>NC_134719.1:13991428-14298214 GCF_049634645.1 Pelodiscus sinensis
GGAGATTGAGCTTTATGCTGATAAACATGACATGAGGAGCTTTTTTCCGTCAGTAAGGACCATTTTCAGTCCACAGTCCCATCGACCCACACCACTACAAGCCCAACATGGATTAATATTTTTAAGGACAGCAAAGCCAAAGCCAGATGGAAGGAACATTTTGAGTTACTTCTGAATCATGAGTAATTTATCTCTGATGCCACTAATAAATCTATACTTCAATGACATGAAAGGTAATCTCTTGTTGACTGTCTCCTCCTCCCTTGAAGAAGTAAGATGAGCCATTGTACAAACCAAGAAAGAGGCAACAGGGCTATTTGGCATTCCAGATGAAATCTACAAGTTTGGAGGTCAAGAACTGGTAAGGAAGTTCCAAACTTTTTCTTCATGTTTGGTAGAATGAGAAGATTCCAGAAGACTTGAGAAATGCTAACATTGCTACAATCTTTAAAAAGGACACAAGTTGGAATAGGCGTCGTCTTACTATTTACAGCAGATAAAATTTTTTTCCCATATCCTCTTAAACCAATTACTTCCCCTTTCTCGGGAAATATTGTCAGTTTGATGATGAAAGGGTCTGTCTCAAGGCCATTACAGAGAACAGTGGCAGTTTCAGTGTGGTTTAGACCATTCTGTGGGAGAACCAAGATAATCTTGGTGCCTGACAAATCCTGGAAAAGTCTTGGAAGCAAAATAAGGACCTGAATATGGCCTTTACGGATGTGACAAAGATCTTTGGCTTTCATTCATGAAGCCCTGGGAAAGGTACTTTCCAGATATAGCTGCCCTCCAAAAATTTATTAAGGTCCTAAAGCTTCTCCATCATTATATGACTGCCACTGTTCTCTGTAATGGCCTTGAGACAGACCCTTTCATCATCAAACTGGGGTTAAGTAAGGATACATTATTGCCCCAACCCTGTTTTCCATCTGTTTAGCAGTTATTTTGGTCCTCACTAAAGATCATCTCCCCACTGGATTTGACATCCCCAATATAGAATCGATGGGCAGCTCTTTAATCTTTGATGTCTCCTCTAGAAAAGTCTAGAATCCTCAGGGCATCCTGATGACAGTGTCAGCCTCATACACATTGAGAATGGCCTTTAGTCCATAGTGGATTTGCTCATATTAGCTTACCAAAGCCTAGGGCTCTCACTCAATATTAAGAAGATTAATGTGCTCCATCAACCTGTTTCAGGGTTTGTACATGCCCCACCACAAATCACTTCAAACTTGAGACAATTGAGCCCTTTTGCTACCTCCATAGCCAACTTTCTCAAAATGCAAAAATTGACAGTGAGATGCAGCATGGGATTGAGTGCAAGTGCTTCCTTTGGAAAATTGTTCTGTATTTTTATGGACTGAGACCTATGGCAAGAATCTATTGTTCCTACCCTCCTGTATGGGTGTGAGACCTATTAACAGCACC
Organism: Pelodiscus sinensis; assembly: GCF_049634645.1. Taxonomy (NCBI): domain Eukaryota; kingdom Metazoa; phylum Chordata; order Testudines; family Trionychidae; genus Pelodiscus; species Pelodiscus sinensis. The sequence goes on from NC_134719.1 coordinate 13,992,857, forward strand.
TCAAGAGCTTGGAAATGAAGCTTCTGGAAGATCCTTCTCATCAAGTGGCAAGATCACTGCACAAACACCAGCATCCTCATTGAAACTAATGTCACCAGGACTGAAGCAAATATCTTCATGCAGCAACTTTGCTGGGCTCAACTTTGTGTGCACATGCCAGACTCATCTACCAAAAAAAATGTCCTTCACTCTACTCACCAATGACTGGAGATCCAATGGTAGTCAGAGGAAACACTACAGAGACGCTTTGAAATGATCAAGAAAACTGAGGTGGACATCATAAGCTGGAAGAAGCAAGCCATTAGCCAGCCTCAGTGGCGCCACATCCTCTATCAGGCAGTGGCCCACTTGAAAGAGTAGCATCTTGCTCTTGAAGCTGAAAGAGAAAGAAAAAGAAAGAAACTTTCTCCTAACAGGGAGCTGGCCTGCCACAAAATGTCTGCCCCTCTATGTGACGGGGAGTCTGCCCCACACTGGCCCTTTAAGGGTGAAAACCCAGCCCAAGAACGGGCTGGAGCTGTGGAGCCAGCAGCTGTGGCAGATATTAGCCAATCAGGGCCCAGCTGAGGTTCTATAATAAGGGCTTCTGGAGGGGCAGGTACACAGACACACTCTTGCTCTAGCTGGGGAGCAGGAGGGATCTAGCTGCCAGAGAAGCTCGAGGTTTCCTGAAGCAAGGCAGTGCTGGGAAAAGGCAGACAGAGCTGTGGAGCTCTGGTCTGACCGCTCTCCCAGGCTGCAAGGCCTGAGGCAAGGTCTAAGTATACTAGGGCTGCTGGGAGACAGCCAGGACAGGAAAAGGCAGCAGGCCCACATTCCCTTTCCAAGGATGAGTGACCATTCCAGACTGCAGTTTGCTCTGGAGGCAGGGGCTAGATGACAATTGGCAGTGGGTCATTGATGCTAGGTGGGCATAGGGGAATTGGGGATTCCCTGGGAGGGGAAGACCCTAGGGTGTGGGGTCACAGACCTAGGACAGCACCAGCAGGCGTGACACCAGCAGAAAGGGGGTGTGCCAGGGCTGAAGAGCCAATTCCCAAAGTGAGCAGCAGGAGGCTCCGTGCGGGTGAGTGCCTGCTCTCGTGACGTGACAGCAAGTGGAAATGCAGTTCCAGCATCAGGCTCCCAAGTCACCTAAGGACTCATATGTCAATTCATGGTAGAGATCATCCTCGAATCAAGGGACTGCCCATTGCCAAGGGAACCTCCCATGGTCCTGCAGCGCTTTCAAAAAGAAATGGACAGACTGTCTAAGCTGCTTTGTTACCGCCCTTCAAGACTCTCATTGGCTGCTTTGCATCCCCTCTGATTGGCTGCTTCCCCTGCAGCCACTACAGGTCACTTAGGGTGCATCTACACAGCACCCTAAACTCAAAATAAGGGAAATTGCAAATTGCGTATCTTACTTCAAATCTATTTCAAAATAGCTTATTTTGAAATTTGGCATCTCTACACAGCACCAGATATCAAAATAACTTGGGTTATTCATGGAACGAGGGTTACCAGGATGCTGAAATAGAGTGCCTGTTATTTCAAAAAATATTTCAAAATAACAGGCAGCTTGTGTAGATGCAGAGTAGTAAAATAACCGTGCAGTGTAGATGTACCCTTAGAGGACTTCTCTTCTAGGCCTCTCTGGGACAGGATGTGACAGGACCCTGAGGCTTCTAAGGGTGTGTCTAGACTACATGGCTCTACATGGGACAGGGTGTGTCGACGGAGCCACGTAGATGAGGCAGGACGACAAAGAGAAATGAAGCAGCGATTTAAATAATTGCCACTTCATTTAAATCAAAATGGCCACTGCGCTGTGCCGATCAGCTGTTTGTTGGCACAGTGAGGCAGTCTAGACGGGGATCTGCCGACCCCAGAACTCTTTGTTGGCAGATCCTTTATGCCTTGTGAAACGAGGCTTACAGGATCTGCCGACAAAGGGTTCTGGGGTCAGCAGATCCCCATCTAGACTGCTGCGCTGTGCCAACAAACAGCTGATCGGCACCGTGTGGTGGCCATTTTGATTTAAATGAAGTGGCAATTATTTAAATCGCTGCTACATTTCCCTTTGTCGAGTAAACTAATCTACATGGCTCCGTCAATGGAGCCATGTAGTCTAGAAGTACCCTCAGAGGGTCCCTATGGAGGTACTCCATCCCCTCACATCCCAATTTGTTACAGGTTGACTTTTTCCCCTGAAGAATGCAGCAAAAATGTAGGAATTCTAAAAGCAAAAATAAATCCACCACTAACATTCCTACAGCTCCTTCTAAATTACTGTATTTCTTTAATTTAAACAAATATATGAAAGAAAGAGGGTGAAGCAATATTTTATTGGACCAAATTCTATTGAAAAAGGGGACAACGTTTTGGAGCATCACAAAGCCCTTCTTCGGGTCTTAAGAAAACTAGAATGCCCAAGCTAAATACAAAGTGGAATAGATTGTTAAACCTAAGGGGCTCACATATTGTAGGTGACCATTTCAAATGAAGTGGGCAATTAACACTTCTGCAGTTATAGGACAACGGAGATTTAGTAGGCAGTAGGATGTCATACAAGTTCTTGTAATGGGCCATAAATCCAGTGTTTCTGTTAAGTCCATGATTTTCATGTCCAGCAGAATTCAAATTTAAGTTTTCAGGCTTGTCTTCTGAAGATGTGCCGATTTCCTTTAAGGACAAGGACAAAGACTGGGTGGTCAAATATGGAGTGATTGCTTTGTGAAAAGTGCTCATCCATGAGGATAGGGTAATTCTTTCCTTATAATTTTTTGTGAGAGATCACTCAAGATCATAGCAATTGTCTGGTTTCACCCTCATTGTTGCTGAGGCATCAAATATATGAAGCAAAACAATGTCCCCTCTTTAATGTCACATTTCAATCCATTATGATTCCCACAGACAACTAAATCACAACTTTATAATGCTGAAGCGACTAGGTCATTTTTAGATCTAATCCTTTGCCAATGGAAGTATCAAACATACATGAAATCAGGAACAAATTTAAACCACAAAGATTAAATTGGATCTGGTTCCAAATTTAAGCAAATGTATTTAAGCATGGAATCTGACCTATCTCTAACCGAAATCAAGGGTTTTCTAATATCAGTACTCTGTATTAACATGACACTATAGTTCTGTCAACATTAAAATCTGCAGGTTGTTGGATAACTACAGGTTGAACCTCCATGATCCAGACTTCCCTGGTCCAGCAACACACTTCGTCCAGCATTGTCAGTGACCATGTGGGTGATCTGGGGGCCAGGCTAGAGCAGTCACAGGATAACCTGGCGGGTGGAGGCAAGGAGTATTGGGGGACCAGTGAAGAGCAGAGCCGGCAACAGACTGAGGGAGTGTGGGTCCGGCACCAGGAGCAGAGCCCTGATACCTTGGGACTGGCAGCAGATCCCAGGCGAACTGGCAGAGGGGAGCAGAGCTCCAACTAGCCAGTGGGCTGGATCTGGCCGGTGGGCCAGGGGCTAGCAAAGAGAAGCCAGCCAGCAGGCTAGGGACCAGTGGAGCAGAGCCCCTAGGAAGCAGAGCCCCAACAATGGAGCCCCAATGCCCCTGTGTAGCCAGACAGGAACCCCTCTGTAACATCCATTTTTGCTTGCCTGGAGCACACAGGGCACACAGAGCAGTAAAATTAGCATAGTCTTTGAAGCCTTGACAGGAGGCTCAGATAAGCTGGCTGCTGTAACCCTGGATGGCTGTAAACAGAGATACGCCAATTGTTGACCTCGAGGCTGCGAGAACTGCCTTGGCTGGCACCTATATTGATACAAACACACACTGTCTGGCGTGAGGAATCTCCCGCCCAGTAAAAAAATGTCCAGTACTCACAATTTAGTTAACTCTCTTGCAATTTAGTTATCTATCTCTGCCCACCTCGTATACGTCTTTCCTAGGAACAGAGGGACAGGCCCTGGCCTAATACGCTGGAGTTGAGACATGCAGTTGGGGGTAAAAATTGTACCTGGATGTATCCTTTGTCTTAAGTGTACACATAGATTTAGAGCTCTTTAAAGATTAAGCTGTTACTTGGTACCATTATTTCTACTTTCTGTCTTTATTTCCTTTGTAACCATTTTTAAGATCTATATTTGCTAGCAGTTAAGAAATAGAGCAATAGCCATTGTAACCATTTGATTTATAAGCTTCTTTAATAAACCTGTAACTGCTTAAGCTTTAACCTGACTCCTTCAGTTGCTGTAACAGAACCAAGCACAATTTAAAAGAACTCCTGCCAGTCATAGGGAGCAGATACAGGCAGAGCTGGGCATTCGGATCATGTCGCTTTCAGGGGACAGATCCATAGGGGCATCTCTCAGCCTTCCTTAGGCTGCCCGCTGCGACGGGACCTTGTGTCCCAGCAGTTGAAGACTCACGTGTATAACACACACACACACACACACCATGCACTGCCCTGACCATCGGTTGACACCCTGGGAAGCAGAGGGGCTGGTGCCCCGGGAACCATATCCAGAAGTGGAGTGGCTGGCATTTGTCTCCCCTGGTGCTGCAAACTCTCTGGTTCAGGACCAATAAGGTCCCAGGGAGCAGGGGAAGGTGGACCAGGGAGGATCAACACATATCATCAAATCTTTTCATAGAGCATTGCTCAGAAAATAAATGTGGTGCCTAGCCAGATGGTTTAAAACTACTAGTGACATGAGAAAAACTATGAGCAAGTTTTCAGACTGAGGGCTAAAGAAAACTCCAAGGGTATGTCTACACAGCAAAGTTATTTCAAAATAACAGCCCTTATGTCGAAATAACTTTCCCAGTGTTTACACAGCCAAACCGCTATTTCAAAATAAATTCAAAATAGTGGAGGACTTATTTCAAATTTGATAAACCTCATTCTACGAGGAATAATGCCAAATTCGAAATAGCTATTTCAAAATAAGTGCTGTGTAGACACTTATCTCAAAATAGGGGGCCTCCAGTCTTCCTGGGGTGCCCTGGTGGCCACTACAGCCTCAATCAAGAACACTTCTCACCCTCTCTTCTCCCCTCCCTAGAGCCCTTAGAGGGGTAGACTCTGGCCACAGTGCCTGTGCCAGCTCCAAGCCTGCCAGCCCAGAGCCAGCAGTCACTGCCCCTGACCCAGTGGCCCCAAAACATGAGCCAGCAAGCCACTGGCAGCCAGCCCTCCACCGCTCCCCAGGCCCAGTCTGCCAGTTCCCAGGAGCCTGCCAGGGCCTGGAGAAGGTGGACGCCTTCCTGGTCCAGGGTGGAGATCATGGACCTTATTCAGGTTTGGGGGGGATGCCCCTAACGTCCATGGAGGAATGCTGCCATCTATGGCAGGATAGCTGCCAGCCTGGCCACCAAAGGCCACATGCAAACCCAGAAGCAGGTGTGCATGAAAATCAAGTTGGTCTGGCAAGACCCCCAACCCTGAGCTTCCCCTCCCCGTTCTTCCCCTTGCTTCCCTCTTCCAGCTCCCTCCTCGCAGGTTTCACCCTCCCACCCTTTCTCCTTCCCTTTCCTGCCATCTTTCCCCAGTCTCACCAGAGTTTTCTCCCTTCCCCCGCCCCCCAGTTTTGTTAAATAAAGACAGTTTGTGTTCATGAAAATATGTGTATTTTATTTGACATCAGGAAGGGGGGTTAGGGAGAGGTAAGTAGAAGGACATGAGGGAGGAATGAGGCACAAGCCCCCAGTGGGGCAGATCAGGGCTCCTCAAGGTGGAAACTCTCCTGCAGGGCCTCCTGGATACTGACATCCCCCTGATGGACCTCCCGGATGCCAGCCTGCAGAAAGTGCAGCCAGGCTCACAGCAACACGTCCAAGAGAAGCACCAGAGTGCCCAGGGCAGCTCCAGCTCCATGTTGCAGAGTGCTGTGGTGTCCCGAGTGAGGGCAACCAGAGCATGCAGAGCCAAAATGCTTTGCTGTCCCTCATCGAGATAGACAAGCAAGCAGGGAAACCTGAGATTTGGCGGTCCGGGGGGATCCCTTTAAGCACAGACCTCAGATAGCCTCAGACAGCAGCCCCACACAGTAAGTCCTGACCTGATGCCCTGCCGGAGCTGGTTCCAGCCAGCCTTAAATGCGATTCAGCGTCCACTCTGTGTGGGTGCGCTATTTCAAAATAGCAAAATGCTATTTTGAAATGCATTTTGTGTGTAGAGGCGTTATTTCGAAATAAGCTATTTCGAAATAACACTGCAGCGTAGGCATACCCCAACATTCACAAGGCTAAACTGATGTAAACTCTGTAGAAAAATAGCAGCAGAGCACCTACAGAATGTATGGTATTGTCGATGAAGAGTGATGAGCATTGTAAGTCCTGTAAAATAGAATACGAAAAGCCCCAAGCACGTTGGACGCAAACCACTCCATAAGTTTCTGGCTTCTCCCTCTTAAATTGGCAGTTGCGTAGTGTTGACTGAAATGAATTACTGAAGGCCTAGGTGGAGCCAGGTATTAGCAGTTTGTCAGCTCAGTACACTAGTCTGGATGCTCCGCGGTCGACATCAAAGGCATTTGTCTACCACCCTGTTATGCCTTGTGGGATGAAGTTTACCGGGGCGGTCAACAAATGCCTTTGATGTTGACTGCAGAGCATCCAGACTAGCGCACTGAGCCAACAAACAGCTGATTGGCTCAGCGCAGCAACCATTTTAATTTAAATGAAGCGGCGATTATTTAAATCGCTGCTTCATTTGGGTATGTCTAGTAAACTAATCTACATGGCTCTGGCGACAGAGCCATGTAATCTAGACACACCCATATTGTGCACTTCTCCCACCGAGCTCTGCAATTCACCTCCATTCTGAACCTCAATACCTCTCCTAGTATACTCCTGGACCTTTTCTTTGCAGATACTGCCAGTCACGGAGTGTGCCAAGAAGTCTGTATTTTATATTGCAGGCAAATATCTACCAAAGTCCAGTTCATTACCACCAAGCTCACTTTACTCACAAAATCCCTCTGATGTACTGCACAACTGGAAGCCATCACAGCATACCCCAATACAAGTCAAATATGAGAAGTTTCGGTTAAAATCCTAAAACAGGCATGCTTTTGAATTAATTGTTCCCAATGAATGGCCTCTGCTGGAAGAGCTCCAAACAGCATTGCACCAATCCAGCCAGGATGTTGCAAAGGCAGGGATAAGTAATTCAACATCCATTTAGGAGAGAGGATAATGCAGCACTACCGTGTTCTCAGATAATGAAGTATCAGCACAGTTGCCAGGCTGTCGTGATCATTAAAATACAGTCTGAATTTCATGAGCACTCCCAGGTTTTCTTCCCTTGAGGTGGAAAGAATATTGATTGCATGGAAGAATTAATATTTTGCATGTGCAAAGCTCTTCCAACCAAGGAATTCACTCAATAGTGACTAAATAGTGTCTTTCCAGCTTAATATGCAATTCCTAGCCATTTCATATGTACCCTGCAAAACATAAGATAGTTTGGCCCTATTGGTACAATGGAACCTGCTAGTAATGAACTCAGATAAAATAAAATGCTGTTTATAGTGAAGTAGAATTCTAGGGACAGTTGTTTCATTGCTTAAGATTGTGGAAACTGAGTTTGATCAGACTGGACTCTACTTTAAATTAAACAGATTGTATGGAGAGTATTTGTTTCACTAAATTTTCAACATCTAAGACATCACTTTATTTACCCTGAGGTGGAACTTAACAGAATAGAACAAAACTATGACATGAAAGATGTCAGTATAAAGTCTCGGATAATTCAGTTACTCTGTATCTAATCAGATCTTCAAAAACCCTTAAATCAGGGATAGGAAAGCATTTTGGGGGGAGGGTCAGAAGCTGCTGACCTACAGGAAAAAAATCAGTCGGGGACCACACACAAATGAGAAAAAAACCCTCACTGAAGTGGCCCCCGACAGAAGAGGAAGACACACTCTACATTCCCCTCACACACCAGAGCCTTGGGGGGAGGGGGCAAACTAGTAGATTTTTTGTGCTCCAGCCCTGGAGGGGGGTGGCAGGAGGAGCTGGAGCACCAGGATAGGCTCCCCAATGCTGGGGGAGGAGCCTCAAGCCTAAGGGGCCGGATCCAAGCAAGCTGAGGGCCACATTCAGCCCCCCCCCCCCGTCCTTAGGTTCCCCACACCTGCCTTAAATCATGGCTGGGGAGCTGACAGATTCCATAGCCCCGGGGCCAGGTGTGGGGAAGGTGGCATTGCAACACAGAAGGTGTGGGTTCTTGGGCAGAAGGGGCAGGGCCAGGGGCAGCCAGCCCTCAGCACTACCCACACCACCGTACTGGACACACACTCCTCTCTCCCAGCCACATGGCACATATGGCGTGGTGCTCCCGTGGCAATAGAAAGGGGCCCAGGGCTCCAGCCACCACAGTATGACCACAATGGTGGTCAGGAATCCTAGGCCCCTTTGAATTCCCAGGCCCTTGGACCACTGCCCCCTTTGCCCACGCTCTGTCAGTAGGCCTACTAACAAGGCACAGATTCAGACTTTTTTCCAGTGAAAAATGCAAAATTTGGCAATCCCAGGGGGGTGCAGTTTGACAGAAAAATTAGCTCTGCCCCTCCAAAAAAAAATCCAAATGGTTCATTGTGTCATTTTTTAAAAACTGAAACACCTTTATTTCTTGGTTCAAAATGACTTCCATTTTATTTTCAACATTCAAAAATGCAGAAACAATTGTTTCCTCTCAAAATATTTCATCTGACCGAGAACAAAGTTGGATTTTTCAAATTCACTGACAATTTAAAAAAAAAATCTGGTCTGATGAGTTTGGGGTTTTTCTGCATGCCAGCAAACCAAAAAATTCTCCCTTTGACCAGCGGTAATCAAGTGACTGTAAGTGAGATTTATCCTGTATTTGTGTATCCTTAAAATATTAGGCACTAATGGAGCAATGTGTGTTATTACTGCAGCTTAAAATAAATGTTCTATTGTAGACTTCATGTTTTCTTTTGATCATGGTATTCTGTAAATTGAATTCTACACAGTGGGGCTATGGTGTCTCTGTGAGCACCACCCCTATCACAGTGATGCGTTTATTTCAGAGCACATACAGCTGTCAAGGATAATAAACCTCTAACAAGGGGCAAAGTATATGAACATGGCCCTCAAGAGCACGTCCACATCAAATGACTAGCTTCAGTAGATACTTAATAAGGACAATGCTTTAACCCCTGGGACACAACAGTAGTAGCGAAGCCTACTCCTCTCTCTCTCTCTCTCTCTCTCTCTCTCTCTCTCTCTCTCTCTCTCTCTCTCTCTCTCTCTCTCTCTCTCTCTCTCTCTCTCTCTCTCTCTCTCTCTCTCTCTCTCTCTCTCTCTCTCTCTCTCTCTCTCTCTCTCTCTCTCTCTCTCTCTCTCTCTCTCTCTCTCTCTCTCTCTCTCTCTCAACAATATCAATGTTATGACAAGACTGACAGATTGACTGGACTAGGCAGTGAATTCCAGCAAGATTAGCTTGTGACTGAGCTATTCTGACCTGCTCAACTTCCACAGCAGAGATCGGAAGATGATAAACAAATAAAAAAAAATCTACCCCCACCAGAAGTGATAGCTCCTTCAGTATAGGTATATCATCTTCTGACAAGCAATAGATAATGACTTTCAGTCAAGGAGGAACTCACCATCCAGGGGAAATAAGGCAAAAGGGTAAAAAGCATTTCTAAATAAATTAAGAAGCCAAAGTCACTCAGCCAGCCTTATTAAAAAAGAATCATTCACCTTACCAGAGCCATCACTTGGGGACCCTCTAGAGATGGCTCAGAAACTGTTGTGCTAGGTTTCCTAAGTAGAGCTTCAATACATTATTGAAAAAATGGGAGGGACAGTTAATATCTAGCTATTTTGCTCATAGAAATTGAAGGGTAAAAATGTTAGTCTTGTAGCAAAGAGACAGACAGGCACACACATTTTGCATTCATGACATATTGGACAATAGCTGGTGATGTATGGTAGTTTATAGCATAGGCCAGTATTCACAAACAGTGGTAATGAGTGCTAAATGAAATCTAGCAGTGCATTATCAAACAGTGATTCCTTTAACACATTTCCATTATACACCAAGCCCTGATGCCCTCACCAGCAAAATAAGGTCAAGGGAGCAGTCAAAGTTGGCAAAGCAGACTCTGAAAACTATTATTATTAAGCTAGGCAACTTTGAAATTATTGAGAGTTGCTGATGGAATGATGGAGCGACCACAAAAACATCAAATCCAGCTTGAACAATACCAGCAACCAAGGCAGAGGAGCAAGGAAATAGAGCGAGAGAAATGGAGAATTCAAAGCAGAGACTTTGCAAAAAGGGTTGAATGAGTAATACACTAAGTGAAACAGAGTGTACTAAATAAAGAAATAAAATGTTGCAGCAAACAAATCCTCAAATATGGATGCTAGAATCACAGAAAGCCAACAGTGAGTCACTTCGCAGCCACTTGGGAAAGAAAATTGATACACAAAATGTTGTGGCTGCTCATGGAGGCCTATAAATAAGCACTCCTGAAAAAGGTGTAAAAGCGATGCACAAAACAGATGGAGAAACATTTAAAGTGGAAGGAGGCTGGTTTTGCAGAGAAATGCCCTATGACAAGCATCAGATAACATACTACAGCAGTGTCTAGTAGCGTGCCTAAACTTCTGATGCTTTGCCCGCCTCAAATACCTGACCTTCCACAAGGTGGCAGGTTTTGGTGGTGAGAAATTCATGTTTTAATGGGCAGTTATTGATGTTGTTTCCATACTCATAAGAGGGCTGGAGCTTTCATAAAGGGTGAGAATGAGGCTCTACAGTAAAGAGAAGGGGGATTAGAGCAGCTCACTGAAGTGTTATTTCAGCTGTTTGAGTAAAGATCTGCTAAACTTCACTGTTATTTCCTGCTGGTCATTTAAGGCAGCCTACCATAGTAGTTAAAAGCTTAAATCTGTGTCGAAGGCTCTTAGTAAGACACTACAGAGCCTTTCCAGGCCACAGCCCAGTCTGTAACTTAGTCGTTCGCAAATTCTCAGCAGAGCAACAGAAAAATAAAAAATATAACTTATTGAAGCAGGCTCAGAAACCCCCAGATGGCAAGCGGTTGCACCACAGTCATAAGAAAGAAATAACACAGCTCAGTAAAAATAAAGCTTACACAGCTAATACTAAACCCACCAAATAAAACCCTTTCACACTAAATAAAAAACTGCTCAGCAGTGAGCAAATGGAAATGAAAACCCTCCAGAAACTCACAGCATGGACCAGGGTTCATGTAAATATGCATGAAGGTAAGACTATGCTGTGCTACAGCCACACAACAACCTGAACTCTGAATATTCCAACTTCCAGTCAGAAGTATCCGATCCATTAATACAGGAATTTAGATGGGTTTTTTTACACACCAGTATCTAGTCAGAATAAACTTTAAGGAAGTGCCCATGTTTCCCAAGAATGGTCCAAATGATAAACCACTGCACATTAGGCAAAACCCTATGGCTCATGCCAAACTCAAATCCACCTCAGACTAGCTCTGTGCTGGCCCGACTCTGTTACCAAAGAAACACAGATGAGGTATCCTCCGAGAGGGAGAGAAGGGACTCTGTGTCTGAGGGCTTGCAGACAGAGCATGCACCTCAAATTGTTAATTGGTGGAGGACAACACAAGGACTTTTAAGGTCCAGGCTACTCCCTCCGTAGCTTATCCTACTATCGTCAAAACAGCAGAGATATTTGAGCTGACGGGCAGCCTTTCCTAATGAACAGTGAGTGTGTTGCCACTCTTTCTGGCTGGGATCCCCTGCTGGCAGAATTCTTTGCTCCATGTGGGAATGTCAGAAGAGGCATCTGCTTTCCCCGGGAAAACTCCCTTCCACCGTTTCCACGGCTACACCTTCATTAGAGAGAAAGGAGAGTCTTACCAGACTTTAGAGATGTGGGTCTCATTTCTCAGGATAACGCTTCGGCTGCCCAGGCATGAAGCCCCAGACCAGCCGCAGATCTGTGGCAGGATTCTGTAGACATTGGAGCAACAACCTTACATGAAAGCCTGTGGTCCTCCAATCATTGGATACTGAACAATCCTCTTGGCCAACAGTTGACCTGTTGCAGACAAGGGTTGAGGCCCACTGTGCAATTTTGGGGGAAATTTGCACTGCCCTGGCTGTAATATTTCCAATTATAAACAGAAATCTCTCTCTCGGGCTGTCACCTTTTACCATCATTAAATTCACTTTAAAGCAGAAAGAAATGAAGCAATACAAGAAATGTTGGAAGGAAAAAAAGATAAAGACTGAAAAGAGTAAATTAGAGCCTGAAGCGAAATATAAAGGTTGCAGCCTATTCTTACTTACTCAGTATTAACAGGAAAGCACCCAGGAATGTGGTAAAAACATATCGAATGCCCATGTTGAATGCCTGCCATCAATCTATCCCAGCAGGTGCATTATTTCTAGTTCCAGAGTTCATCATAATGATTTCTGGTTCTCATTTCCCTGTGTTTGCTGTACCCAACTGCGCCTTTTCTTAATGCAAAAGGTTTCTATTTGAACAGCCCATCTTGAAATGCAAACTTTTCATTTTCCATTCATTTCAATTGAAAGGCATAAGGTCATTATTGTATTTCAGGGTAGATTGCTTAAACAAATGCTGACTTCTCTAATCTGGTCACGGAAAGGTAATTTCCCCTTTTCAGTGTGTTTTCCATAACCCTTAAAAATGATAAGGCAGCAAAGCAGATTTCTTAAAGAAAAGTATTCTCTCAAGCTGTGTCTTCCTATCTACATGGACAGCACCTTGCACACATTGTGGGCTATACAACTACATGAAAGCAATTACAGTACCATCATTATGGTGGGAACAATGATTCTGTCTATTTTGAGCTGTGGTTCCTCAAAATCATAAAGGTTAGTGATTTTATTAGTGGGATTTTTAATTTTAAACTTTTAAAAATATATATATTCATTGCTGTGCTGCCTTATTGTCTAACTTCAAGAAATAGACCCAGCTCATGTTAGCAAATTCATGATTGTGTAGGTAGGCTTAAGATCCCTAGCTAAACCAAACTCACTCAGCTTTAGGACAAATCCTCAAGACATTATTTAGACAATAAGAATGATTCATGGTCTAGAGAATATGACCTATGAAGGAAGGCTGAAAGAACTGGGTTTGTTTAGTTTAGAAAAGAGAAGATTGAGGGGGGACATGATAGCAGTTTTCAGGTATCTAAAAGGGTGTCATAAGAAAGAAGGAGAAAACTTGTTCATCTTGGCCTCTGAGGATAGAACAAGAAGCAATGGGCTTAAACTGCAGCAAGGGAGGTTTAGGTTGGACATTAGGAAAAAGTTCCTAACTGTCAGAGTAGTTAAACACTGGAATAAATTGCCCAGGGACGTTGTGGAATCCCCATCTGTGGAAATATTTAAGAGTAGGTTAGATAAATGTTCATCAGGGATGGTCTAGACCAGTGGTCCCCAACCTTTTGAGGTTGTCGGGCACCAGGGGGCGTGGCCGTTTGCCCACGGGCGCCAGGGGGTGGGGACACTTGTGCGCCCGGGGGCGGCCCCCCCATAGCCGCATGCCCGGGGCCCCCCCCATAGCCACGTGCCCGTGCCCCCCCATAGCTGTGCGCCCGAGGCCCCCCCCATAGCCGCGCGCCCGGGGCCCCCCCATAGCCATGCACCCGGGGCCAGGGGCCCCTCCAAGGGCCGCGCGCCCGGGGCCGGCTGCTCTCCCTCCCCCCCACCCCTCTTCAAGCCCCCTACTCACCCATCCTGTTGAGAAAACAATTTGTTTAGGGAGTCATTTTCCACAGCACATTACAGGTATTTAAAAGATATTTAAAACGTAGACCACTGTGTCTGTTAAAAAGGGATTGAACATCTGATTTCATACATTCTACCTCAACGCAGGTCCTAGACCTAGTTAAATGCTGATTACATACTGCACAAAGACAAACACTGAATCAACCTGAATGACACACCACAGTATGGATGCAATTTTAAAGAGGTATGTAAATTATCTGAATAAGCCAAACCTCTAACAAGTCAAAAGTTAATATATTATAGGCCCTTCCTTTGCTCTACCCCTTCTCCCACACAAAAGGTAAATCCATTCTCAGCAGACTTCAAGTAAAATTTGTGCTTCTGCAACATGCTAGATTGAAAATCAGAGACACCAGAGAGGTAGGGTTATCCCCAGAAAGGTTGTAAAATATGGACACATCCACCCCACCTACTACGAGGATTTATAGGACTAGCTCTGGGCATGAGGGAGCAGTATAATTTTTATAGATATGCCCAAACAGATGCTGAAAAAGTGATTACCTGCTCCACACCAATGTAAATACACCGGGGGGGGGGGGGGGGGGCGAAGAGAGCTAACAGGAAGTGGCAATAGAGCAGTTGGAACAGGAAGTTTTAGAGAATTGGAGAGATGTCTGGCCACCAGCCCCAGAGATCCAGCCCTCCACAGAATGAACTAAGAGAAACAGCAGCAGCTCCGGGCCCTTGACAAACTTCAGGCCCAGGGAGCCTTTCTTCATCCTTCCATCTATCTCCATTGGGCGCCATCCACAGTGCCTACCGGCACATCAAGAAAACCCCCAGAGGGCTATATATACAATAGTCAGCCCAGAAGACATTGTTAAACTTGCCACTGCGTGTGTTGTCTTGAATACAAAATCAGATCCAAATACAACCTGAACATCAACCATGAACATGCCTCTAAATCACATCGTTATGGTTATTCTGCCGCTTTATATTACATTACCATTTCATGTTATCATCATGATACGATAAGACAGATGCTACACTATTTCATGTCGACTATGGGAGCTGGTCCATCTTCAACTTTAGATTGTATGTTCAAGCGAGTGAATACTGTATAGAAAATAAACCTGATCACTATTGTTTTTTTTCTCATGTTTCAGGGAGATACTATTCATTATGAATAAGCCCTATGTTTATTTAGAAAAGGTAAAAAAGAAAATATCAATATTTAAATAGCAGCATCAGCAAGATAAACACAAGAAAAAACAGAATTAAAGAAACCCTTTAAACATGGTTCCTTAACATTCCCTCTCCCCCTCAGAGTCCTACACAATGATGGTACAGGTACAATAAAACCCTTTTTGTCTTTGTCAGATCTATCCCCTCCCCCACCCAGGACTGAACATTCATTCAGTGTTGTCTCAATCCTTAATTCATTGCTCTTGGATTCAAACTGAAGAGATAATAATTTCAAATGGAACACGGTGGCAGGTCTTCATCCGTAGGAGTTTCCTCCAGAGGCTCTCTGATTTTGGCAGGGGTGGAGCAGAGCAAAAGAAAAATGAGAGCCCTGACCCTTAAATCTTGTTCTCCAATCACAGGATTCTGCACAAAACTTCAACATGGGGAACACAACTTCCTAAAAGCTTTGTGAACATTACTGGTTAGAAGTGTAACCCACACACCTCCAGGTAGTGGCACTGAGACCACCTACAGAGAGACAGAGAATGAGTGCACTCTACAACCCTTATGGAGAGCCGGTTGGCTTTTAGCTCAAGCTGTAGAGGTTCATGCACTAAGCTCCAGAGGTCTCAGATTGGGGTCCGCCTGTCAGCATTACAGAAGCTTGAGGTGTTTTCTTGTGCATCTATGGAGGAACTGGTTCTGAATTCTCTTAATAGTTTGTTCCATGGCTATGTAGCCAGAAGAGACCCACGACTTAAAAATGTTTACAACTGAGTTAAAATGGGCATGTAAAAGGACCATTCTGAGCCAATTCACCAGCAGACAGTGATTTGACTGTGTCCGACACAAAACAAAATAGACAAAGGCAACCTTGAGCAATCACCTTCCCTTCTAGATGCGATTCTAACATTCTCCTCACTTAACTTCGTTTCAAGTGGAACTCTTCCTCCCCCCATTTACTTTGAGTCCCCACACATCCATGTTGTTGTTTTCATAGATTAAATATTCCACTACTGTAGCTGATTAAGTGATGTCAACCATCTGTAAACAATACACTTTGGGTATGCTATGCTTCAGAAGAACTCAATTAATAGGAAAAACCCTATTTATAAGGTGTATGTGGATTAAACTGGTTAATAGGTTTTTAAATAACAAAGACCTCCTGGCACTTTAAGCAAAGAGTTTGCAAAATCAACAATGCTTTTTGGGGGGTGGAGGGGGAAGCATCAAGTGTGTATGTCAGCAAATGTGTTTGAGTCTGCACTACTTCAGTGATAGCCGTGATCAAAGCATCTTCCCGAAGTCAGGACTGAAGTTTTCACTCTGGTGACAGCCTAGAATTTACAGTCTTTCTGGAACACTCTTCATAGCTATCTATCTGGATTTTGGTTAGTTTAAATTCAAATGTTATGGCTGCATTATTTATTATTAATAATCATGCTAACAATACTTGTACAGCACCTTTTATTTGAGGATCATAAAATGCTTTTAGATAAGCAAGCCTCAACGTTCCCAGGGAGGTTCTGCTCTGCAGGTATGTAACAACATGTATTTTACTAATGTGTAAACTGCACTTCATCAAGGTTATATGGATTTGCCCAAGGACAGATGGTAGCTAAGCTCCTGATCCTACAAAGACCTGTGCATATGCTTAACTTTACATGCTGCTCCTAGTCCCACTGAAGTAGCAGAGATCTGAGTCTCCATCCTTTAGCACTAATAGCTTGATCAATGTTTAAAAGTTGGCACGCTACTCATTGATGGAACAGTTCAAGCAGCCATTAGTGCAGTCTTGGAAAATTAAGCCTTTCCCCTTATCAATATGATAAGAAAAAAAACTTTTGAAATATAGATGAAGTAAATGCAATTTCAGGATACCTGCTATAGCAATAAAAATGGAATATGCTGCTTTTGTAGAAGGCTCAATTATTTGATCAACATGCATTTTTAATACATGACAACTGTGGCACGGACATGACTGCATAATTAAACAAGTTTTCAGCTGGAGAACAGAAAAATAAGAGCATCCCCAAAGGCCCAAAATAATCATTCATCTTTGTCATTAACTAAAAAGGGAGCTAGCATATTTGATGAAATTTCATCTACAAAAACGTGCATCTGGGCCAAGGCCAAGTTTTATCCAAAAACATTAACATAACAGGCATTTATAAACCTATTTAAGAATTTGTGCACTTTTTAATAAAAGGAAAATACTATAACAGTGCTACTGATACCAATAATACACACACACACACACACACACACACACACACGTTTGCACAGTGCATAGATATATACCTATATTTTATAAGCAGTATAGACCATTTACTTGCACTGGATAACTGGATTTTTCCTATTGTGATACTAACAGCTGACAACAGCAAAACCTCACACACCAAGAAGTATTTAGATAGAGCTCATTCCCATACCACTGAAGTCAATGATCCAGGTTTATATACTATACTGAAAGTCATTATTATTTAGTAAGCATGTTAGTTAAAAAGGAGAGTTCTGGTTGTCAAAACCACAGTGATGGGTAAATTATTATTGTTATTTTTAGGGATTACTGATAGGTACAGAGCTATGTAAACCAGAGTTACAGAGGTTCAGGATTCCAATATAATTACTCAATGCGGACACAAGGGTCTAACGATGTTACTCCACCAGTATCATTAAAGAGGAAGATACTTACTTCACTTGGGGTATGTCTACACAGCAGGGCTAAAGTTGAATTAAGCTATGCAACTTGAGCTACATCAATTGTGTAGCTTAAATCAAAATAGCTTAATTCGGCTTTTGATGCTGCCTACACAGCATGAAGTCGAAGGAAGAACACTCTTCCTTTTACTTCCCTTACTCCTCGTAAATTGAGGGTTACAGGAGCTGGAGTAAAAAGTCCTCCAGCTTGACATTATTTTGAAATAAAGGCTGCAGTGTAGACACACAAGATATTAGCTACACCCCTCTTGTGTCTAATATCCTAAGACCACCACAGCCACAGACTGCATACACTTATCCCTTACACAGGTGGGGTCTCCCCCCCACAACTTTATTTTGTGTTCTTTGAAACTGTTGGACATACCAGCAAGTGAAAGCTTCATTGTAGAATGCAGGTGCATGCATGGAAAGCTATACCACGAGATACCCACACCATCACAGCTATGGTGACCTGAACAGGCCAGATTGTTCTCCTTGTTCATGCAGTCACAAATTATTATAAGAAAAGGGAACATATTAGGCCATTTACTTCATCCCTCTGCCAGTGCATCCTGATCTCATGCACTCCCTGCTTCCTGTCTCTCCCCCCTCTGCAAAAGAACGCGGCAGCAGTCTAGATGCAGAGGAAGTTTTTTTGACATGGACAACGGTCTTCAAATGTTAAAAATTATTATAGAAGATGTTGATTAATTTATTCTCCATCTCCACTGAAGGTAGAACAAGTACATATCAGCTTAACTTGCATCAAGAGATACTTAAAATGGATATTAGGAAAGTCTTTCTAAATATCAGAATAGTTAAATAGTGGAACAGGTTACCTAAGGAGGCTGTGGAATCCCCATTACTAGACGTTTTTAAGGACAGGTTAGATGGATGACAATCTGTCAGGAATGTCTAAGTACTTTTAGTACTGCCTCAGGGAAGGTTGGATTAGGGGGACCTCTTGTAGGAAGACCATGTTTCCCCAAAGGCAAAGATGGAACACTGCATGGGGCTGACCCAAGCCTCCTCCCAACCCCCAATGTGTGAGGTTGGCCCAAGTCATCTGCTGTCATTGCTCAACTGAGCCCTGCCACACAGGGCCGGTATTGCTGAACATTCCTCCATGCCCCACTACACTCAGCTAGTACAAATGCCCAGTTTTGTCAAAAAATCTTGATGTCCAGGACAGGGCTTAAGAAGGGAACTGTCCCAGCAAAATGGGAATATGGTCACCCTGTCTCTTGAGATCACTTTCAGTCCTGCAATCTAGTATTCCTCCAGCCTTGAGCAATCCTTTGTGCCTCAGCTTCCTTATTTATAAAATGGGGAGACTAAACATTTCCCTTACCAGGACATTGTGAAAATTAGTTAAGGACTCTCTCAGCAGAATGTTTTGAGGAGTCAACATTTGTAAAACTCTTAGAGTGAGTGACATTTGCAAGTGCTAATTGGCATAAACCGGTTCATCTGAGTACACTCAAATGAAAATCTTTTGCTTAAAGAAACTTCAAAAGCTAAATAATTTTTTGAAATAAGATTGAGTGGAGTCACAGCTCACAACCCTCATTCAGAAACCACTTTACACACAGTTAATGGTGCCACTGATTTCAATACAGTTACTTACTGCACATAAAGGTAAGTCCACGTCTTTGCAGGAATAGGTCATTCTAACCTCTGTGAAAGCATCCAACACATTCCATATTGAATAATAAGGCAGATTCCAAGTTCCCACATTCCACCAACAGTCTACCTTCTCTATTGCTCCACGCCTTGCAAAATGAGCTGCACTATTTATAAGGAATGGCAACAAAAGGATAAGAGTTCAAACTCATTCACCCACCTTTAATCATACTTGCCGATTAGAGATGTTTTTGTAATGTGAGCCAATTAACGAAATAGGATAACCATGTATTTTTATGTAACTCATCCTTCAGAGACTATTGCATTACATTAGCTTACATGATATGACAGTGCTGTCTCTTGGAAGGTGTTATCATGGTAGAAAATGTTAGCAGAATAACTGGTCTGAATTTGACATTTTTTTTAAAAGCTATTACAAAGATCGTGCTGCTCACAAAGCTAAAATAATGAAAGTAGAACTTGTAACACCAAGATAAGGAGAAAAAAAAAACACCCAGCTAAGGAGAAAAAAAAAAGAGTAGCAAGTCTGCAATTCTTAATTTGTGCTAACCCCTAGACTCGAGCAGGTCTGGGGTTTCTGACAACAAATGTCAATGTGCTTAGCATTAAATGCACATGTTAAATGCATTAGCATTATGCTATGCTAATGAGAGTATTCATGGTCCTGGGAAGCAAGTCAAACATTTCCTTTATTTGGATGTTTATTACTCCTGGAGAGGGAAGCATTTCAATGTTATTAATTTTAAAATTTTTAAATGGTCCCTATTTAGTCAAAGTGAAATCACCTGCCTGGATTTAATTGTGTTTCCCACCTCTTTTCTATTTCTGACAGCAGTCTGAAAAGTGACTATAATTAGAATCTTAGTAGTGGATCATTGATATGGAAGTTTCAGTATGAAGAGCTAATATTTTGTTTTATTATTCCTCCACCATTTCATTTAAAATTTAAGGACTGTATTAAATAGTGAATAAAAGCAACATAATAAAGGCAGCTTTTCCCTGTTCTGAATCTGACCATATAGGCATTGAGCTCAGAAATGTAGGAGGAAAGGAGCAGAAACAGTAGGAGTAGGCATTCAGAGGATATTAAGAATGTGACTATTCTTCCCACAATACAGCACTGAAATATGACATTAATGCATATCCGTGCTTCAGACCAGTAACTATCCAAAAGAGACCGACACATTTAAAACAATGTACGTCATAATACTAACATGCTTATAATCTATCATCTGGTGGTCCACGATGGTACTGTACAGGGCGCATGGACAGTTTAAAAGTAAGGATCAGCCCACCACGGGATTGGGACTTTCGGCCAGGCGATTCTCGCCCAGGGCTCGCCGTTCACAACCATCTGTCCTCCCACCACCAGCTGTGCAGCTGTTTATGCTCCAGCCCTTTTCCCCTTCCCAATCTCGTGGTGGGCCCAATCCATACTCTTCTTTTCCCTTTTTTTTTCCTCCCCCAGGGTTCCGTACTCAGCCAAGGGCCTCCTTTGGCCATGAGAGCCTCCTCACAGTGGATGGGTAGGTGACAGAGGGGGTGGGAGCTAAGGAAGCAGCATGGGCTAAGGGATGTGCTGGCCACCCTTCCCGCCACTCTCCTTGAGCCAGAACAGTGAAAGACAGGCACTGGAAGCTGACAGGCTCCAAAACTACAGATTCTTCACATGGATAAGAAGTCCCAGTGTGCCAGCAGTTTGCCCTGCTGGGCTGGGAAGTGACTCTGGGATGTGCTACAGACTCTACTGTATTTTGAATCTCAAAATCTACCAGATGTGTGAAATTTTAAACCAACAGAAGGTACTTAAAAATCAGTCACCTCCATAATTAAAAAAAAATATCAATTGCATTTGCCAAGTCTACGTGGGATGTATGTTTTCAAATTTTCCCAGGGCAGAAGAAACCCTCCAGTTGACAATTCCTCTCTTGACTATCCCCCCCAAAAGAGAAAGATTCACAGATCAGTTAAAAAAAACAACACTGTATACGTGACCTACCTCCATCCCAATTACCCACCTCAGTACAATGGTGACATGAAAATCGATTGCTATTATTCATCAGTATGAAACACATTTTCTATTTATTCATCTAAACCGAAAAGGAAGGGGGTTTATTTGAGGAGCGGCACGAAGGGAAATTTTTCTGCACTACAATTTTCAGAACATTTTTTCGTTATTCACAGCTGACAAAGCATCTCTAAGACATACTGCTGCTTTTGGTTTCTACCTGTCAGACTGCATTCCAACCCCCCCTGAGATGCCTTAGCCTGGGAAATTCAGAGATAGTTTTGTGATAGAAAAAAATAACTCAGCACCTAAAATTTCATAGATTAAAAAAGCAAGGGAATAGATCTCCACTTGCCCTCTATTTCCTCTGCCCTCACGCATCCTCTCTCCTAGATGCTGCCCAGTGCCAAGGCAGTAGTTAACCCCTTCCCCTCACATTTCTACTCTACACCTCCAGGTCAGCAGTATGCAGTGTACATGTAGTTTGCTTTTCACTGCAGCACACAGCGAAAAGCAAACTACACCTGGTAAAGACTTCAGCCATTCACCATTGCCAGAGTCTTACCCATGACAGGGAAGGTTTCCAGCAGCAGGGAGTTGCTAGACCTTTCCCACACCACTGGAATCCTTTCCTGAAATGGGGAAACTACATGGCAGAAAAATTCCTATTTCCTATTTTTAGTGACATTCTAAGTATTCAAGTCTTAATGTGCTAAGTCTTAATATGTTTTCATTATGCTGTTTTAGTTGCTCTTTTGAAATTCTGTGTCTACCTTTATTATGTGTGAGGAATGTCTGGGAGATAAGCGTGAAGGCCACCACTAGGCCAGATGTTGTACAAAGGGAGGATCCAATAAGTGACAAGAGGCGCTAAAGATTACTGCATATCAAGAGAGGGCAGACTGACAACCCCGGACGCCGAGGGAAAGGGCAAGCATTTACCAATAGGGACAAGATATTCATGATTAAAACCAGCTTAGCATGGTGGAACAAAGATGATAAGGAGCAAGAGAAACAACCAGAGATAACAAACATCCGTCAGAAAGCCAGCATAATGATGCAAAACTTACTGATTCCAATGAAGGAAGACTGCTATAAAAAAGAAGCTGCTTTGACATAATTTTTGGGATACCTCTTGCCAAAACAGGCACATCGGTCTGGACCGACATAGCCCCCACTCCTCCAGCTGTGATCAATCTGGTTGGTCCCAGACCACAGAATGGTAAATATCACATCAGTTGTTGGGGCGGAGGGTGTCCTGTCTGTTAGTCTATGGAAGTATATGCTAACTGCTTTGCCATTCTCAATAAATTCAATGTACTGTCTTTTCCCACTGACAGGATCCTATCTGCTTCTTATAAGCATAACAACTATCCACAAGCAGGGAGCAAGACACTACAATGCTAACAGCAGTGTAGCGAGGCACAGCTAGGGTGAGCAGAAGAGCCATGAAAGGTACGGTATGTACATCCATACCAATGCCTTTCAGGCATGGCTTTCCTCACCTAAGCCATGTTTCTTTAGCTGCACATGGCTAGAGGGGACTAGGCAGGTACGCACATTCCATGCGGACAACAATAGTGTGCTGTGGAGACATACCCTCTAATGCTGAATCAAGGTGAAGCACACAGACAAGAGCAGAATTGTGACTGAAAGCACACAACTGGGAGGAAAAAATATGACAAGTAAAATATGGGGATTCTTCCCACCTTTACCAGTTTTAGTAACTGGGCTTTTTCAGGATAATGCCCAGCTTAAAAGTATATTTCATTCTTGACAGTGAATGGAGCAATTGCGTTTGTTACTGTACTTTTCCTCTCTCATTAAAAAAAAAATGTAGGACTAGCACAATGACAGTAACCCCTCCTCGTTAGCTGTTGTGAACTGCAATCTGCATAAAACAGTTTTTTCAACATCTAAAAAAACCCAGATAGCCTCTCCATCGTTGACGTTTAAATGGATCTCAGGGAATTTATTTCAAAATTAATACAGTGGAAGGAGTGTGATGAAAGAGATGTCTGGTGAGTTCCACACCGTGGAAAAAGAGTAAGTCCAGCAACTCCAGTAGTCAGCATGCTATTGAGCAATTTGAATATAAAAGCAAGAGCCCTGTGAAAGAGAGTGTATGCTTCAGCAGTAATCCCCATATGCTGCACTCCTCCAACTACACTTCCCACTGTCATTAGCAGGCACAATGTTGCCCTTTCTTTCAGGAGTTCTTAAACTGGAGTATCATGACCCCCTCAAGGGATCGAGAGGTGGGGGCACAAGCTGTCAGCCCCGCACCTGGTAAAGCTTAAGCTGTCAGCCCTGTGCCATGTTAAATTAGAATTAAATTAAATGTAAAGTCTCAATTTTTAATGTATAAGGGAAGGTTTACACACACAGGCTTGCTATGCGAAAGGGGCCACCAATACAGAAAGTTCTGGAATTACTGCTTTAGTGTATTATTTCTCTATGTGTACACTACCCTCCAGAAATTCCCACGGACTTACTTAAAGCTCTCTCTCTCTCTCTATTCCTGTTCTATTCTGTTCAGTAGTGGATTTCAAAGTAGCCATCCTTCTGCAAAAGTATTTTAAGAGCCAGCTACAAAGGGAAACAGCTGAATTGGAATTCATTTGCAAATTCAACACTACCAACTTAGGACTGATTAAGGGTCTCAACTGGTTAACACACAACAAAGACTATTTTCCTCTCTGGATATTCACATCTCCACACCAAATCCTGCAAATGACCCACTTCCACTCTGACTTTATTAGCTTCATTAACACAATAAACTTTTTTTCTATACACACACACACTCCCCTGTTTCTGTAACTTCCACTCCCATTCATCAGATGAAGTGGGTTTTACCCACAAACACTTATGCCCTAATAAATCTGTTAGGGTATGTCTACACTACAAAGTCAATTCGAACTAACGGACGTTAGTTCAAATTAACTTTGATAGGTACTACACAAGCGCTCCGCTAGTTCGAACTTAATTCGAACTAGCGGAGCGCTTAGTTCGAACTAGGTAAACCTCATTCTACGAGGACTAAGCCTAGTTCGAACATACTAGTTCGAATTAAGGGGTGTGTAACCCCTTAATTCAAACTAGTGGGAGGCTAGCCCTCCCCAGGTTTCCCTGGTGGCCACTCTGGCCAACACCAGGGAAACTTGTATGCCCCCTCCCGGCCCCGGACCCCTTAAAGGGGCATGGGCTGGCTACGGTGCCCATGCCAGGTGCAAACCTGCCAGCACCCAGCTAGCAGACCCTGCACCTGGCATGGCTCGAGCCAGCCACCCGATGCCCCCCAGCTCTCCCCCTCTTCCCGGGACCAGGCTGGCGGCTCCCGGGAGCCTGCCCGGGACCGCAAGAGGCGGGCACCCGCCTGGTCTAGTGCAGACATCGTCAACCTCGTCCACGATCTCCGCACTAGGCACAGGAAAGTGGCCGTCTAGGGCAGGAGAGCTGCCAGCCTGGCCACCCAGGAGCAGGTGTGCATGAAAATCAAGGGGGTCCACTGAGACCCCCAACCCTGAGCCCTGAGCTTACAATGGCCGTACTGGGTCAGACCAAAGGTCCATCTAGCCCAGTAGCCTGTCTGCCGACAGCGGCCAACCCGAGGGACCCTGGAGGGGATGGACCGAAGACAGTGACCAAGCCATTTGCCTCGTGCCATCCCTTCTCCAGCCGTCCACAAACTTTGGGTAGGGACACCACTCCTACCCCCTGGCTAATACCACTCCACGGACCCAACCTCCATCACTTTATCTCACTTCTCTTTAAACTCTGTTCTAGTTCTAGCCTTCACAGCCTCCTGCAGCAAGGAGTTCCACAGGTTGACTCTTTGCTTTGTGAAGAACAACTTTCTGTTACTAGTTTGAAGCCTGCTACCCATTCCTTTCCTTCGGTGTCCTCTAGTCCGTCTATTATGGGGACTAATGAAGAACTTTTCTTGATGCACCCTCTCCACCCCACTCATGCTTTTATAGACCTCTATCCTATCCCCCCTCCATCTCCTCTTTTCTAAGCTGAAAAGTCCCAGTCTCTTTAGCCTCTCTTCATATGGGACCTGTTCCAAACCCCTCAACATAGTAGTTGTCCTCCCCTCTCCCACCCTCTCTCTTCCCCTCTCCCACCTCCTTTTCCCAGTCTCCCCCAGTTTTGTTCAATAAAGAGAGATTCTATTTTTGAACACAATTGTCCTTTATTTTGTACATCAGGAAGGGGGGCTAGGGAGGGGTAAGTGGAAGGAGGTAAGGGAGGAATGGGGTACGAGCCCCCGATGGGGAGGACTGGGCTGGCTCTGCGGGCTTCTGGGGGTGGAACCTCTCCTGCCGCACCCCAATTGCCCCCTCTCCCCAGATGGCAGCCTGCGGCAAGTGCAGCCGGTCTGATGGCCGAGTGCTGTGATGTGCCCAGTGTGGGTACTCCGGGCAATCCAAGCCAGGACTGCTTTGCAAGCAGGGCACCCCTGAGAACTGTCTGTCCGGGGTGGGGGTCGGGTCCCTTTAAGCACAGCCCTCGGCTAGCCTGAGACAGCAGCTCCACGCTCTCAGTCCTCATCTGATGCCCTGCCGGCACTGCTTCCCGCCATCCTTAACCCCGGCTAAGGGTCCACTTAATGTGGACATGCTAGTTCGAATTAGCAAAACGCTAATTCGAACTAGTTTTTTAGTCTGGATGCGTTAGTTAATTCGAACTAAGCTAATTCGAACTAATTCGAACTAAGTTAGTTCGAATTAGCGCTGTAGTGTAGACATACCCTTGGTCTCTAAGAAGCCACATGACTCCTGACCTGATGCACTGCTGGAGCTGGTTCCAGCCAGCCTTTAATGCGATTCAGCATCCACTCAGTATGGAAGCGCTATTTCGAAATAGCAAAATGCTATTTCAAAATGCATTTTGTGTGTAGAAGTGTTATTTCAAATAAGCTATTTTGAAATAGTTATTTTGAAATAAGGCTGTAGTGTAGACATACCCTCTGTTGGCAGAGGGATGTAAATGAAGCACTTCGAAAGTGCAAATGAAACAGGGATTTAAATATCCCATACTTCATTTGCATAATCATGTAATGGCACTCTTTCGAAAAAGCGTTATTTCAAAATTGAAACTGCAGTCTAGACACAGTTCTTTTGAAAATAGAAGCCTTTTTCAAAAGATCCTGTAAACCTAATTTTTTGGAGGCATCATGCAGCAATACCATTCTCTCTCCTGGAAACATGCACACAATGCTTGTCATCCTGCTCTAAGAGCAATGTCAATATCCAGCACAGCCAGAATTGGTAAAGAAATGGATTTTCATTTTATTAGACTACTGTTAAGGGTAATGGAGCACTTTGAAAAATGCCATCTTGAAAAGTAATCAATTACCTTAATGGCAAAAGTAACATGAATTTCTTTGGACAATTACTGCCTCCCTCTGTCGACCAACCCTTTCCCCCCTTCCTCCCCACCCCCCCAGTTCTTCCATTGGTCTCCAAGTTCCGAGACTCCCACTGGAAAATATATATGGATGTTTAGCCTCAATTAGAACTCTCTGCCTACTGCACAAATCCAATGCTGGCCTTCAGTTTCAGGAAGGAGCTATGCATTAACTTGTCAGTTCAGAATGTAAATGCGTGGTGCGCTGTACTGTCTGCAAGCAAACGTGCAATATCATTATGAAAACGCTATTGTTCTGTTCAATACACAAGAGATGTAAGTGTTCCATGACTCTCTCATGGTTCCTTTGATTAGATCCATTCAGCATTTGCATTTATAAAAACAGACGAAGTAGTATGCAGCAGGAAGAAAGAATCATGGGAGAGACTCTGTCAGAGATAATCCCACCTTCAGCGAGGCATAGTCCTCCAAAAACAACCTGCAAGCAGTAAGAAATGGTAGATACAGCTGGACCCAGGAAATGGCGACAGAAAGGTCACAGATCTCATTCGCACTACATCATGAAGTAATAAACATGTATCTAGCACATTTAAGAGCATCCATGTTCTTTACTGAGCAGACTAGACAATGCTATTGTAGATCCTCATGCCTTGGCTGTGGCTTAGCTCTGTGACACTCTTCTGTAGCCATTATAACTTAACAGTTAGACTGCTGTAATGCAGAGACCACTGGCTATCACTGACCAATAGCATCTCGTTTCCACACTAATCTGGTCAATCTGTCTGGGTCCAGGTTTGGCTTTGCAAAATTTAGAGCCCCTCAGTGCACGTTGGCTGAGGGACCACTGTTCGGTCACTTCAGACATACACACTACAGCAAACACACCGCTGTCAAGAAACGTAACAAGTAGCAGGAACGCTGATGACACACTGGCCATTAATATATACCCTATCTGTAGACGTATCATGCAAAAAGTCATGTATGTATGCTGGAAATATGTCTTCCGGGCAGAGCCGATAAAGTAGTTTGTCCTAGACACAGGAATTTTGATTTGCATGGGTCTGCAAGGTAAAAATGAGCATGACGCTGGAGACAGCAGGCAGTTCATTTGCATCAGAAGTAAGCACCAGTTATCAGGAGGTTGAGGAAATAGCATGGTGTCAGCTCACCAGAGGACACCCTGCAGTCTGAACTCCAGAGGGTTTCCTTGATACTCGGCTGATACAATATAAACAAGACACCAAGTTAGAACAGACATTCCGTACTATGCAAGACAACCATGCACTGGCACAGTTAGAGCTGATGATGGTCCTTGGACATTGCCAGGTCTTAATGCTCCTTTTCATTAAATCTCCGCTCCTCGCATAAAGCGTCTGCCAGTTCTAGTCTGTGCGTTTGACTTACCAAACGTATTCGTTTGAACAAAGAAAAAAATGGGACAGCAATTTTCATTTTACTGTCTATTGAAATTCTAATGTAAAGGATCTTATTAAACGAGAGTTCAAAAAACACTTTGAAGCAGGTGCATGTGTGATCCCACATGAATTATGTAGCTCAGTGAAATAAAATTGACAATTCACCAATAATTGCTTTTCAGATAATGAAACACCTTTTATTGGTCCACAGAGCATCAGTAACTGCTTCAAGAAATGTTGTATAAATCTCGATAAGAAGGGCTGTATAAATCTTGATGCAAATGTCCAAGATAAGAATCAGACCTTTCCCCAAGAATCCAAATGTCTTTCCAAAGTAGGCTGATCAGTGGGAGTGGGTAGGGAGGTTTGAATAGAATCCAATGAAATAATTGCACACTTTGTCCTAGAATATGCTATCTAGGTTTTAATTTTCCTGACCCCACATAGCAGCATGCCATATGTTTGGGAAGGGGAGCAGAGGGGAGCATGCCGCACCATGTAACTGGGCATAGCCCAGCCTCTCCAGATCCAGTGCTCTGGGGGAGGAAGGAGGGCACTCCATGCAGCCTCTACAGCCCTGGGGTGGAGAAAGGCAAAGGGCACATGGCATGGCCCCACCCCCAAAGGAGGTTGGAGGGCACACAATATGGCCCCAGTCTCCCCAGTCCCAGAGAAGGTCAGAGGGCATGTGTTCTGGGGGCAGGGCTATGCCTGGTGGTTTGGGAAGGGAGATGCCCATGATTTTCCTTGTTAACTTCATATTTTGTACAAGCATTTCCAACACCTATTTTCTAATTGTTTTTTCCAGGCTATTTTTGATTAAGGCAATCGGTAAGAGATATAAACATTCTGCACTTGCCTTTATACTTGTATGAAAAGCAAAAGAAGCCAGTGTGATGGAGACGTTATGCATCAGTATCTTAAAAGTGATCCACAGGAGGAAAAAGTGGAATGAGTATGTGCCCCTTTTGTTTCGTTATGCATCATAAAGGTCTCAGGTTTTTTTTCCCCCTTAGAAATATTTAGTTTTGCTCTAGCTATTTTTTCTGGTTGATGTCTTTGAAGCCCAGAATGGGAGATTTCCCTGCCCTCAATTGAAGGGGCAATGATACTGAATCTTGGAAAAAGATTTTCTCTTTATTGTTTTTTGGGCATCTGAGTTATCTAAGCATTAAAAAACAAAGTTTTAAGCTAGCTGACTAACAAGTACTTCCCCTCACAATGACTCCATTTTCTCTCTGTACTTGTACTAATAATTTATCTGGGGGGGAGGGGGGGGAGTAGAAGCAAACTGAATTTCTAATGTAAACAACAAACAGGAAAAGACAGTTTCTTTACACATCAAAAAGGGCACCGACACTTTTTCCTTGTGCAGAGAAATGTTAAGTTATTCTATGACAGAGCAGAAAACCATATCAGTAAAAGAACGGGTTAATTAAATGAGGGATCTTATTTGCTGCTCCTTAGGAGGTACTCACCTCATGAATTGTAAAGCCCCGGCTGCAGTAATATAGATTCATTTGTTTTTTCAGCTCTAGTTTAGAATTTTCCAAACACAGTAGAAGCTTATTATACATGCTATTGGTATGAAAGGGGCTTATTTGACTGGCTGTTGGAAACGGTCCCTACAAAGCTCATCTAGAGGAAATGCTACTCAGCATTCAGCTATTCAATTTAATTATTTCGCACTAAAAGAAGAATTTTTGAAAGGTTTGTAGATGCAACAATCTCAAATTACATAACTAGAAGTTTGGTATAAAGTGGGAGTGTGGGGATTGGAGGCTGACTGACAAAGGTCTAGTCCCTTTCCTCTGTTTCCAAGACACCTGAAAGTCCTCTTCCAATTGCATTTAAAATTAGAGATTGACAACTGTGTAAAACACTCAAGTGAAACTCCACTCCTCCCCCCAACCCCCTTCTAGACTTCTTCTTGGATTCTCTTTCTCTCGACACCAGCTACGTGGCCCACAAAGTTCAACCACAGCGCCCTCAGTTTATCAGAGCCTCACATTTAGTTGCCTCTCGCAACCCCAACCAAGACTGGGACCTCCTTGTGCTAGGTGCTGCATAGACATACAAGATACAGTTCCCACCCACAGATTAAGTGATTGTCTCCAGCCTCACCCAATGTTTGTGGCATTTTTTAAGAAACGGGCTCTATTCTCTTAAGATAATCTCTTTCCTCACATTGCCACTATAGCCATCTGTATCTCCCTCATTCACTGGTGGCTTTCATCCCCCTTCCTTGGCATCAGGCACCAGGAATAGGGATCTTCAATTTATCTGACCCTTAGGGATAGAGGTAACTCCAGGCCACCTAGTCTGAGGGAGGCAGTATGACCAAATTGCAGGAGCTCTCTTCTAGCTTTCATCTCACTCTCCCTGCTCAAGCGGTGCAGCAAGTAGAACAAATCAAAATAGGCTGCAAACTAGCCTCAAAGCAAATGCCTGAGCTGTCCAGTGGTCCAACCCAGCTACAAAGAACAGGCAGCCTGTTTAAGAAGATTATTCAATTTCATGTACATGCTGTAACATTAAGTGGAGTTCTCTACCTGAACAACAGCATCACCAGATGTCTGAATCTGGCCTTTGTTATCCCTTATAGTCACGGACAATGCGATTGTCCAACCTTAGACCTGGAAATGACCTCGTGGCTGCTCTTAAACCAGTTTCCCATCCCAAATTCCTGTAAGCAAAGCATCCCCCTTCCCCCAAGTCTGACTGCAGCCCCAAAGTACCATCAGTGCATTTTTAGAAATGCAACCAAGCAGTGCATGCTATGACTGCACACTTCCTTGCCATGCAACCAGCCTAGTAGTCTGACACCTGGAGCGACTAAAGGAGACAGTTCACCAAGCTCAAGAGTTGGTGTTGCTAATTACTCTCAAGCCTCCGGAACACTGTAGCAGCATTCGGGAGATGCTCCATCAAAAATGGACGTAAATCCACTTTCGAAAGAATTTTTTAAATCACCACAATTGTAATCACCCCCTATCATAAAAAGGAAATAGACTCCAGGCTCAAACTACCAATAGTCAAATCAACTCCCTCGGCAGCATGTTCATCATGCAGATAATAGCCATTACAGCAACGTTTTGTAGCACTATACATTTTGCAGTCTGAACCCAGGAGACAATAAGTACAAATTACCCTCTCATCTCTATCTATAGGCAAAACACATCTGGCAGTCCTTTGAACTGCTTAACCCCTCTTCACTTGAGCTGTGTTTTAATCTTCTTCTGTTCCAAATTCTATATGTAAAATAAAAAATTCATTTACATCCACAATGTGAATTCGAGAAGAGAACATGTTAACGTATTACAGTTCCTCAGCAACAAAACTAAGCAATTACTTTGAATAATAAAGGCAGCGTTTGTGGAATCAATGCTCAACCATAAACTTTAATGGACAAAACTCCTTTGGGCAGTGATCCAAAATCTAATTGAACTTGGGTGCTAATGGACAACCAATGGGAACAAACTTATCAGTCCAGGCATTCAGCTGAGAACATCCAGCTGCATAAACTGTAGAAAGCACAATCTAATAGAGCGTACATTTTTAATGGTGAGAGTAATTAATCATCGGAACAATTTATCAAGAGTCATGGTGTCTGATACAAGTTTGTTCCCATTGTTATTGAATTTTCAAATAAAGAGTGGCTGTTTTTTCATAGACCTGCTGTAGGAAATTCTATGGCCTGTGCCATATGGGTTAGTCTAGAAGATTACAAAGATTCTTTCTGGAATTAATTTATGAAATGGCTCAATTTCTGAAATCCAAGTTTCCCATATCCAACCTACCACCATGACGTTAGCCTTCAATCTGAGCCAGTTTCTGAGTGTCTTATAAAGGTGGTGATTTTGCACTGTAGGGAATCTTTGGGGCATTTTAAGATTCAGTAAATGTAAAAATACCTTGTGTGTGTCCTTCTGTCCCTCTATCTTTCTTGTGTACATTCTCTTCAGATTGAAGTCACCCCCCATATTCACTGCATGGACCACTATATCATTTCCCCCATATTCTTAACACATCAGGATTGTCTGACTTTCTGGAGAGCAGCAATACTTGTATGTTTCTATTGCGGCTGTTCTGCATCCTTTGCAGCTTTATTAGACAATTCTATTAATCACCTTTGCACAAAAAGAGGGAGTATGCCAATAAAAGCTGCAGATGACAAAGTTGGGAGGTATTGCCAATACAGAAAAGGACTAGAATATCATATAAAAAGCTCTACACAACCTTGAAAACTGGAGTAAGAGAAATGGGATGAAATTTAGAAATGGAAAGTCATGCATTCAGGCACTATCAACAAGAATTTTTGCTATAAACTAAGGATTTATCTTGCAAGTGATATGAGGAGAAAGCCCTGAGTGTATTGGTTGATTATAGGACAATGAGCTACCAGTGTGATACAATCATGGAAAAGGCCAATGCAGTCCTAGGTGGGACAGGGAAGTGTTAGTACCATTATACAAGACATTCATGAGGTCTCATCTGGAATACTTTGTGCAGTTCTGGGTCTCCCATGTTTAATGAAGTTTAATTCGAATTGGAAGAGGTGCAGAGAAGGGTACTAGGATGATCCAAGGAATGGAAAGCCTTCCTTATCAGAGGACACTCAAAGAGCTTGGGTTTTTTAGCCGACACTAAAGGCGGCTGAGGTGAGATACAATTGCGCTCTATAAATATATTTGAAAGGGATAAAATACCATCGAAGGAGGGGGAATTATTTAAATTAAGCAGCAATGTGGACATGAACAAAGGATATCAACTGACTTGAGGCTTGAAAATAGAGGAAGGCTTCCAACCATCAGAGGAGTAAAGTCCTGGAACAGCCTTCCAAGGGGAGCAGTGAGGACAAAAAACCCTACTAACTGGCTACAAGACTGAGTGTGCTAAGTTTGCAGTGCGGCTACCAGGATGAGACTGCCTACAATGGTATGTAGCAGACCTGCAGCTGCTTGCGGTAAGTATCTCCAAACAGTGAGTTAATCTGGACACAAGGTTTGGAAGGCTCTGACTTACTTGGGAAAGAATTCTCTGTAGTATCTGGCTTGTGGCTCTTGCCTATATGCTCAGGATCTAATGGATTGGAAGGATTTCAAGTGCTTTGCAAGATAGGATTATGATTCAAAATGATCTGAGCAAACTGGCAGATAGTCTGAGGTAAATAGGATGAAATCAAGAAGGGCAAATGCAAGGTTCTCCATTTAAGGAGGTACAATCAGTTTCAAAAACACGAACTGTGAAGTGATTGTCTAGGAAGGAGTACTGCAGAAAGGGATGTAGGAGTCATAGTGGATCACACCACTATGGCTATGTCTACACTGCTTTTTTTTTTCAGAAAAAGATACGCAAATTGAGAACCACAATTTACATATCTTTTCCACTTGTCTTTCGGAAGAGGCTTTTCTGACATTTGGCCCCATGTAAATGGGACCAAATGTCAGAAAAAATCCTTTTGGAACATCCTTTATTCCTTATAATATGAGGAATACAGGGATGCTGAAAGAACACGCCCACTCTTTCAGAAACTGTTCCAAAAAAGCGGACGTTTTTCCTGGATGTGGCAGAGTTTTTCCAGGAAACCAGAGGTACCCCGGAAAAACTCTGGAGTCTAGACATAATCTATCAGGGTATGTCTACACTACCCTCCTATTTCGAAGTAGGAGGGTAATGTAGGCATACCGCACTTGCAAATGAAGCCCGGGATTTGAATTTCCCGGGCTTCATTTGCATAAGCCAGGTGCTGCCATTTTTAAATCCCAGCTAGTTCGAACCCCGGCTAGTTCGGATTAGAAGCACGGGGTTCGAACTAGCCGGGATTTAAAAATGGCGGCGCCCGGCTTATGCAAATGAAGCCCGGGAAATTCAAATCCCGGGCTTCATTTGCAAGTGCGGTATGCCTACATTACCCTCCTACTTCGAAATAGGAGGGTAGTGTAGACATACCCTCAGTCAGTGTGACACTGTTGCCAACACACACACACACACACACACCCCACAACCACCCGCAAACATAGAAGGACACCTCAGCATTAGTAGGCTAATGAACACAGATAAGGAAAAGAAGAGAAAGCCCTACTGAATATGCATTAAACAGAATGGTGCCACCATAACACATTATGCAAGTTTCATCCCCGCCTGGGAGCAATGGGGGAGAGATGCAGCTCTGGGAGGAGCCTGAATGATGGTGATGATATGGAAGAGGATGACGAGGGCTACCATTTCAGGTTGCTCAGATTCATAGACTTTAGATGAACACCCTGATCCCTTCTGGTCTTACTCTGACCTTCTGAACATTGTAGGCCACAGAACCCCAGCCACGTGTGAAACAGACCCCAATGTCTAGGTTACTAAAGCACCCAAATCATGGTTTAATGACTTCAAGTTAGAGAATCCTTACTTTAAACCTGAAAGTGACCCACGCAGCAGAGGAATGTGAAAACCCCTCAGGACCTTTGCCATATTTGGGGTCCAGGAAGAATTTCCTCCCTGCCAGACCTTGAGCATATTGGGCAAGACCTCCTCAGGCAGATATGCAGGAAAGAATCCTGTGTAATAACTCTGTGCACCCCCACCCTCCACTAATGCCCCAGCTGGGGATTTTTGCTACGGGCAGTGGCTGAGGGGAAGGTGTGAGTATGGACAGTCGGATATATTCTCTACAATATCTCTATATATCTTACTGAGGGCTTGTCTACACTGTCAGATACTGCTGGTGTTGTGTTATAGCGCCGCTCAGAGAGCGCTACAGGAAACTGCTGTGGTGTGCTCACACTGTTTGCATGACCACACTTGCAGCGGCATTCAGCATGGTGCACTCTGGGCAGCTATTCCACAGAGTCTCTCTTCTGCCTCTGCTGAGGCTTATGGGAAGGCAGGGAGAGTCCTGTGCTAAAGCCCCATGATTCGTTGCTTCCCATCCCCAGCAACCCCTGTGCTTCCATCTGCATTTGGCGCCACCTTTCAAACAACGTTTGTGCTGCACATTCTGCCTTGCTCCGCAGGAATGGAGCCTTACTGGTTGAAGAAAATGCTGATAGGTCTCACTAACTCCTAGCAAATGGCTGCTCCTTCAGCTACAGAGTGAGACGAGGAGGTTGCCACTGTTCTTGCCACACATAGTACAACCCAAGATTGCTTGTGGCTTTCCTGGAGGTGCTGACCACTGGGGAATGCTACTTTTGGGCCTAGGAAACTAGCACTGAGTGGAGGAGTCACAGCGTCATGCAAGTGAGGAATGAGGAGCAGGGTTGCAGAACTTTCAGATGAGGATCGGGTGATAAGCTTGCTCCTCACACTGCTGTGCAAGGACCCCAGGATGAGAGCTGCCCTGCCAGTCCGTGGAGGAGCATGTGGCAATTGCTCTGTGGAAGATGGCTACCCCAGGCCTCTACCAATCAGTCGCTAATCAGTTTGGAGCAGGAAAGTTGATCGCTGGGCTCGTGTTGGTGGCAGTATGTAGAAGAGAAACCAGCCTGGGGAGAGGTAGTGGTAACCGGGTACTAGACTAGCATGTAGACAGGAACAGAGGGAGAAAGACAGGTGATTTCAGGTTCCCAGGCTCGCTTTGGAGAAATGGTGTTTGCATGTAGCTTGCTCAAATGGTAGGATGGGTGCTGGGCGATGGGGGACCCCATGGATTGAGGAGGCCAGCCCCTTCCCCCAAAAGCTTATGCTTCATGCTGGTTCCTGCCCCGCCTCCTTCCCCCAACCCTGTCAATGTGGCTGCTGGCCCTTGCCCCCCTCTGCCCCAGGGCAGCACCCCCAAACTCCCGCCACGCCCAGAGCTCCAGCACGGCCCCAGCCTACCCCACAGCTCTAGCAAGTTGGCCAGAAGGCATGGCATGCAGCCAGGCATTGGCAGGACCAGCTGAGGCCATTTGGGAAAGGAGTGCCTTCCCCAACCTAGGCTACCCCTCACCCATGGTTTGGGGTGCGATTTGTGAGAACTGATCAGGTAGCTGCTGGCTGTGCAACTTTATTGAGCTGAGACCAGGACCATGCCAGGGGACTGGAGGACTAAGGTGGGCTTAGAAACATGGCTACAGAATGTCTGGATAAGGAAGGTGATAAATCTATGGGGAGTTTCCCCTGAGCAGTATGAAATTTCTGCTCCTTGTGGATTCTGGAAAACCTGCATGGGTGTACAGCTACATGAGAAAAACTGGGCACGGAGGAAGCTGTTTACAGCAGTGCCTACAGTCATGCAGAGATGTGTAAGCAAAATGAAAATCATCTGCGATTCAATACCGGGTATACAATGGCACTGCTCACACTCTGAATGGGGTGACGACAACTACATGGGAGCACTCAAACATATTTCAGTGCCAGGCCCAAAAAAGTTCAGCCAGCTCTGACAGGTTTACATCTGTGTGGGTGTAACATTTTACACAGGCACCATTGTTAACAATTGACAGAGCCCTAACACTGCTGTTTTTTTTAAACACAAGCACTAATCATGTACCTGTCACTAATGGGCTATCCCAAGGCAAGTGCTCATGAGCTACAAGGCCCCCAAAATGGTGAGTCACCACCGGAGCAGGGGAATTCATGTGCTCTGGGCATGTGTGTCTTGCAAACAGCCAGCGCTGCAGTGTGGGCCTTATAATCATTACTAGCCACACATTCCACAGGCTCATGGGCAGTGCTGGGTATCAGACAGGGGAAGGCAATGTCTTCTTAAACTGCCTCACCTGGCCCTCTCCATGCTCCACTGAAGTCCACTAGGTTCCCTTCCCCAGACTGCTATTGTGGTGCCCCTCTTGTCATCCACGCCTAGGGCTGGGACTCAGCTGCAGGAGGTGGCACAGTGCTTTGGTAATAAGGGATATGGACAGCATGGCCCGAGCCTCCCTGGAGCTCTAGGGCAGTCTGAGGCCAGAAAGGAGCAAGGGCCAGCAGCCAGATGGGAGGCTGGGCTCTAGCGCATGGAAAGGGCGGGTCTTGGAGGGCAGAGGCTTGCTTCCCCCAGCCATGGGGTCACCCACCCCCCATAAACAGGCTGCCTTCATCCTGGAAGGTCTCATTGTTAAGGGTGGCCAGGGAAGCAAGGGAGGGTGTCCTGCAAGGCTGTATCTACTGATTTCGCCCTTAGGTGGCTTACCTGTGTGCAGCCATGGCCCCCAACCCCGTAACAGCACAGTGGCTTGGGAATGTTACCTTTATGGGACAAGGAACAAAGCCACTCTGCTAAGGAGCCTGAGGCAGCCAGGCCCACCGGGGAAAGGGCAAAGAGGGCAATTGCCCCAGGGCCTAGAAATTCAGCCACCATCATGGCTTCTGCAACAGAGGTTGTGACCAAAGCCCCGGGCCCTTTAAAATCACCACTGGAGCATCATGTCATAAGCTCCGGGCAAAGCTAAGGGCTGTGGAAGTGCTCAGGACTGGCTGCTCCCAGTTTCACCCCTTTTTCCTGAGACCCTGCCCCTTCCAGGAGCATGGAGCAGCTCCTCTCTTCCCTTTCCCTCCACCCAATCTTGCCCAGGAGCCTGTGGAGGCTGCCAGCATGGGCGGTGGGTGAAGGCCCAGCTGGAGAAGGCAAGCCGAAGCTCTGTCACTTCTGTCCAAAGCCACACCTCTTCCCCTCAGATCATGCCCCTCAGACCTGCCCAGTTGAGGGCTAGGGCTGCCACCCAGCCCAGCCCCGCCACTTGGCCCAGCCCCAGCCAACAGGCTGTAACACAGTATGGCCCTAGCCCCTTTCCGGGTGGCTGGGCTGGTGTAGGCAGTTTTGGGAAGGCAATGCCTTCCCTTGTCTATGTTACCCACCACCTATGGATGTTGGGCCCCCTGGTGGCAGCATATTGCCAGTATTTCCCATAAGACTCTCAATGAGATCTGCAAGGCCAATTACCATGAAATATGAGAGTCCAGCAACAGCCTATGCCTCCTCTCAAACGAGGCACGCATCAATACGAGCACCACACACAGATGCCAGCCTGCTCTCTGCAGTCATCCTGCCATCAACAACTCACCTCAGCAAGTCCCACAATCAAAGCCACTTACCAAGGGCTTCCTCCTCTATTTGCGCTTCCCCAAGCTCTGACTTCTGTGACTGTCTCCTCTCCTCCAGGGAAGAAGAGAGCTCCTGACTGCATGCATCTGGCTCTGGGTTCTTCCTCCCGCTCATCCACAGTTTCCCTCTCCTGGCTCGGTCCACTCTCAGCTAGCACAGCCCCACAAGTATGCATGGGGGAAGGGTCTTAGAAGTGGCAGTGGGGTTACCCCACCCCAAGTGTATCATCCAGCTCTTTGTAGTGTCAGCACGTTGTGGGCATAGCACTGGTTTGCCTCCCGCACCTTGTAGTAGGTGTTTTGCAGCTCCTTCACTTTGACCCTGCACTGCAAAATATCCTGACCTTTTTGTCATGCATCTCGCTATCTGCCTGGAGGCATCATAATTCCTATGGCTGGAGCACAACTAGGACTGGACAGACTCCTCTATCAAATGCTGACGTGGTTCAGCACCTCAGCATGGCTCCAAGTAGCAGATCACCTGGTGCATGGAGCAGGCATGGTCACCTGGAAAGGTGTACTGAGAGCACACACTGCACCACCAAATAAACAGGAAGGGGATTTTCCAAATTCCCAAGGAATATAAAAGGGCAGGTCTGAGGGCTGGTCACCTGAGTTCAGGGCAGTAGAGTTCAAACCAAATGTATTAATAAACGCTTCGTAAATCCTGAGGAGCTCCTATAGTTCAAGTGATGCAACTGTGCATGTGGAGTTCCCAACTATTTAATAATTTGGGTAATACTGAGCCTGATCTTAGGACAAGAACCTGTCAACCCTCAAAGTGATAACTGAGTTCTTAAGTAATCAATAACACGCAATCTATAAATCAGGCACACGTGTAAAGTGAGAATATCAAACTTTTTCCTCTAATTTCTTGCTACAGATTTTGTTCAGCTTTATAAAGCTAATCTTAGAAAGTTAGCAGAGGAAGTAATCATCTAATTGACTCCTTTGATGGTACAGCTGCTGCTTAAGAAGAGCAGAACAGGCTCCTGGCACTGCCAGAGTTTGTGTTTCCAAATTCTTCTGGAATCTCAGAAGGTTGGTAAAACCACTAGAATTCAACCATAGCACATTCACTGCAATGAGTGAACAACTGTGAAATAGTTAAACTGATCATGGCTTGCCTTGGAAACTGAGAGGCTATATCTACACTCATGGCTTCTTGTGTCAGAAGTATGAAAATAAGTCTAAGCGTGGAATATTGCCGAGCCTCATTTGCATACATAATGAGCCACTATTTTTGCAGAAGAGGTTCTTGCGCCAGAAGCTGTCTACACTACCCCTTCTTGAGCAAGAAAACCCCTCTTGCGCAATGCCCTTATCCCAATTATTTTCAGGAATAACGGTATTGCACAAGAGGGGTTTTCTTGCTCAAGAAGGGACAGAGTAAGCGGCTCCTTCTGGCGCAAGAATCTCTTCTGCAAAAACGGCAGCTCATTAGGTATGCAAATGAGGCGCAGCAATATTCCACACAGCCTCATTTGCATACTTCTGACGCAAGAAGCCACGAGTGTAGACAGCCAGAATGTTCCATTTTTAACCTTCTTAAAGAAATTGCAAGTGTACATTTACTGTGCACCTTTCCTCCTGATGTAATTCCTGAGGGTTTCCTAATTGATTAATGAACCAGTGTCGGCTTTTCTCCCAAAAGAGGCCAGATCACTTACCATCTGAAAATGTAAGATGAAAAGTAAGAAATCCTTATCTATACCATCCCTGTACACAGTGCTTTCACAAAGTAATAATTTGATATCACAACAAACTACTCTAAAAATCCTTGTCTTTGTCTTCTGTTTCTCTTTCCCCTCCTCCCCACATTAATAGCCCACATTTTATTCCTGGAGCCTGTCTTTATTTCTGGTCTGATCCTTCGGAGAAAAGGACA
The DNA here is from genome assembly GCF_049634645.1 of Pelodiscus sinensis. Taxonomy (NCBI): domain Eukaryota; kingdom Metazoa; phylum Chordata; order Testudines; family Trionychidae; genus Pelodiscus; species Pelodiscus sinensis. The sequence continues at coordinate 14,032,791 of NC_134719.1, forward strand.
ATTTTGGGAAAATTCAGACTATTCCTAAAGTTTGAGAGAAAGATGATTTGAAAAAGAAAGCTATGTTCATCTTATCCTGCAAATTATATTCTGCATTAAATGAGTAACTAGAAATAAAGCTCCCTGAGGTACGGTTGCTAGCTCAGACAAGAAAACATCTTTAGCATATAAACACAGTGTGTAGATTGAAATATTTCTGTGTGTGAAAATAACTGAGGCTATAATTAGCCTTCTTCTTGAGCTGGATTATATTTTTCTAAATAGTTCAATTTTCAGCTGCTCCCATCAAAAATATTGGTACATGATGGTGTTTGTACACTGTGCTATTTTCTAAAGTGAGCCATAAAAAGTAACTGGAAGAAATGTTAAATAACTGCCTTAAACCTACAAATGTAAGCTAGTCATGGTAAAATTTGAAAGTGTACCAGTTAACTCATTCTATTTTGTATCAAATATTGCAAATGTTCACTACCCAGTGTTTTGGGCATTGTTTTAGGATCCATGTCTCATATCCAATTCCCTGTTCTGCCCTGGTCTTACTGTGTGATATTGTGCAAGGCACCTGAGCCTGGATTTTTAAACCTTCATAGTACTTGGTGTTCCAATGCCTGATGGATTAAAATCCCATCGACCATTCATGAGATTTAGAGTGCCTAAATTCTTTTTAAAATGGGATTTAGTTTACCAATCAACCAGGCAATGCAATGCTGAGTATCACAAGCTCTATATACAGTTGAAACTCTGGGCCTTAGCCTCTCTGTGCTTCAGTTCCTCCTCTAACATCGGGATGACAATGTTTTCCTGCCCCTTTCCCTGGGGTGCTGTGAAGATAGCTACATTAAAGGAGTGAAGCACTTTGAGATTTACTGATGTATAGTACTATACAAGAAATCGGCATTATCATCATGAATAGCTTGCAAGTTACATATGATATGCACTGTGGTACACAAGGGAGGTATAGACAGGCTGTCAGACCATATTTTCAGCCTTGACTAGAAGTTTTTGCTCTTCAATGTTAAAATATTTAAATGGAGCAGTTCTGTGGATAGATTTGGGGAAGGTTCATATACCAGTATTTTAAAACTCCTATTCCTACTGGGTATACAAACAAAGAGTTTACTATATTTCTCCAACAAAAGTTCATTGAAGTGAACTTTCATACATTGTGGGAGAAAATGCAAGAGGAAGACTATTGCTGGCACAGAATAGCTGCCCTATTCAGTTTTGGTCACCTATGGATTCCTATAGCAGTTAATTTGCGCCTTGGACAGAACACCCCATCCATGGCAGTACTGTGTATTGCCCCTGTCTGAAGCTAGTATCTTGATCACTTCAATTCTGCTTTTAACAGAGACAACTTCAAAAACATTGACCAAGTGTAACCCATGTAGACGTTTCCATGTGTGCCTGCAAAAGTGTAGATCCCCAATTCATCCCAGGCAGGTGCTAATCTAGATGCCCAGTGATTGTAATTTACATGTCACCATTGTTAATTTCATTCTTCATGTAAAAGCGGAAGGGGGCTCACAGCTGACAATTTACTGCTAGTGTGATGTCCAATTTTGGTGTCACAATAAGGTTGGGAGATACCATCCCTTTTACATATCCTTCGTCAAGGAGCCAGGCCCAAAAGGTCTAGCATAGCCTATGGGCCTAGTCAGGCCACCAAATTCAAGGACTCCAGTGGATCTCAAACATGGGCAATCTACACTGAACAGATTCACGTTTTGGCGGCTCATAGGGGGAAGGAGTTTATTCTATGGCCCAAGGCTTGGAAACTTGCCATGTAATCATGTAATTAAAGCTAACAAAGATTCTGAGCAGTACATTAAGTGCTTTGCACCCTTTTGAGGGATAGGCCTTATCTGAAGGGAGATGACTACTTGTGCATGCGTGTTGGAACTCTGTGGCCATCTAACCCACTTTGGTATTAAAAAAAAGACCAACCTTTAATCTCATTGTGTTACATTTCAAGCCACACAGGCTTAGTTTTCCTAAGACTCACACGGAAAATAGGACAACACTGCAGAACTGAACACAAGTGGGTTGCGGAATTCCATGCCACAAGAAAGAATTGAACTTAGTGGGATATAAAAATATATTCAGACATGTCTATGGCTAATGAGACAGGCACAGCTGCTAGGTTAATACATAGAGAGTACAAATCTGTAGGCACTAGAACACAAGCCAACCAGTAAATGAAAGACCATTGAGGAAGTTTCTTATGGACAAGTTATTTCCCACTTATGCAGTCTTCTGAGAAACTTGGTGCTGGGAGTTGCTTTCACAGTGGGGCTAGGTGGCTCTGTGTCCCTGGAAAAGGTAGGGCTTCATGCAGAAGGGGCAGGGCTGGGACTTGTTACCCCCAACTGCCTCAGAACTGCCCAGAGTGCACCACACCTAGGCTACGTCTACACTACGATACTTTTTCAGAAGAGGAAATGCAAATGAAGTACCCGTTTGCACATCTCGTGCTCTCATTTGCATAGTCTCTCTGCGGAAGAGGTTTTTGCGATAAAAAGCCCTGTGTAGATGGGGACATTTGTCGGATAAACCCTGTTTTTGTGCAAGATCCTTATTCCTCCAAAAATGAGGTTTACAGGATCTTGTGCAAAACAGATTTTTTCCGACAAATGGCCTCCTCTACATGGGCCTTTTTATTGCAAAAACCTCTTCCGCAAAAAGGGTCAGAAGAGAATATGCAAATGAGAGCAAGAGATTTGCAAATGAGTGCTTCATTTGCATTTCCTCTTCTGAAAAAACTACCGTAGTGTAGACATAGCCTACAGCAGCAGCCCTCAGCAGTGCCTGGAGAACACCATGCAGGGTTCCCGTGATGATTTGAAAGGCCCAGTGGTAATTGACCCCTCTGCTTCCTCTTCCCCATCCCCCTCCAGGCAGTGGGCTGTGGATTCTGGGCTAGATCATGCTGTGGTTTGATCCAGTATTAGCAGTTCCTTGGTTCATAGTTCATACTCCCAGGCTTAAAACCACCTCTTAAGAATGCTTGACTTTCCTTGGGTAATTTTAAGTAAGAAATATACTACTTCTCCCATCAAATGAAATCCCCCGTGTTCAGTATTAAAATAAAATCAGAACCTGAAACCAGTAAATTCACCTAACATCCATACAGCCCATTCATTCAACAAGCCCCTAAAACTTAAATAATTCTTGTGTCTAATTTAGATATGGCTCAGAGGCATGGTATTCAAATAAGCATTTTTTATTTTAATTTATACATGGTGAGCATCCTTTGCTAAGATTCCCCGTTTGCAACATGTCAGCAGGAGACAATGTATTCAGTTCCATAATTATGTACTTCTGCACAATCACACAACATTATATACAAAATCACCACACTTCTGAAAAAAGCCTGAAATGCTAATTAGTTCCCAAATTAACATTGATTTGATTTAATGTTGAATAACTATTTACAGCTGATATGTGGGAAAGAGCTTCACATTTAAATACATTCAGAGTTGTGTTTTAATTTTTTTTAACAAGTAGCCTACACAGACTATGTTCCTATATGAAGAGGTGTAACTTACTCAAAATAAATTCAACATGAAGACTCCATTGTCATCCAGCAAAATAAGCTCTTTGGGACCACGACTACCAACTGAAAATACAGCAAAAGTCAGGTCATGGTGAACAAATGAAGGGATCCAAAAGGACTCCTCCCAGAGCCCAAATCCGCTGCATCATACGGTGAACAAGTGAAGGGATCCAACTGCAGATCTCATGCCCTTTCCTTTCATTGACACTACAACTAGAGAGTGGAACTCAGAGCAATAGTGTACATTCTAAGATTTGGTACTTCTATAGAAGACTTCACTCAAGAATATAAAAGTGTTTTAAACAGCATTGAATTTGGCCTCGTAAGAACGTATAGAAATGAAATTCCCATTTTATAAATAGGAAGTGATAGCCTGACCTGTCAACGGGAGTTTGAACACCAAGTCAGAAAAGCATAAAGAGGAGACATTTATATCCATAGCAAGGAATATGAACAACACTGGATGCTCCAGAATTCAGGGGAATTTTTAGGGCTTAAGTAACTGCTGCCCCCCCCCCCCCTTGCCAGCTCAGTCACCTGCCACAGCCCAGAGCCTACCCCCAAACTCCCTCCCAGAGCCCACGCCCTCACACTCCCACACCCATATTTCCTCCTACAGCCTGCACCCCCTTTCCCAACCCCCCTCCCCAGGGAATGGTGAAAGGGAATGAGGGTGGGGGAAAGCAAGTGATGAAAGGAGGGAGGAATGGAGAGAGCAGGGCTGGGGCCTCAAAGGGGTAGGGTAGGAGTGTGGTCTTAGAGTTGCCAGCTGTTTAATCAAGCAAACCCAACCAGGTGGGCATGTGCCAGCTCACTCAGGCTAAGAAGCTGTTTGAGGTATAGATGTTTTGGCTTGGGCCCAGGCTCTAAAACCCTGCAAGGTATGTCTACACCACTATTAAACAGCTCCTTGGACTTGGTCCAAGTCTGCTGCCACAGACCAGCCACCCGTGTCCAATTCTGCATAAACATACCTATGGGGATACATAATCATTGGCTGATGTCTTACACACATCCTCTGGAAAGAAGGCAGCTCGCTGCAAGAATCAAAGCCCACAGCATGTATTCATCTGGCATTTGAACTGCTTTGTGGCAGCCACTATTTTGAGACCACCACACGAGATGGACCAGAGGTATCTGGAGCTCGATGCACGAATTTCCAGAAATTGAGTTCAGGCTGAGATTTGCAACAGATTTGCATCCTCTGTGGATTAAGCCCAGAGTGGGACACAACATTCACTGATCAGTGGGTTACTGCCCTTACTGCATAATTCTTATCAATACAAGGAGTCCTCACTTCTTACAAGTATCGGTTCTAGGGCCAGTTTTGTTCAACATCTTTATTAATGACCTGGATGAGGGGATGGATTGCACCCTCAGCAAGTTTACAAAGGACACTAAGGTAGGGGGCAAGGTAGATACACTGCAGGGTAGGGATAGGCTCCAGAGTCACCTAGACAGATTAGAGGATTGGGCCAAAAGAAATCTGATGAGGTTCAACAAAGACAAGTGTAGAGATCTGCACTTGGGATGAGAGAGTCCAAAGCATTGTTACAGGCTGGGAACCAACTGGCTAAGTAGCAGTTCAGCAGAAAAGGACCTGGGGATTTCAATGGATGAGAAGCTGGATATGAGTCAACAGTGTGCCCTTGTAGCCAAGAAGACTAATGGCATACTGGGTTGCATTGGGAGGAGCATTGCCAGCAGATCTAGAGAAATGATTATTCCCCTTTATTTGGCTCTGAGAGGCCACATTTGGAGTATTGCATCCAGTTCTGCCCACCCCCACCCCCCACTATAGAAAGGATGTGGATGCATTGGAGAGGGCCCAGTGGAGGGCAACCAAAATAATTAGGGGGCTGAAGCACATGACCTATGAGGAGAGGCTGAGGGATTTGGGCTTATTTAGTCTGCAGAAGAGAAGAGTGAGGGGGAATTTGATGGCAGCCTTCAGCTTCCTGAAGGGAGGTTCCAAAGAGGCTGGAGAGAAGCTGTTCTCAGTAATGATGAAAGACAGAACAAGGAGCAACTGGTTTCAAGTTACAGTGGGGTAGTTCTACCGTGGATATTAGGAAAAACTATTTCACTAGGAGGGTGGTGAAGCACTGGAATGGGTTACCTAGAGAGGTGGTGGAATCTCCATCCCTAGAGATTTTTAAGTCTCAGCTTGACAAAGCCCTGCCTGGGTTGATTTAGTTGGGGTTGGTCGTGCTTTGGGCAGAGGTCTGGATTCAATGACCTCTTGAGGTCTCTTCCAGCCCTATGATTCTACTTATGTAAGGAGCCCAAATGAAATATGGCGGGGGGGAGGGGGGGGGAGGAGGGGGGAGGGCGGGTTGAAAGCATGAGTAAGGGATTTTAAGATCAGACACAAAAGCTATGTGTGTGTATGTACGCAATCATAATGAAACATATAATGAAGTGAAACCCTTCAAAAAAATACACACACGCCTCTCTAAATCGTCGTCATGTTCTGAAACCTGGTTTCAAAAGATGCTTTGAAGCCTGTATGCCAATTTGACATTAACAAAAAACATGGACTGATCTAAAACTATATTCACTCTAAATTTTGTTATTTGAATGCTTGCTGTGTTAATGATAAATTGCTATTTACTGGTGTGAGAAACGAGATGCAAAATGAGGCTGGCATTTCTGTTCTTCATAGTTTAGGATTAATTTTATTAAACAATTTTGCAGTTTTCTGGTTCACCGAGTACATGCTCTCTGATATCTGCCCCAAAAAGTGTTGCGTATCTAGCTAGCTTAACCAATATATTTGTTGCAGTGTCAGCATTCAAGCAGCACTTGACCTGTAATAAACTTATATTATAGTTCACTCTTTTAAATGTATCTGTTTGATCCAATCTCATCTGGATTGCTTAGCTCAGTGAGCCATTCCGTTCACATACAGCATATTGTGCATAATATTAATTGATAACATTTAACAATTACATCTGAGTAAGAGCCACAAAGGCTAAAGAAAGAGAGAGGGGGGAAACATTATTAAAAGGGTGACAGTTCAGTCTTGGGAACCACCACTAGCAATTTGCACTGAAGAATTCTGTACTATTTTCAGAATGCTTTTGTGCATGGAGACTTCCAGTTTTTCCTGCCAGCACTCAGTTGATTTCATTTTGTATTATGACTATCCCAGGACTTTGGTTTTATAAACAGAGATTAACACTAAAGGATTTGGGCCAATATTCACCTCAAGGAAAAATTCATTCCCTTACACAGGATTAGATCAACAAGTCAACTCTCAGAAGAAGGTGTAGGCCTGCCCAGGCCCTCTGCAAGGAACTGCTTCATCCTTTCATGCCCCAGGCCCACAGAAGTCTCTATGCACCACTTATGGCTTACATTCCTTGGCTACGCCTATGGAATAAGAGATCCTCTGGAATAGGGCTTTATTCCGGAGGATTGGGCCAGTCTAGATGCTTTTTTCCGGCTTTTCCCAAAGCCGGAAAAAAAAGCAGCGGCCATGTTTTTTTAAATCCCGCGGGGGATATTTAAATCCCCCGCGGATTTCCCTATTCCCACTTTCAAAATTAGCATGCCCCTTCCAAAGAAGGGGCCAGTGTAGACGTAGCCTTTGAGCCTGTAGCAGGCGCTCCGTAGCAAGATGACTGTCACCCTTAATCAATCCCTCTACAGCCTCTCATGCTACTATCTCACATCCTCCCTCAGCTTCTTGTCAGCATTGGAAAGGAAACACCTAAGCTTTCTTCATTCATCAGACAAATGGATAGCCAACACACTATTGCCATACATCCCTCCCACTTTGCTGACTTTGCTGTAATGGGCCCTTTTCAGGCCACCATATAATTTTAGCCCCTTCAAAACTCCAACTTTGCTAGTAAAATCAGTCAATAGTTTGAAGGCTATCCTGGCACGTCGAGTGTTACCAGCGATTTACCAGTAAGGTAGCATTGTTCTTTGATGTGTACACCTAGATATATCTCCCACAGGACAAGAGACTTGTAAGAACGGTTGACCAATGGTCAATAAACCATGTGATAAGACTGCCCATGGTTTATAGTACTATAAATATAGGTAATTACCCCATCACCTGTTCCTGACGTGGGTCACCAGTGGGACTGGAACCAACACTATTACCACTTAAGATAGTTACTACTCTATTTACTCTCCGCTGTTAGTTATCTTTAGGGACAGGTCTGTACTGTGAGTAGACACCAGAGTGGGCCCATGCCATCTGACTGAAGCTGAAAGGCTCAGCCGTAGGTCAGTTGAAATTGGTATACATGTCAGGGTTGGGCCTTTCAGGGGGAAAGCCCAGGCTGAGCACGTGGCAATGTCACAGTTACAGCCCCTGAACCCAAGCCCTCTGAGCCTCAGTCACTTGGCACGGGCCAGCCAAGCTTGCCTCGCTGTAGACATATCCTAGTAGGCCAGCCGTTAAAGGGGGGACATGACCGAACTGCATTCTCTGTCTCACTTAGAGCCATGTTCTGCCCATGCGCCAACTAAAAAAAACAGGAGCAGCACATCTAGACCCTTGGAGAGTCAGTTCCTAGGGGCAGGGACTTGTGTCCATTCTGGGTCCTGTAAAGCAAAGAGAGCTCAACAGTCCGGGGATGGTGTGATTTTCAGAGCATAGTTCCAATGGGGTGCTCTGGGGGCCACTCACTGGGCCTGGGACTCTGGCTCTATCAATGCAGGACTGCAGCAGCTGCTCCCCAAGCAGCATGGAAAGCTCCCAAGCTGGCAACACAAGGGTGGGGGGAACTGGCCACTCCCACACCTTCAACAGCCACAGCATCCTCCTCTTCTTCCGCAGTCTGAGGGCTGCTTTGGACAGGGGAGCCACCACTGCTGTGCGCTGCCTGAAACTTTGGGGTGTGTTTCAGGTAGAACGTGCCACCCGGGCAGGCAGGGCCAATAATAAAGCACAAGGCCATGTGCTGGGAAACTGAGTACACATGCCTCGTACCAGCCCTGCAGCTGTAGCTCAGCACACAATAGAAATCACTATGTTTTTTATCTGGCCGATATTTAACTGAAGCTGATCTTCTCAGGAGCGTTCCAGTGTTTTATCAACCAGCTATAGGCAGGCAAATGGAAAGAGGAAACTGACATGGTATGCTTGGCCTTTGACTCTCTCAGGGAGAAAAAGAAAGTCTTTAGTCTCTGGTTTGCATGTGGCTTGTGATCCCAGAGTAGGCACAATAAATTTAGGATATGTCTACACTAGGGAGTTATTTTGAAATAATAACTCCCAAAATAACTATTTCAAAATAAGCGATTCCTCTGCACAAACCAGAGTTATTTCGAAACAACAAGCTTGGTAGTGTGGATATTTGCCTCATTATCTCAAAAGAAGGGGAGCGATTTCAAAATAACTCCCCAGTGTAGACATGCCCCTGGGTCTGTTCAATTACTGGTTGATAGTGATCTGCATTAGTGCTGAGAAGAAACTGCAGCAGCCCACCACTGAGCTAGCACGGAGACTGGGCAGCCTTTAATGCCTACAGAAGGGGTCCTGCTCACACCACAAGACAGCTCAGTCGTGGGTCACATGGCATGAAAGAACTTTTGTATTGCCAGTGTCTTGACGGAAACAGGACTGTAATGCCCAATGGCTCTAAACTCTTTGCCTTGACAAGCCCATTTGCCATTTAGTCATTAGATCAGTGTTTCTCAAACTGTGGGTTGTGACCCCCAGGGGGGTCATGAGCAACTTAGGAGGGGTCGCAGCTGGATTCAGTTTTTCACTTGCGACCCCTCTCTCCCGGGCTGCGAAGAATGGCAGGGCAGCAGAAGGCAGCCATTGGCAAGCCATGCAGATTGGCCGGAGCCGCAGGACTCCAGGAGCGCGGCTCAGCTGCAGCAGGAGGCAAGGCGGCAGGAGAGTGAAGCCAGTGCAGAAGCAGAAACACAAGGGACCGGCCAGGACATGGTTGCCAGGCAACAATGCTTCCCCAGCTGGAAGAGGGCGGGGGCCCTCAGGCAGCAGGCTGGGGGATTGGGTCGGGGCAGAGGACCTGGAGGTAAATAAAGGCATGTAAGGGTCAGAGGAGGAGGCAGAGAAGACACAGGAGGGGAGGGGAGGATAGAGAAGAGAAGAGGAGAGAGAGAAGGAACACAGAGTGGAAAAGAGGCTCAGAGGAGAAAGACAGGGGGAAGGAGCCTGCAGGGGGAAAGGAGGTTAAGGACCACAAACGCCTTGAAGGAACCCCAGGAGGGCAAGGAGTCTGGTGAGAAGGGGGGAGGAAGTGACTCAGGGCAGTGAGGGTTTGGGGGGGGGGGTCACATTCATTTAGCATTTTAGGGGGCTGTGGTATCACAAAGTTTATGAATCCCTGCATTAGATGATAAAACAATTTTAAAAAAAAACCCAGAAAACTCCAGAGTCCAGCATTTGTGTAAAAGCTTTTCCGTGAGAACCCAACTGCATTAGTCCTCAGTCCAGCCAAGTGGGACGGTTTAGGGAGCTGTAACGGGTTGAACACTCACCAGTGTGGCACCTCCTGTTGGTCCACTCAGGAATTAGCACTTCAGCCTCAGAGCACCACGGTTACCGATCTTCTATGCTGGCTCAGGCTCAGTGTCCTTTCTGGCCCACAGTGCCCTTGCTCTCTGTGGTCCTACCCTCCCAGGAAACTCCAACCCCCTAGCCCCTGCCTCAGGAGCAAGATGGCTGGCAGCGGGTATATCTGAAGTCTGAAACGACCACACACTGGCAAGGGGCCTTGGACCTGCTGCTGCCTACCTCTCAGGCCCCCTTATCAGGCCTGAAGCCTAGAAATTGGGTCAGGCCAGAGCTCCCCAGCTCTGCCTCCCTTTCCACTGCACTGGCTCAGGTACACTGCGTAGCTTCCCAAGTAGCCAGGTCACTCCTACCCCACAACTAGAGCAAGAGTGTTTCTAATCTTAGCAGCCCCTATTTATACTGTTCCAGCTGAGCCCTAATTGGCTACTATCTGCCTCAGCTGCTGGCTCCATAGTCCTCGCCTTCTCCCAGGGCTGGGTTTAACCCTGGTTTCGCCTGGAGTGGGCGATTGTCCAGCCACAGGAACCCTTCCACAAAACACTTCTTGAACCGAAGAATTAAGATGTGAGGCAATGTTAGATGTTAGTCATCTTTAGTTTCCCCCCCAGACTGTTTCTGTAAAATCAAGAGAATTGGAGGGGAGGAGGGAAGGGGGCTGTAATTGTCCAAAATGAATGTCGCTATTTAAATGAAAATTTGGGAGCAAGTTTAGGGTCTCTGGTGATGACATCTGAGCGGGAGCCCCTAAAACTTCTTCATGCCGACAGCATGGGGGCGAGATTAGAGAGAGGACGGGAATAAGCACAAGCCCCTCCCTGCAGCGTCCCCAGTGTTCCAAGCTCTCTAGAGATACTTAGCAGCAGAAGAGCACAAATCCCCAGGGCTCTGGAACCAAGCAGGCAGTAAGCTCCCACTGGCCAGCCATCTGCCTATCCAGAGGGGACTGCTGAGCAGAAGCTGCTGCCTCTTCCTCAAACACCCTACCCTGGCAATGCAGCTGCCTGTTAAGTGGAGGGTGAGGAGAGGGAGGACAGATTTGGCTTGCTCCCTCTCTCCTGTGCAGCCCTCTGCTTAGAAGAGGGGCAGCCCTTTGAAGTGCCACAGCTGGAGAGAACAGGAGATTGCAAGTTGTGACTGAGTTCCAAACCCCTGCCCCCACCAAAAACCCCACAGCTTTCCAAAGCTGTGCATCTGTATTTTCTAAACACCCACTAATTTCAATAGGAAAATGCAACTTAGCACATACCCCCTAGATTTTTTTTAATTGTATCCATATGGGGCAAGACCCTGCTGCTGAGTGTTTTTGCCAAGTGACAAGCAGAGAAAGTGACAGTCACTGCCCCAATGAGCAAAGTCACTAGGCCTCACACCCTCTTCACAGATTCCTGCTCATTACTGCAGAATAAATAAAACCCAGCCTCTGAATTCTTCCATTTTCTGTCATGCAAACAGGTTGCAACAGAATAAAATCTTTGTATTTTTATTCAACAGCGAGAGGAAGCTATTTAACATTGTCCAGCTGCCTGCCATGAATAGTCACCTCAAAAGTCATTACAAACCTGGACACTGAGTAAAAATTCCTTGTTTCATGTAATTAAATGAAGAGGCCACTTGTAAAAGGCAGCACAGACCCTGGGCTGAACATTTAGAAGTTTACATATATTCAGGGCCTGCTCAGACAGAACAGCTAATCCTAGAGCTATCAGAGATCCATCCCACTGGGGATAGATTAATCTTGATTGATAGTGCTACTTTTCCTGCCGAGACTCCCACTTTCCATGGTGTTCAAAATGAGCTGCTTCATGCAAAAACAATTTTTTTTTTCAGTGAGCCTGCTGGGGAATCAACACTTCTTATTTTTATCATGACCTGAGCAAGATGCATCATATGTTCCCCATCTCCTGTTTAACAGGAAATTAACCTCTAGTCAGTGTTTCCTGTAAACTGAGAGATTGGGTGGTCACCCAGGAGAGATTCAAATACCTCCCACCCGCTTTGCAGAGTAGTTGTTCACATCCCTAGTCAACTCTCTGATAAGCAAATGCTTATCGGATAATCAATACACTAATCCACTAGTCGCTTCCCCCCACCCTTGATGCCTCTAAGAGAAAGATTTGCCGGTGTCAGGCTCCCCATGGGGTTTCAAAGCTCCCCCCACTGGCTCCATGCTCCCCACAGTGCTTTTACCTTTGAAGCATAGCAACAGCCTTGGAGCTGTTGCTACACTTCAAAGGCAAAGGCGCCGTTATTGACTAATTGAATAGTCGATGGAAATTGCATCAACTATTCAATTAGCCAATTAATCTAAATTTAACATCCTATTGCAAAGCGCCCACAGCATATTTTACTGGCGGTGCATGTTCACACATGCCACAGTACACATAAAATTTATTCTGCACATGGATGGAAAAAGTTAGAGGGAACATTGCCTCCAATCTCTAGCTAATTGATGTCTATCACTGCCCACTCGTGTCATTTGGCATTTTTCTCCAAGCACCCGTTCCCAGCATCTATTGATTGCATGAGAACCTCAGCTTTCATTTACAAGAAGAATCATATTTCTACCTCACATGACTAGAGAAAAGTCTGAAAGCAAGGCCGGAGAGCAACTTTCAGCCCTAGGAACCAGATGGCGAAACAATCCAACATTGTCTTGTGATTTTTAAGTCAAATCTCATTATTTTCTAGCACCTGCCTCCATTTCTTAAGGGGAAGGGTCCGTAGTGAAAAGTGTCCAGAACAAGAGTGCAGGGTATCCCCTAAGTGGAGTGGTGCAAGAGCATGGATGGGTCAGACTAGCGAAGATTGCGCACACAAGCCTCAACACTGTAAGTCAAGGGATGGAACTCAAATGGCTTCATAGGGAGTCTCAAGCGTGCCTAAACCAACCCTGCTTTTAATTACACAAAGAGTTACTCTGAGTAGGTGCCTGTGTAACCCACACACCTAGCGGATGTGGTTCACTGGCCCATGGAGGTTGGCACTCAGACCACTTAGAGAGACAGACACACAAGAGAATGAGTTTGCTCTACAGCCTTATGTGAAACCCAGCTGGCTTTATAGCTCAAACTGTAGAGGCTTATGCACTGAGATCCCACCTTTAGTTCTGCCTGTCAGCACTACACCTGCAGTAGGTGGAAAGGATGGTTCAGAGATTGGGCCAGTAGTTTAATTTTTGAAGACCCAAGTTCAACATCTGCTCCACCATTAGCAGAGTGAAAGACACACTGACCTTGGACCAAAAAAGAGGGAGTAATGGGGTTCCAGTACACAGTACTTACCTTGTGGCAAAATCCTAGCCAAAACCAGTCACCTGTAATTTTTATCATAAAGGTAACTATGTGAAAGGCAGTGGTAAAAGTAATACGTGGACTTCACATTTATGATAAAAGTTGCAGGTGCCTGGTTTCGGACAGGATTTTTCCACAAGGTAACTACTTTTATTTATTGGAACCCCACTGCATCATCTCTACAAGGATTTTACAACAGGAAAGTTAATTATCCCACAGTAAACAAACAAAACAAAAACACCCACTATTTTAGCAGAGACGACAAAATCTAAATCCCTTGGTGCCTCTATTCTTCACCTGTAAAATGGGGAGGTTTCATTAGTTGGGTGAATACTTTTTCTATTAGCTGGCAATTTTGAAAAAAAAAAGTGTTTGGTTCAACCTGAATTTGAAAATACTAAGAAAAGTTGGGGAAAAGATTCTATTTTGGGTTGAGCAAAACATATTTGACCCATAGTGTTCTAAAAACACCTAGAAAGTGTTATAAAATGAGGAAGACTCGTGTTCAAATCCACTCTCCACATCAGACAGAAGGAAGGGGGCTTTGACCCAGACTTCTCATATCTCAAGTGAGTACCTTAATCACTAGACTGATGCTTATAAAGCAAGGCACCACCTCCCACTCCTCTTCCAGCTATTCAGCAAGTGGCATCTCTGTACCTAAAACAAATTGGGGCTGAAACTATTTAAAATTCGTTTCAGAGTTCCCAAAATGTATTTTATGGCAAATTTACTATTCCCATTCCCCCCCAAAAAACCATCTTGCTATAGATTTTGTACTTCCCTACTTCTCAGGGGTGTTGGAAAATGATTAGAAGCTCAGATAGTGGGAGGGGGGGCATAACTCCCTAGAAACTGATGGTGCAAGCTTTATTTTACTATTAAACACACACTTTCTGCAGCACTTTCAGGTACAGCATCCCAGAAAAGAAATGGACCTTGTACAGACAGGCCAGGATAATTATGCCTTCTCATATCTTGGTGGCAAAGCTGAGTTTAGAACTACGTGGTCCCCATTTGGGGTTAGAAACAGCAGCAATGATTACTTACAGACCTCGGTGAAGTGTGAAAAATTATGTTGATTAGTTTCCAGCGGTGCCATTTCACCTTTGCAAAAGAGCCTGAAGTAAGAAGAGAGCAAGAGATTGTCCCTTGCTGGGTTAGCGGAAGAACTCAAATTTTACAGCATGCTGGGTAATCACAAATAAAACCAGAACTTGTGCGCAGCCGGGAGCCTGTGTCACATGTACACTTGTAGCCTGTTTCACCCACATAAACTCTAGAATGTACTTTCGGTCCATTTTAACCAAGTGGATTTCCCCAGTTGTGTATCTTTGCATGTTGAACTATTTGAGAACAATAGCAACAGAATCTTCTGGCAGAGCATCTGCTAAGTGTAAAATATGAAGATGGGAGAAAAAACTTGTTTTTTGCCTACAATCTTGTATGAGAGGGACATTGCCAAGACAGCCTTATAAGACAGCTTCCTTCCTCCCCGCCTCCCCCAGTTATGGGAAAGAAGACCTTAGTCTTCTTGATTTTTACCTTAAGGATACTAGCAATGCAGTCACAGCTTGTCTGCTGTTACTGGATCCCCCAAAAGCAGTGGTTTGTCAGATGTCTGTGGCCCGTTGAGGGGCCATAAGTAGGTTTCAGGGTGTCCTGCAAGCATGGCCAGTGTTACAGTCAGGCAGAAAGCTGAAGCCCCACTGTGCAGACCTGTAAGACGTATGAACAGCTTAGCGTTGCAATGCACTGGGCAACTGCCCTTCTTTCTACCCCTTAACGCTGGCCCTGGTTTTACAGAGACAAACTGTTGTGGCCCAGATGGTCCATGGAGTTTTTATAGCATGTTGGGTGGGCTCAGAAAATGGCTGAGAAGCTCTGCTCTAGAGAACTGAAGTGGCAGCCCTATCACACTTCAGGGGGAACGAATGTTGACTGATTCACAAGGAAATGTTTTATCCCAAGAACTTGGCAGGAAAAGTAGTCAGAAGGGATGGATCTGTGGGTGAGGCACTGGTGGGGGATTCCGAAGAGGTGGGTTCAGTTCCTGCAGACCTGCTGATGGAGGAAGAGGAGCAAAAGGGGAAATTACCCCAGGACCCTATGATTCTAGAGTGCCTGGTGCTCCCAGTTGCCCCCGCTGACATTACACCAGTGGCCAGGAGCTCCAGATCCTTTAGAATAATCACCAGTGCTGCACTGCACGCTCCGGACCGGGAGTGGGGGCTGCCATCCAGGTGGCACTGGGGGCTGGTTGCCCTAGGCCCACCCCTCCTGGGAGTGTGGAGCCCCCATCCCCATTGTCAAGTGACACAGCAATCCCATTGGCTCCCCTGGTTCCAGCAAAGCCACAGTGTGACCTTGAACAATTTAGGACCTGATTTAGAGGTGGTAAGCAACCACATTTCCCATTGCCAATCCAGATGCTCGAGCACTTCTGAAAATTAGCCCTTTAATCTTTATGCCCAGAGTCCCTGCACAGTACAATGAGAATAATACTTCACTGCCTCACAGGTATGTTGCAAGCGACACGGTTATTAGAATTTGGGATTCTGCAGTGCTGGAGGAGGGTGTGTGTGACAGAATCTGAGTGTAATACAGACGTAGATAAACAGGTATCCACTACTAAAAGCAAAGTGTTGTGAACAGCCTGCCTGAATGCACTCCTCACCTCCCCAATGCCTTGGCTTCAGCCAACCATAAGATCATAACCCTCACTATTCCTCCAGTCACCCAGCAAAGACAAGACTCAGGACTTGTATATCTAGACATCAACAAATAATCTGGAAAAAAGCTTAAAAAAAAGAACTCTTGAATTGCTCTTTTTAAAAATCCAAGAAAAGAAAAGGGAGGTGATAAGGGGGACAGTTTCTTCTTTCATTTTTCCAGTTCTTCTTTAACAGCATAACTTACTGTACAAAATCCCCAAATGCAGAGAGGGATCTTAAAAAGATTAGCTCCTGTTAGAATTGTGACTTTTTTAGTATTAAAGTTTGCTTTGGGCTGGAGTTAAACTAGCAGCTGAAATGGTTAACGTTCACTCACCGGTTATGCAGCATATATAAGTTTAAGTTATTAACTATACAGATAAAATATAATAGGAGTCCTAGATGAAGATTCTAGCCTAGCCACCCCTGGGCCATTCCACTTCATTGGCCATGCAGAGCCTAATGATGAAACATTTCTCAGGCCTTCCTTAGAGTCAACGGAGCTCTGACAATTTAAAGCAAATGAGGACCTGCTCTATATGGCTTTGGCAAAACTCTTCCCTAACTAAAACCAAGCACCATAAAACAGGACTATGTAGCACTTTAAAGACTAACAAGATGGTTTATTAGGTGATGAGCTTTCATGGGCCAGACCTACTTCCTCAGATCAAATAGTGATGGCCCAAGAAAGCTCGTCACCTAATAAACCATCTTATTAGTCTTTAAAGTGCTACATAGTCCTGTTTTTTGTTTCAGCTACACCAGACTAACACGGCAACATTTCTATCACCAAGCACCATATGTGAGTATAACACATGTTAACTCATTGCTACAGACTCAGTAAAGAATACCGACTTTCATCAGTAGGAAAGGGCAGCTAGAAGCAGAGGGTCTGAAATGTTCTCTGCAGCCAAAGCTCAAGGTTTCCTTCTTTACTTTCCTTTAATTTGAGAGTGGACAGAAAATCCCCATATGCAAACACATCATTGCAGGCGCTAATGTATGTTAATTGGCAACCCTAGCTCTAGCATGATCAATGAATTGGGGGAAAAGTAGATACAAGAGCACTTATTGCATGAGCAGGGGCAGGGCCCGATCTGCTAGGTGGTGGTAGAGGCTGCCTAGTTCTACACAATATGGTTGGAGAAGGAGACAGCCCACCTCATAACTTCTAGCCTCGTGATTAAGACTTCTTCCCCACATCTCAGTAGTACCTGATGAGGGAGAAAGATTTGAGGCAGGGAACTCTTCTTCAAATCCTTATCAGGTAGATGAGGGAATAACCAAACTATTGTTGCTTGTTGGCCTTTGTTAGGCATGTCCAGAACTATATGCTATATACAACTCTGTCCCACCAGTGTAACCTGAACTCAAGGGTTATTGCCCAATGCAGTGAGGTGGCGTGACCTCCCTCCCCACTGGAGAGCAAGGGGTTACTACAGACCATCATGGTATATCTACCCATTAGCCATTTTGTTAGGCACAAAAGCCGCCTGGCAGCATGCCATGTAAGCATTCGGACCCTATTGTCTGGGTCCATGTCGGTTAGCAGCTGTAAGAGATTCATCAAAGAACAAATAAGATCATTTAGAAAAAGCCACCTGGCAGCATGCCATGTAAGCATTCGGACCCTATTGTCTGGGTCCATGTCGGTTAGCAGCTGTAAGAGATTCATCAAAGAACAAATAAGATCATTTAGAAAAGTCTCAAGAGAAAAAGATATAAGACCTATGTGTTGAACCTTGGATGCCTAGTCAGCTAAATAGCTCGGGCCTGACTTGTGCTCCACTGCTTATCACCTCTGTAAACAAGGCCACTTTTCTTGAAGTTCATAATTATGGATTTGGGTGCTTTATTTTAGGCACCCAAATTTGTAGGCTTAAGTAGAACTCAACCTGGCTGCTAATTGGTAGGCATAATTAACTCCACTTGCAACTTAAGTGCTAGGTTCTGGTTTAGGCTGTAAGCTCTTTGGGGAAAGGACTGTGGGTTCAGATGCTCTTAGGAATCTAACCCCCAGTTTTAGGTGTCTGACTGCCATTTTTAGATCTCCCCTCCCCCCCGACCCACTACTGTGATCCACAAAATTCTAGCACAGCTGCTGCCACACAGTATAGATGCCTAAGCTCACTTAGTGCTGAATTTTTGCTCGCCAATATTGCTGTGTACCTCAGTTTCTGCCTCTTGGTATGTGCATTGCTGCTTCACCCTGGGTATCTGCAAAAGCGAAGAGTCCTGTGGCACCTTAAAGACTAACACATTTATTTGGGAATAAGCTTTCATGGGTCAAAACCACTTCATCAGATAAATGGCTGGCTTGCCGAGGTTATAACTAGAAATGGGCTCTGTGAGTCATTCATGGAGGCTGTGGCTAGAAATCCCAGCCCTGCCAGGGAAGAACACAGTAGATAATATCAGTCTTTTGCTTTTACCCTTTTCTGTGATGAGGTGGAGCCAATCACATTTACTGAAGGATTGTCAGTGAGATTCTTTCATAAAAATCCACGGCTACGTCTACACTGACACCCTTTTCCGGAAATACTTAAAACGGAACAGTTTTCTGTTATAAGTATTTCCGGAAAAAGCGCGTCTACATTGGCAGGATGCTTTTCCAGAAAAGCACTTTTTCCGGAAAAGTGTCCGTGGCCAATGTAGACGCGCTTTTCCGCAAAAAAGCCCCGATCATCATTTTCGCGATTAGGGCTTTTTTGCGGAAAAGACTACTGTGTTGTCTACACTGGCCCTTTTCCGGAACAGTTTTTCTGGAAAAGGAGTTTTGCTCGAACGGGAGCAGCATAGTTTTTCCGGAAAAACAATGACAATTTTACATTAGATCATCATTGCTTTTCCGGAAAAGCAAGCAGCCAGTGTAGACAGCTGGCAAGTTATTCCGGAAAAGCGGCTGCTTTTCCGGAATAAGTGGCCAGTGTAGACACAGCCCACATGTATTACTCCTGCTCACCTTAGCCAAGGATCCAGGGCCATAGGTTTCTGAGTTTTGGATAGGGTTACTGATGGTGTTAAGACTGCCCCATTCTTTCTGCCAGTAAAATGCCTTCAGATGCCCCAACCCTTTTGCTGAGTACCCAGTATAGCCACACTGATAGGCACTCTGGTGTAAAAACCCTACCCCAGGACTGAGAGCGGGAGAGGACTGAATTCTAATCACAGCTCTGAGGTCTCAGTCAAATCACTTAGGCTTAAGTAAATAGCCTCTCAATTTGGGTGCCTCACACTTCTGGGTGTCTAACTTCAACCTCCTCGGCCTTGATTTTCAGAGGTGCTGAGCACCAACAATGCTACTTGATGCTAGTTAGTCTCGGCCCCTATTAAAAAACATTCAGACCCAATGATGCAGCAGGTGGCCGAATTTCTTCTTCCTCTGGCCCCATGCTGCTGTGGGTTGTCAGGGTTCTCCAGCCCGTGCCCAGCACTTTGGTGAGGCTCTGGTCCTACTGCCCTCAGCCAGGCTGCTGGCCCTCTTACCATTAGGCTCCCGAGCTCTCTGGTTCAGGAGCATTCAAGGTCTTGTGAGAGAACAGATGCAGCCAGACCAGAGAGTACCAGTTTTCAGAGTTTCAACCCGTACTGCCTGAGCTTTACAGACTTAGCATACAAATAGAACAGTTGTGTAAAGTTCCAGATGAACTGGAATAAGCTTTGTTGCAGGGGAAATTAAATTTGACAACATTCATGAGAAATGAATATAACTACGTCATTAGTCACCTGAAAAGTGGAATCATCTTTAAAAAACAAAAGAAGTGAGTGGCTCTTATGAAAACTTTGGCCTTGATCTTTCTTCCTTGGGTTACCTATCTGTAAAATGCAGATAATGTATTTCTCATATGAGATGGGTAATGTATGCAAGCTCTCATATAGATCTGAGACACTACAGGTACACAAGGCGTTAAAAACACTGGAGTGTAAACATTCTAATCTGCAACAATGTTTAGTTTAAGGAAATATCATAGGCCACATTGGCTTCAATAGCCTTACTTATCTGCTTCAGTAGTGACTAGGGAAGAACTTAAATTTATTGTATCAGAAATGTCTTTTATTAAAAAAAAAAAACTAACACTTGTGGGATTTTCACTGTCATTGCCACATGCTGATTGTTTCCAGGACTCATGTACATGCACCTCCTTCTACATATCTTATGATTACAACGTAGTTATATTCATTTCTAAGGGCTGGAGAATCCCAGCCACCAGCAGCATCATGCAGCAGCACGGAGCTGGGGAAATCTGGCCGCCTGCAGCAGCGCAGGGCCAGGTAACCATGGCAGCCCAGAGCTGGGGGCTGTAGAACCCTGGACACCCATGACAGTCTGGGGCCATGGGACCCAGTAGCAGCAGCGCTGAAAGCCTGGTGGGAAGAGGAGGTTGGAGGCCAGAGGAAGGGAGCTAGCTGGCTTTGGGCCGGTGACAGAGGACACCTCCTCTGTTCCTGAAAAGTGTCTCGTTCAGGACTGGTCAGGTCCCAGTGTTGCCAGACAAGGGAGGTCCAGCCTGTAAAAGAAGAATGCTCAAGGTACGCCCTTAAAGAAATTCCTTAGCTGGTCCAGAGGTAGAAATTCCTGTGCAGGTTTCTACTTCCCTGTGCTCATAATGGTAGCACTAGAGATGAGATTGAATTTCTCAACTCGGGGTGAAATATTGAAAAGAAATGATCTTTTTTTAACATCTGCTGTTTACTAATGTTAAAAAATCTCATCAATTCACCATAACTCAGGCCTCTTTCAGACCTCTGCAGTTACCGAGATAAACAGAACACACTTTGAACAGTTCTAACTAGATGATAAATACATACATCTACTACAGGTAGATGGGAAATCCATTTCTTTTCATGAGATTAATAGAAAATCTGTTGAAATCTGATAAAAAATAAGCTTTTTGCTGACACAAATAACTTGACGTTTTTAAAGAGAAAGTGAACATTGCCCCATTGCTTTAATATAAATCTTGTCTGATTCAAATTCAGTAGTAAATGTTCTCAGCAATTTCCTCCATACAGTATTTTATACCAATTGTACTCAGTGCATGGGGGTTTCACAGGTAAGCAACATTTATGCAAATATGTTGAACATAGACAGTGTCTGGCCTTGCACTCCAATTGGACTCACGTTACCAAGTTTGGACAAAGATCTGGATTCGCCCCATATCTGGGGTCTTTAGGTGCAGATTGCTAGTCCAGACTGATCGTCATCATGGCCTCATACAACAAAGAACAGACATCTCACCTGTGCAGGACAGGATAACTCAGGAAAGCCTGTAGAAACACAGTGGAATGCCATTGTGCCTCTATCAGATTGTAGCATATGCTTAGAGATCTGAGGCTGGACTATGCTCATTATGTACCAGCCAGGGTAGTAATGAGTTACCCAACTTGTCACTCACTTGAATACAGGGTTGCAGTCCTGCCCAGCCTGCTACTGTGCTCTTAAGACCCTGGGGGATAGAAATTCACTCTGGATGACAGGGTATTTTCTTTGGACAGAAAGGTTAGTACCCTCATAGCTGGATTAACCTAAAATTTGAAAGACTTCAGGGTCAATTCCCTTCTCTTCCATAGAATTCCTGTGTGAACTTGGGCATATCATTTTGCCCCATTTCCTTCAATTCACCAGGACCTGGCAAAATACCTCCCCAGTCAGCTCCTGGAGTATTCTAGCATGCATCTGAGCCATTAGCTATTATCTTTGAGACGCCATGGAAAATGGGAGAGATTCCACAAGACCGAAAGAGGGCAAATATGATTTAGATAATGGCATAAAGAGTACACTTATAAAGTTTGAGGGTGCTTCTAAGATGGGAGGGGCTACAAGTGCTTTGGAGGATAGGGTCATAATTCAAAATGATCTGGACAAACTGGAGATGTGGTCTAAGGTAAACAGCATCAAATTCAACATGGACAAATGCAAAATCCTACAGTTAGGGAGGAACAATCAGTTTTGCATACAAAATGGGAAGTGACTATCTAGGAATGAGTACAGTACTGTAGAAAGATCTAGGGATCATAGTAGACTACACGCTAAATATGAGTCAACAATGTGACACTGTTGTAAAAAAATGTAAACGACATTCTGGGATGCATTACCAAGAGTGTTGTAAGCACTCTATTCTGTGTGGATTAGGCCTCCTCTGGGCACCACATTTCAGGAAAGATGTGGATAAACTGGTGAAGGTCCAGAGAAGAGCAACCAAAATGATTAAAGTTCTAGAAAACATGTCCCACTAGGGAAGATTAAACAAACCCAGTTCTTTCAGTCTGGAAAAGATGACTGAGAGGGGACATGATAGCAGGTTTCAAGTACCTAAAAGGTTGCTACAAGGAAGAGGGAGAAAAAGTATTCTCCTTCACCTCTGAGGACAGAATAAGAAGCAATGGGCTTAAATTGCAGCAAGGGAAGTTTAGGTTAGGAAGTTTTTTCTAATGTCCATCAGAATGGTTAAGCACTAGAATAAATTTCCTAGGGTGGTTGTGGAATCTCCACTACTGGAGATATTTAAGAGCAGTTTAGACAAATACCTGTCAGATATGGCCTGGATGGAGACTCACTGGATTTGACCTACAGGCAGTCCCCGGGTTACGTACAAGATAGGGACTGTAGGTTTGTTCTTAAGTTGAATCTGTATGTAAGTCGGAACTGGCATCCAGATTCAGCCGCTGAATCTGGACACCAGTTCTGACTTACATACAGATTCAACTTAAGAACCCCAGGCGTCCCCAAGTCAGCTGCTGCTGAAACTGATCAGCAGCTGATTCCAGGAAGCCCAGGGCAGAGCAACTCTGCCTGGGGCTTCCTGTAGTCAGCCGCTGGTCAGTTTCAGCAGCGGCTGACTTGGGGACGCCTGGGGCAGAGCAGCTGGGGTGCTGCTGGGTTGGTCCACTAGCGCGGCCGCTCCTCAGCGCTACTGGACCAACCCAGCAGCACCCCAGCTGCTCTGCCCCAGGCGTCCTGATTCAGCCACTGCTGGGGCAGAGTAGCTGGGGTGCTGCCGGGTTGGTCCAGTAGCGCCAAGGAGCGGTGCTGTGGGACCAACCGGCAGCGCCCCACCTGCTCTACCACAGGCCCCAGGCTTTGCTCCACATCTCCCTGGTCTGCTGAGGGGGGCACTAGCTGCGTCCCCCCCAGCAGACCAGAGAGACCCGGAGCAAAGCGGCGGAGGACCCGGGCCGGACCCGCGGCGTTTCCAGATCAGCTGGAAGCGCCGCGGGTCTGGCCCGGGTCCTGTGCAGCTTTGCTCAGCGTCTCCCTGGTCTGCTGGCTCCCGCAGCAGACCAGGGAGACAGGGAGCAGCTTTTCTTGCCCCAGAGGAGACGGGCGGCGGGACCAGGCGTCCCGCCGCTCCAGTCCTCCGGGGCGAGAAAATTTCCGTTCGTATCTGCGGATCCGACATAAGTCGGATCCGCGTAACTCGGGGACTGCCTGTATTTGATTCTATGCACTCTCCTATATGTAAAAAAGAGATAATAGCACTTCTCTAGCTCATAGGTATGAGGTGAATACAAATCCATTACAAATTATGAGGTGTTTGAATTCGAGAGTAAAAGTGGCCATATGAGCGAGCCTGAAAGTTGTGACAAAGCTGACTGCAGTTCCAAGAAGCATGCCTCTTATACCATTGGATTTTATTATTCTATCTAGCAGACCAGAAGATCCACAGCAGACAGACAACTCCTAAAAGTAGACTTCCTTCCAGCTGCACACTTGACAGCTCTTTCTTCTTGAAAGGATTCATACCAAAGCATCATTTCAAATACTTCTCCTAGGAGGACAGCTCAGGCTATGGCCTTAATTTTAAAATATATTCCATTGAAGTTACTACTATTGTTTGTGTTAGGGATGGGAGGCTTAATGGAAAAGGCAAGTTTCAAAATTCTTCTGTTGTGTTCTACCATAGATTTGCGATTAATTTAGTCACAGCCTTAAATTCACTGGTAAATGAGAGAAGCAGCATTGGGGTTTCCTAGTGAAGAAAGGAGGCAGGGCTTGAAACACGAATGGCAATTTCCTCATTCCAGTGGTGAGAAGACAACCAGTTTCCTTGGTTAATGCTGACCCCTCCTACACAGGTGGAATTAGGGATCCTACTATACTCTCTGGCTTGAAGTAGTTTCCATCATATACAGAGTTTACCATTTGTATCAATGGCTCTTAACACCCCAACTGCACAAATTGTTCCAACCCCCCTACCCTGCTATCTCTATTGGGATTAAGGACATGGTTGGACAGGTTGAGATGCACCTGTCCTCAGGTACCTCTGGGCTGAGACCTCTAAGTTCATTTCACTTCAGGTAGATCCCCACACAGTCATAAAACAGTAATCTGCAGTGCATCTTCTAGTGGCTTTCAAACCAGTTCCCTTAAAGTTGAAATCCTGTGAAGCTGTGTTCATTCAACTAAGCAATCTGTAACGTCTGCAACAGTGAGAATAGAAATATGTAAGTGTCCTTCATGTAAAATGAAATCCTTAAGTCACATGGATATTTCATCCACATGCACCAAAGAAGACCTTAAAACGTACACAATCTATCTTAATAGGCATTTTTCCCTTGATGCGTGTTGAAAATAGCTCTCTTCTAATACATTGGAATACTTTAAAGGTGACTTGCATCTGAGCTGTCCTAGATTATTTTATCCCCTTTCTTGATTTGGGAAAATCCACACTGATGTTACTCAAGTAAAGTTAATTGCCATCCATAAGTCAAACACCACAGGCGACCGTAAACTCTGGAGAAGCAGGGCACCGAGGGATCATGGAACAGAGGCAGTATTCAAGCCTGATGAAAAAAACAGAACAAAAAAAACCTCCTGACTGAAAGTGTCTAGTTCCCTACATTCCTCAGTGACAAAAACTGTTTCCTGCGGCCTTGATTCAGGCAGCAATTTGCAAATGGAATCGTGTTTGTGGGTGTCATTGTTCTTCACATTACGTTGTAGATATCAACATCTGAAGCTACAGCTAAGGGACCAAATAAACAACTGGAGATTAAGTGTGGGAAACTTCAGTAAAGCACTTTTCTTTGAAGTAAACCTAAGTAATGTCTTTTTTTTTTTAATCCCAGCAATTGACAATCTTCACTGCTCTTTAACGAGCTAACAGACACTAGGAGGCTCTCAGCTCAAGTAGTAACCATCCCTTAGATGTAGAGGAACCAGAAACTCAGTATTTGTAACTGAAGAGTTATCTTGAAAAACACAGCATGTGTGTACTTGGCAAACTCCCCCCATCCTCTTTGTGTTATCTCTACATATATCGTGTCTGATTTTGATCTTCTGGAAGCATCATGCCACTGAACTCAGTGGAGTTACACCAGTCTAAGTGTGATCAGAACTAGACCCATTGTATTTAGTTTTAATTTAAAAATAAATGAATTTTCCAGAACAGTGACAGTATTGACCTTACATATTATCCAAATAGAAATTTTAATGAAACAAGTACAACACTGAGTATAGTTATAATAGATATGCAAATATTGGTCTTTTCTTAAAGGTCTCCCTGTCCAGTCACATGGGTCTCTCCTGTATATGGGGGGTGAGCTCAGCATGCATTTATTAGAGTCAGAGACTAGAGGACTGGTAGTCATAGGGAATTAGATTTTCCTTCCAGGAGAATTCTGCTTCATGAGCTCTCTAAAAGGGATTGCAGAAGAGCTGTGTAGTTTGTTCCCTTTTTAATTTTTTCTTCCTAAGAGCAGCAGCACATTTTCTTCTAGGACTTGGAGACTTTAAACCAGGCGAAAAAAAAAAGTATTTAATTTGAATTGTGCTTGACTAAACAAATTATAGTTGTGGGGAACAATTCGCATGGACTGACTTCCAAAAACGTACAAGCCAATTAAAACAAAACAGAAATCCCTCCCAAGTAGACTGGCCCCAGCAGACCCAAATTACATTTTGCTTATTGCAGAGCTCAAAGACACTGGAAAGTGAACAGAAGGTGATAGCTTGGCCTAGATTTATGCATGAGAGTACAAAGGTTATAAAAGAGAAGGGCTTGAAAAGCAATCAGAGCAACCAGCTGAGAGAAGTTTTTAAAATAACAGCCTAAAATTGTTAGTCTTTAAGGTACCACAGGATCCTCGTTATCTTAGTCTTAAAAAAAAAAAAAAAAAAAAAGCTTCAAAATACAAGTCAAATAAACCCCAACTAAAACTAGTTAAAATGAAGCCACATTATCTAGCTACTATATTTATCTAAAGATTTTCTGTAACCCTCTGTTACCTAGGGGCTATATATTTTTAAGATCTTTAGGTGACTAAAGATGCAGATAAACTCGAAGCCTAGACTCTCAAAGGTATGTAGGCAGTCCCATTGACATCAATACAATTTACAGAGAATTTAAGCACCTGCTTTCCTACTGGAAGTCAATGGGAGGTGGCAAGCCCATGCTCTGAAAAAATCAAGACCCATAGGCCAGATTTTCCAGAGCTCAGTTCCTATCTAGACCCCAAGCATCTGGCTGTAAGTGTCACAATGAGAGTGGCTGGGTTCTGAGCATCTGGCCTCTACGGAACTGCCAAAATGGGAGAGGAGGTCTTGAAAACAAATGAGGCCCCATGAGCCTGTAATCATGGCAGCATTTTGTTTGACAAGAGTTGCATTTAAAAAAGCAGTGTCAGTACCAATGCACTGGTGCATGATGAGCATATATAAAGATTGACATCTAGTGGAATACAAGAATAAAAGTGTCTGCTGCATTCTTCATAAATTTGGAGGGTCCATAAAGGTGGCGTGCACTGGAAATGGCTCCATAGAGGCAGCTCTCAGTGTGCGATGAAATGAAGCCCATGTGGCAGAGTAGCATCTGTTTAAGATGTTAAATGTTGTCAGAATGAGCTTGAACATTTCTTATTTGCTTAGGGCTTGCAGCAAATCCACGCTAAAGTCAGAGTCAGCTCCTGCCTGATCTGGCCAGTCTACATCAGGGTTAGAGCACAAAGTGGCTGCCCCTTTCACCCGCCAGGCAGAATTGCATTCATATCACCTTGCAGACACACATGTCACGGGGACACACACAGCTCTGACCCACCTGCCTGGGCAGCATTCAAGGGAGGCACTCTAACAGGGTAAGGTAGTGGACATACTCTGGGAGGCATTCTTACTCCTTGGTACTTCTCTCTTTGGTCAGTGCAGCTTCCTATGGCCCTTTCTGGATATTTGTCCAAATCTAGATCCAGTGAATTTTTAAAAGCTGGATTAGGGAGAGAAAAGAGGGCATCTTAATTCCCATCCTCCTCAAGCACCCCCAAAGTGTGAAGAAACACAGCCCTTCCCCCCAAAGAGCAAACCATCTGAATTCAGCTGCACAGGAAGGCCACAAATTGAAAAATGCAGGAAAAGAGCAAAAATAATTATCACAAAGTTGCATATCCATTCAGGGAGGCCTGGGTGGTTCCTGAATCCAGTAATTTATTTAACCTGTGTTCCTAGGCTGGAGCAGCTGACGTGTGTAAAGTGCATCTGTCCAATGTAAGTCTCATGCGGTGGTGTTAAAGGGGTAAGAATTCAGACTGTCACAGCCTTCAGAGATGGAACTGGAAAGGAACTGCCCTGTTCATTCTGTTTTCCTACAGGAGCTAATTGACTCTATGTTGCAGTGCTTCCAAGGCCTGGGTAATGAACACCATCAAACAAACTAGTTATCTGGTGGTTGTTCTGCAAATAGCCCTCTATGACATTGACTAAAATATGACCATGCAAATCATTGTTGCTACCACTGTTCTATAATTGCAACAATTAAACAATGGGTGTCAAAGTGTCACTAAAAAAGTTATAATTCACAAATGTGACTATGCCCTTGGTATGCATGTGTAACCCAGAGGCACAGAGAAGGGAGAGTGATGTCTGCTCTACAGCCTTAGCCAAGAGGTAGTTGACTTAGTTCATGCAGTAAAGGCTCGTTTCTGGGTCAATCCCACCTGCTAAGGACCCGCCATTGGCTTTATGCACGTATCACATTTTGTATTTGAAGTTATGAGTATTGGTGCGATACCTGTATTTAAGGTATGTTGGCTTTTGTGGTAACACCACAAGGTATTTAGCCAGCACATTTTGAAGGGACTACAGGCAGTCCCTGGGTTACGTACAAGATAGGGACTGTAGGTTTGTTCTTAAGTTGAATTTGTATGTAAGTCGGAACTGGTACATATTGTAGGGGAAACTCTAGCCAAATATTTCTCCAGAGCTCAGTTTTATTCTCCCACACCTCACTTCCCTCAGTCCTTTATTCTCAAGCTGAGGTGTCTGCTGAGAAAAGCCACTCCGCGTCTCCCTGGTCTGCTGGGGGGGCGCTAGCTTCGCGTCTCCCTGGTCTGCTGGGGGGGAGCAGCTAGTGCGGGGTTGCCTCACCCCGTTTGTAAGTAGGGATCCGATGTAAGTCGGATCCATGTAACCCGGGGACTGCCTGTATTCAAGTTGATGGGTGCACCTAAGACTATTTAATTCACATTGGAAATCAGCCACCTACACTGAATGGACTCTCCTGAGAGTATGCTGTTTAGGGCAGTGGTCCCCAACCTTTTGGGGCTGCCGGGCACCTGAGGGTGGGGCCACACACGTGCCAGGCGCCCGGGGGTGGGACTGCCCAGGCGCCACGCACTTGGGGCCAGCACCGCTCCTGTGCCACGTGCCCAGGGGCAGGGATGCCCATACGCCGCATGCCCGGGGCTGGCACAGCCTATGCACTGTGCGCCTGGGGGCAGGGACGCCTATGTGCTTCGCGCCCGGAGCTGGTACTGCCCCTTTGCCGTGCGTCTGGGGGCAGGGGCGGAGCCGGCCCTGATCACTCAGCGGGCACACAAATGGCCTGTGTGGGCGCCATGGCACCTGCGGGCACCACGTTGGGGACCACTGGTTTAAGGATAAGTGACCACAATAGGAAAAGTTTCTGGTAGGAGCAGTGTAGGCAACTGTTTGCCATCTACAGAAATCTTGTGACGAGCTGTAATCCAACCTATTATTTTGGAGCAAGTTTAATGTCTACGGTTTAGTTTTACTGGCAGAATTATGCTTTTCTTCTGCAAAATAAGTGACTTGATATATCAAGTATTCTCCAGCTGTGGAGCTGCAGGTGCTGTTTATAAGTATCTGCTTTTATGTACATTGTAATTTGCATTGAACACATGTGGGTTTTGGTTTGCCATGAAGTTTTTCCTGCTGTGGAGCAAGGGAACATGTGGGAGCAAGGCTATGACTAGACCAAGAAAGAGTTAACTTCATGTCACCTCTTTGTGGATTGTGATAGCTAGTCAAGACAGATTTTGGGGAGTGGCATGAAGGTGCAGCAAGAGGATGAGATTTCCCAATCAGAATAGTTTCAAAATTCACTTTTCATATCTGTGATCTACTTGCAAGTTGGTTTGCAGATGCTCAGGGAACAAATTTGAGTAACTTTGCATTTTGTTAATCAAATCAGATAGCTGCTACATCCATCTCAATCTCCAGGCCTGCAAGTTGACCCAGGTAGGCCAACCTCTTTATCTGTGCAAGGGTTTGAGGTCTGCCCAAGACAACTAACTTTCAGCCTCAGGGTGTGATAGAGACGGAATTGCCATGCAATAATCTACGACTACTGAGATGTAAGTGTAACCCACACACCTAGACTACATCTACACTGCAGGCTTTTTGCGCAAGAGCGGCCATTCTGGTGCAAAAACTTGCGGAGCGTCTACACTGCACGCACGTTCTTGTGCAAGTAAATTTACAGTAAAGCGTCGGAACAGAGGGCTTCTTGAGCAAGAGTTATTCCTCTCCCCACGAGGAATAAGCCCTCTTGTGCAAGAGCTCTTCTGCAAAAAGGGTAGTGTGGATGCTCCGCAGGGGGATTTGCGCAAGAACTGGCCTCTGGGGAAAAGCCCACGTGCTCTGCCTAGACACTCTTGAAAACTCATCACAGCTCTATAGCTGCTGGCCCCTCTTAAAGGTGCAGACCCCCTTCAGAAGCTCCGTGGCAGGAAGCTGTCCCAAAGCAGCAGCCATCTCCCAACGGCACTCCCTTGCCACAGCCAGCACGAGTAATGTCTGCCCCAAGCCCCCCCGCAACCTCCCTACCCTTCATGGGGAGCAGCCCCAGGGGTCACAGGCCCCACCCAGAGACACGAAGAGGCATGCACCTGCCTGGTCTGGGCCCGAGATCAAGGCCCTCCTGGAGCTGTGGGGACAAGAGGAGGCCTTGCAGGATCCCCAGGCCTGTCGGAGAAATGCTGAGATCTATGGCCGTGTGGTGGAGACCTTGGCCAACCAAGAGCACCCACTCCGGACCTTGGAGCAGGTCAAAGAGCTTTGCCTCTCCTACATGTGGGTCGTTGAGCACCGGGAGGCAGGACCCCACAGCTGCCCCCATTTCACCCAGCTGCACCGCATCTGCTGGGATGAGGAAGACGACACTGCCTCCACTGTTGTGGACACTAGCCTGGAGAGCCACGTCATCGCTCACCCACAGCAGGAGCAGGAAGGGGAGGGCCCCGCCAGGCACCCCAGCGGAGGAAGAGGAGGCCAGTGACACCGTCACCCTTTCCCTGGAGCCAATGCCTGCTAGCCAGACATCTCCCAGGCCTCCTCAGAAGCTGGGGAGGGATCCTTAGGTGAGTGGTGTTTTCCTCACTCACTCAAGGGGGGGGCAGTTGCGCAGGAGCAGGGAGGGGACAGCTGTGTACAATGCATCACTCGTGCTGCTCTGGCTGGGCTCTGCCCACGTGCAATCTCGCACAACTTTACTGTGTGGCACATGGAGGCAGCAGGCAGCCCCTCAGCTGGGATCCTGCTGGACACATACGTCCCGCCCAGCGGGGAGGAGGGTGTGCAGGCTGGGAGCAGACTAGGCCCAACGGTGCAGGCCAGACCCCACACACCTCGAGGAGTGCCGCACGATGCACTACAAGGCCATGCCTGCCCGTGCGAGACAGCAGCCACGTCCGTACACATCGCTGCGAGCCGCCCCCGTGCGTGCAGCCCCCAGGAAGTGCCAGGCTGCTCCCAGCTCCTCTGCCACCCCTGAAGGAATCCCCCAGATGCCACACTTCCCTGGGATGCTTGTCCGTGGGCATGAAGGAAGCCCGTTCCTTTGAGCCACAGACTATTGCTCCCTGCTCACAGAAGAGGGCACGGCCTCAGGGACAGTGTCTGACTGCCTCTCTCTCTTCTGTGTTCTCCACAGCCGGGAGTGAGAGGCCAGCCAGTCCACCGCTGCCACAGGTCAGGGGACACAGAGGCGCACCCAACTCCAGGACCAGCTCCTGTGGCGGCATGTCACCGCCATCGAGGAGATGCAGCAGACACTGGCAGAGAAGGTCCACTCCACCCAGGACTGGCTTCAGCATGCGTGGGGACAATTTATCGAGCGCCGTGATCGCTTCGGCCATCTGATGGCCAGCATGGTGGCTCACATGGCCCATGCTGCTTCCCGTGCCCCCCTCCTGCTCCTATGCTCCCCTTTCGTGGCCCCATACCCTCCCCTGCTGAACCCATGCTCCCCCCTCTGCTGCCCCCCCATCCTCAACAACTCTCTGTGCTCCCTGCACCCATCCAGCCACTAGGACGACGTGGCAGCACTGACAGCCATCCTGGGCAGTCGTAAGCCCCCATCCCAGTTCAGCGACCCTGCCCCCCTTTCATTGATGTTAGTTAAACAAGTTTTGTTTGTTTGCAACACAGGCGTCTTTATTGGGAAGTGAGGGAAGGGGTAAAGGAGGGAGGGTTGAGGTGGGGAAGGGATGTGGCCACTAGGCAGGGGCCTCTTGGTTGTACTCCCTGGGGACAGTAACTGGGTTGCCTGCGAGAATCTCTCCCTCAGGGCCTCCCAGT
Source organism: Pelodiscus sinensis (assembly GCF_049634645.1). Lineage (NCBI taxonomy): Eukaryota > Metazoa > Chordata > Testudines > Trionychidae > Pelodiscus > Pelodiscus sinensis. The sequence goes on from NC_134719.1 coordinate 14,064,670, forward strand.
TGAGCACCCCACCCTGGTGGGCTTGCTGGGTGGCAGCTATCCAGGGCAGCTCATAGGCATGGCCCACTTGGCTGCCATCTGGGTGGCCTTTCTTGCATAAGAGCTTCCTCACAGTGTGGATGGTCTCTCTTGCAGAAAAGCCCATCTCTCGTGCAACAGCGCTTGTTGTGTGGATGCTCTCTTGTGCTCTCTTGCGCAAGAACTTTTTGCAGAAAATCTTACGCAAAAAGTTCTTGCGCAAGAAGCCTGCAGTGTCGATGTAGCCCTAAGCTATGTCTACACTGGTGGTTTCTTGCGCAAAAAGTCGTCCACGCTGCCATGTGTGAGCTGTGCTTTTGCGCAAGAGCATCCGTGGCACTGTGGATGCTCTCTTGCGCAAAAACGTTCCGATGGCCATTTTAGCTATAGGGTTTTCTTGCACAAGAAACCCCTGCCGAGCGTCCACACTGCCCACCCACTCTTGCGCAAGTAGAGTTACAGTACGGTGTGGAAAGAGAGGGCTTCTTACGCAAGAGCTACACTCTTTTTTAATAGGTGTAAGCCCTGTTGCGCAGGGGCTCTTGAGCAAGAGGGTACTGTGGACACTCAAGATGGCTTACACCTGTTAAAAAAAAAGAGTGTAGCTCTTGCGTAAGAAGTCCTCTCTTACCACACCGTACTGTAACTCTTCTTGCGCAAGAGCAGGTGGGCAGTATGGACGCTCTGCGGATTCTTGTGCAAGAACAGTCGTTCTTGCGCAAGAACCTGCCAGTGTAGACATAGCACTAGTGTGGTTCACTGACCAATGCAGCGGCACCTAGACCACAGCAACAGCTAAGATCAAGACACCTCTACAGCATAAGCTGGGAGCCAGCTGGCTTTTAGCTCAGAGGGTAGAGGCTCCTATACTCAGCTCCACAGGTCCCACTTCAAATCCACCTGGTGGTGATTACATAAAGCTATTATGAACACAGTATGGCACCTGGCCAGGGAGGGGAAGTTATTGTATATTGGGGTATAAGAGTTGACTGTGTTAATGGACTGATCTAACTTAATAGCAGTCTACAGGAAAAAGAAAATGGCTTGGATAAGGATACTCTAGCACACACTTAGCAAAGCTATCAGCTTCAAGGACTTCTGTCCTACCCCCAATAACATATGAGCTAGGAACAAATATCAAAAGAGGAGGATCAACTTTTAAAGGGAACTGTCCCTTAATCATGGGAGAGAAATGGAGCTGTGTCTAGACTACCAGTGGTATCCCAGAAAAACTCTGCCGCATCCAGGGAACACATCTGCTCCTCTGCTTTTTTGGCAGAAGAGCAGACATGCTCTTTTGGAAGCCCTGACTTCTCCCACAAGGAAGAAGGGATTTTCTGAAAGGAGTTTTTTTCCAAAATTTGGCCCAGAGCAGATGGGCCAAATTTCAGAAAAGCCTCTTCCGAAACAACTATCGGAAAAAGGTACGCAAATTGCAGAGCCCAATGGCTTCGGTTAATATAAACTTGACTTTACTCAGGGTGTTATGGCCTCCATCAATAAATCCACCCCCATATTCAGGGTATTACCGCCCAGCAGTCTCAGTCAATATTCATGCCCCTGTATCTGGGGTATTACAGCCAAGAGGCCTCAGTGCACATACACAAGTCCCCCTCTTCAGGGGGAAACAGCCCAGTAGCCTTAGTCCATGTATAAACCCCTCTAGTCAGGGTATTACAGCCCTGCAGCCTAAATCCATAGAGCAGTCCCTCTTATCAGGGCATTACGGCTCGGCCGCCTTAGCCAATACAGTAGTGGTAAAGCTCCCCGCACATGGGATATGGGGACCTGGGCCCTCACTCTCACCAGATCCCAGCCCACGGCCCTGTTGGCAGTGACACAGCCTACTGCTCGCTCAGCGGGGAATCCTGCCATGACACGCTGAGCTCTCAGGGAGCAGTTCCCCACCTGGGGATATTTCCTACCAGTACCTGGCAGATGTCTTCTCCATATGCTCACTCTTGTTCTGCAGCTTGTCTAGTAGCAGCTTTCAGACCAGCTGCCCCTGCTTGGTCTGGCTGCACTTCCTCCCCTGGAGCTCCCTCAGCACCTCCTTCCCCTTCAGCAGTCAGCCCCGACTGAGCTGCTCCAGAAGCCTTTATAGTCAGTCTCCGGTTGGCGCATGCCCAGCAGGGCTGTAGGACTGGGGCTCTCTCTGCCAGCTGGAGCAATGTAACTCCATCAGCTTCAATGTGGGGTTACTACACCCTGTCACACTTGGCCTACCTGTTCCCAAAGCCTCCTTCCTCTTCCCAGAGAGTGACTGCAGCCAAGACTCTTCCAAATACTCCTCCCCTTCTCCTGGGAGCACAGACACCATCTTCCCCTCTAGCACTGAGAGGGCTGGGGAGGTATTGGTCAGCAGGATAACCATCAGGCAGGAGAGAGAAAGAAGATAGAGGGGAAGCTGAACACCCACTAACTTTTCTCCAGGGATGCTTCAACACCTATGCCTACAACAAGTGACTAGAACAGTGTTTCTTAAACTTTTTAAGACTGAGGAACACCAAACAATTTTTTTATGAGGAATGCCAAGAATGTTTTTATTGAGCCAAAAAAAGAGGGGGACCGGGGGGAAGTTATTGAGCAAAAAAACCCAAACGCCTGCCCCTTTAAAGAACGCACCATGGAACACAGTTTAAGAAACACTGGACTAGAGTTTCCCAGCAGCCCTGGCTGCCTCCTATTTCCTCTCTTTATATGTCCTGCCCAGCTCATTCCTCTGCAGCTGGGCTCCCATAGTCTGTCTCATTCCCCTCAGCTGGCATTAATTAGGCCCTTTCTTGCCCTTCATTAACCCTTTCAGAAGAGGGATAAGCAGGTTTTGAAGGGTCATGTAGTATCGCACCTTCCTGACATTCTACCTAGCAGCAAAGGTTTAAAAAAACCCAAAAAATGTAAGTTTGCAATGAAAAAGAAAAAGGGGGAGGGGAAGAGAAAGCCATTTCCAGTTTCTGACTTGCTGTATTCCTATGGATACATCAGAATCTTCCGGAAAGAGATGCTACTGACTGAGACACGTCTTTTACACAGCAGCAGTCCTTTTATCACCTCCTTTTCTGTTAGCTGCCAGCCCCAGCTGGGCTGGCCAACACATACAGGCAGCAGTTGTCAGGCAGCATCCCAGAGTGCAGTACATTCAGATTCTTGCTGAATCAAAGTGACTCTAGGAAGCTGCTGCAATTTGGTTTGAAAACAAAAACGTAAACAGCCCTTTATCCAAGGGAGGCTTCCCTGACAGCTCTGGTGAAAGGGAGGAAAGGGAACACTGCTGTGCTTTTGGGATGAGGATGTGCCACTCAGCACAGCAGATTGAGCATGGAGGAGTGTACTGGCCCAGTTCGGTCCTGACTTACTGGCTCCACTGGAGCTCCACTGACTCCAATGTGATTTCACAGAATCACCATCAGGGAGTTTGCTTCGAAGATGAAAACAGAACAACCTGTCTGTGGGGAGAGAGAAGGAGACTCTCATCCTACCTGCCCGCTTCTCGGGGATCCATTAGCAAAAGGGCATGGCAAGAACATTATCCAGGCCAATGAAGCAAACAAAAGCTGTTTGGAGCTTCTAACCAAGCACTTCTATAACACAGACTTACCCATTCCAGTGTGTTGCTGACTTGGTTTTCTATTCCTAGGGTTTAAAAAGGCCACCACAACTGGTGTTTTGTGATCATTCTCCCCATCTGGGGACTAGCTTATTAATACAAATGAGTTTTCCTTAAACTAGAGTTTCCCCACCTAAGCAGAGCAATGCCAGAAAAACAGTGTAGATGGACTCAAGAGGGAGTCCCTGAAATTAAGCAGAAGAATTTCAGAGGGATAAGTAAATAGTGGTGTATGGAAGATCTATGTGCAACGGTTTCTCTCTCCCCCCATGCTTTATAAACATTGGCTTATGACTATAAATATGCTTAAGTCAAGGATGCTTTCGACATAATACCTCATGTAACGTATCAATCTTACAGTTACAATCTGTATATCCTATTTTGGTGCATGTATCATTCTTGCATGTGAAGTTAGCAATATGAAGTATGAGACTGTTTATAGTTTTCAGTGTATTAATGAGAGTCATTATCAGTGCCCCAGGAGTCTAACAACTAGGTGATCAACTCAACAACTTGTAAACAGCCTTGTTTGACCTCTAAGGCCAAGGAATGGTTGGTGCTAGAAAGACATGTGACCATACTACCTGGTACTGAAATCCATTTTGAACCTGGTATTTTTCCATAGAAAGGGGGGATGTAAAACAAAAGATTCCCTTCCTAAGGGGAAGACTATTTAAACAATGGGAAGCAATCCCCTTTTGTCTTTGGTTGGCCTGAGAAACTGCCTGGCACTCCCTCAAAGGATACAAAGAACTTTAAAGAGATCTGAAGGCCCAAGTCAGAGTAAAAGAGTTTGTCTCTGACTTGAAGATTATACCTGAAATAAAAACAACTGTTTAGGATAAGAATTTTCATGTAGTAAATTTCTTAGTGAATTAGAACTTACTTTGATCCTACTATGTTACTAATAAAACATTTTTGTTTATTAACAAGTCTAATGTAAATAATTGTTATCTGGGAGAAACAACCACTGTGAACTCTTTCACTGATAAAGGGAGCTTATACAAAGAAAGACAGATTTATTTGGGGTTTTGATCCCTTTGGGGGGTTGGTTTCCTGCGTGTTACAAATGAGTTTTCCTTAAACTAGAAAGTCCCAACCTTCTCTGACAGGCTCAACTGCTCCTTTTTACCCTTCTTAAGGGCTTTTGCTCCTGTTAGGCCTTTCTCGCTGGTCACAGAACTTCTTCCTTAATCCCCTCTGCCTGTCTGTCACTCCCTGAGCCATTTGTCTAGGACAGGGGTGAGGAACCTCTTTTGGGTTGGGGGGCTGCTGAACCACAGAAAAATCAGTCAGGGGACACACACAAGTGAGAAGCAAAATGCTGAGGGGGAGTCCTGAGCCTCAGGGGCCAGATCCAAGCAAGCCAGAGGCCACATCTGGCCCCCAGGCCTTAGGTTCCCCATCCCTGGCCTAAGAGCTATGGAGACTCTAAGGAGAACTACACTCACATACTTCCTGTCTGCTTTGAGCTGCTCACTGAACTCAAACTGCCAGTTATACCTCCCAGCAGACTCCCTCAGTGTCCAGAGCTCCCATGGACTGTGGAGTTAATCCCTTCATGCAGGGAGGTGATCAAACCCAGGCATTTCGGACCCTGTCCATAACTCGTGTCTCTGTCCTTTTACAAATGCAAAGAACAAAAGGAGAAAACCAGCTACAAAATTTATTGGAAAAAGAACCTCGTCTATGATCCTGCAACTTCCTAACTGTCAGAGTGGCTAAACACTGGGGCTACGTCTACACTGGCCCCTTTTCCGGAAGGGGCATGTAAATTTCACCAGTCGTCGTAAGGAAATCTGCGGGGGATTTAAATATCCCCCGCGGCATTTAAATAAAAATGTCCGCCGCTTTTTTCCGGCTTTTAAAAAAGCCGGAAAAGAGCGTCTACACTGGCCCCGATCCTCCGGAAAAAGTGCCCTTTTCCGGAGGGTCTTATTCCTACTTTGAAGTAGGAGGTACCTTTGAAGTAGGAATAAGACCCTCCGGAAAAGGGCACTTTTTCCGGAGGATCGGGGCCAGTGTAGAGGCTCTTTTCCGGCTTTTTTAAAAGCCGGAAAAAAGCGGTGGACATTTTTATTTAAATGCCGCGGGGGATATTTAAATCCCCCGCGGATTTCCCTATGACGACTGGTGAAATTTACATGCCCCTTCCGGAAAAGGGGCCAGTGTAGACGAGCCCTGGAATAAATTGCCTAGGATGGTTGTGGAATCTCCATCACTGGAGACATGTAAGAGCAGGTTGGACAGACATCTATCAGGGATGATCTAAAATGGTGCTTGGTCCTGCCGCGAGGGCAGAGGACTAAACTTGATGGCCTCTCAAGTTCTAATAGTCTAGGATTCCGTGATTCTTATATATAGGCAGATGCCTAAGCCTCTGACAAACCCCACTGAGTTCCGTTGGCTTTCAATAGGTGCAGGAAGTTTACTTACTCATATAGGATGAAATCCTCATCCCACTGAAGTGAAGGGAAGTTTTTCCATGGATTTCAGCAAAGTCAAGATCTCTTGCAGGGTTGGGGCCCTTTTCCCAAAGGAGTAAAATTAGCAAAGACTCCACAGGCACCCACAGCTGGCAGCATGTGTGCACATCCACCCATGCCTTGGCGCACTTAACATTTATTCTGCACATGTATGGGAAAAATTAGAGGAAACATTGGTCACCAGCACTGAAAGCAGGTACATGCAGCAGTGAGGAGCCCAAATTAGGTATATTTCACAGCCATTGTTATTATTATTGTATTCACTGATCTTGCACAGACCACAAAACTAAGATGAAGATGTTTTGCACAGACAGGTGCAGTCATTGCTGTGATTAATCAAGCCATAATTAGGGACCTGTCAGCAGGAGCTAAATATATGTTCTGGGACTTGAACATTGCTAGAAAATTTGTAGCTAGAAAACTTGCTAGGCAGGAAATTTATAAAAATACCGAGAGTCTTCAGAGGAGGAGGATCTTGCACAAGAAAAAATTGTTTCCTCAGATTCTGATAATGGTGAGAGTTTCACTACTATCCTGAAACTCTGAGGCTACGTCTACACTGGCCCCTTTTCCGGAAGGGGCATGTTAATTTCAGCTATCGTAATAGGGAAATCCGCGGGGGATTTAAATATCCCCCACGGCATTTAAATAAAAATGTCCGCCGCTTTTTTCCGGCTTTTAGAAAAGCCGGAAAAGAGAGTCTACACTGGCCCCGATCCTCCGGAAAAAGTGCCCTTTTCCGGAGGATCTTTGAAGTAGGAATAAGATCCTCCGGAAAAGGGCGCTTTTTCTGGAGGATCGGGGCCAGTGTAGACGCTCTTTTCCAGCTTTTCTAAAAGCCGGAAAAAAGCGGCGGACATTTTTATTTAAATGCCGCGGGGGATATTTAAATCCCCCGCGGATTTCCCTATTACGATAGCTGAAATTAACATGCCCCTTCCGGAAAAGGGGACAGTGTAGACGTAGCCTGAATATTTTGACTTTAACCTCATTTTTGCATCTTTAATATCATTTGATTATCAGATTGTATTAGATAAGTACCACCCTCCTATCAGTAAAATAGCCACAATTTCAACATCAACAGTGGATTTATTGTTTTCCTTTCATGACCAGGTTGTTGCTATCCCATGGAGAAACCCTGGAGAGATCAAACACACTCAGGAAACTCAATAGACCTCATTCTCCAAGGCTTTGTGCTCTGCATGGTCATTTACACATGGGCACGATACATATAAAATTATGACACCCTATTGCGATGTATGCACACCCCATCTCTTGAGGTGGAGGTACCAGGGGTGTGGATGCCACCTAGTCTGCTGCTGGGTTGTCAGCAATCTCTTTCAATCTATAAAACAACCCTCAGTTCAGGGGAGCACAGCCAGAGAGCCAGAGTCAATAGTTTGGCAACAGCCCCACTAGGGGGACCTGGGCCCATCCTACTCCACCGGGCCCCAACCCAGAGCCCTGTGAGTGACCAAGTGCTCCACCACTCACTCAGCAGAGAATCCAAACACAACATGTCATGCTCACTCAGGTAGGAGATAACACTCCAGCACCTTCCCTGGGTCACATCCTACCAGAACTGGTGTATGGACAATCCACGTGGTCTCTGGGTCCTCCGGTTCCCCTGCAACCACCTCTCCCTGGGGCTTGTCCAGCGCTGGTAGCTCAAGGTAGTCTCCCAGGTCTCTGGCTGGAATGTCTCCTGAGCTCCTGCTGGATGTCCTTCTCCTATAGTGGCCAGCCCACACTGAGCTGAGCTACTCCATTTTATACTGCTCCAGCCAGGGCCAGCCTTAGGCTGATTCGGCCGATTCCCTAGAATCGGGCCCCGTGCCCAAGAGGGGGGCCTGCGCCTAAGAGGGCCCCGCTCCTGGGCATACGGCGCATGTGCAATGCTGCTGTGGGCACATGGCACATGCGTGGCCCCGGCCCCACCCCTGTGAATTGGGCCACACACTTGCTAAAGCCGGCCCTGGCTCCAGCATTTGGAGCACGCCCAGTCTAGGTGGAGGGGTGGGACTTCCTCTGCCCATAGGATTTTAACCCCTCCTGGTTCCATGCAAGGTATGCACACCCCATCACACAACCTTGTGAGTTTGTGGAGAGCTGAAATTCAGTAGCATTTTACACCCCCGGGCACAGAGGTCACTGACTACATGAGGCATTGAAAAGACAGGCCTTGTGATGTCATGCTGACTACAGTTCTGATTTCCCTGCCAGTGAAGAGTCCCATCTCAGGAATAGGCAGGAAGCATTAGTTCAAGCATGTATTGAATGGACTGGTGCATTCCCATAGGCATGGCAGAAACTGGACAAATGTATGCGTATGGGACCCTGGAAGGAAGAAAGGACAGAAGATGACAGTGACCAAATCCCCACCTAAGCAGAGCAATGCCAGAAAAACAGTGTAGATGGACTCAAGAGGGAGTCCCTGAAATTAAGCAGAAGAATTTCAGAGGGATAAGTAAACAGTGGTGTATGGAAGATCTATGTGCAACGGTCTCTCTCTCCCCCCATGCTTTATAAACATTGGCTTATGACTATAAATATGCTTAAGTCAAGGATGCTTTCGACATAATACCTCATGTAATGTATCAATCTTACAGTTACAATCTGTATATCCTATTTTGGTGCATGTATCATTCTTGCATGTGAAGTTAGCAATATGAAGTATGAGACTGTTTATAGTTTTCAGTGTATTAATGAGAGTCATTATCAGTGCCCCAGGAGTCTAACAACTAAGGGTATGTCTACACTACAAAGTTAGTTCGAACTAACGGACGTTAGTTCGAACTAACTTTCCTAGGCGCTACACTAGCGCTCCGTTAGTTCGAACTTAATTCGAACTAACGGAGCGCTTAGTTCGAACTAGGTAAACCTCATTTTACGAGGACTAACGCCTAGTTCGAACTAGCTAGTTCGAACTAAGGGCTGTGTAGCCCTTTAGTTCGAACTAGTGGGAGGCTAAGGCTTCCCAGGTTTCCCTGGTGGCCACTCTGGCCAACACCAGGGAAACTCTATTGCCCCCCTCCCGGCCCCGGAGCCCTTAAAGGGCCACGGGCTGGCTACTCACTTTGTGCCAGTTGCAAGGCTGCAAGCACCCGTGCCTGCACAGCCTGCACCTGCCACACAATGAGCCAGCCATCCGAGGGTTCCCAGCCCTCCACTGCTCCCCACGACCAGCCTGGCGGCTCCCGGGAGCCTGCCCGGGGGCGCAAAAGGCGGGCGCCCGCCTGGTCAAGTGCGGAGATCGTGGACCTCATCGAGGTTTGGGGGGAAGCCTCCAATGTCCACGATCTCCGCACTAGCCACCGGAACGCGGCCGTCTATGGACGCATGGCTGCCAGTCTGGCCGCCAGGGGCCACCAGCGCAGCCGGGAGCAGGTGCGCTGCAAAATTAAGGACTTGCGGCAGTCCTACTCCCGGGCCTGCCTGCCAGGGGCTGACCCGGAGGCCTGCCCCCACTTCCATGCCCTGGACCGCATCCTGGGGCCTCATGCCGTCCCTGCCCCCCGGGACGTGATTGACCCCGGGGCAGAGGGACCGCTCCTGGAGACGGAGGAGGAGGAGGAGGGCTCTGAGAGCCAGGAGCCTGCCGCCAGCCTTCCCAGGACCCGGGACCCCCGAGGCACCCCACAGAGCCGCTCGCCTGCATCATCAGAGGCCGGGGAGGCGTCCACCTGTGAGTACCCTCGTGTTCCCCTTATGTGTACGGGGGGCTGAGGCGAGAGGGAGCCCCGGGACCGTGCGCCTGGGCCTTGCCCACCACGGAGCAGCAGCTGGGGATCCTGCAGGGGCCCTGGCCTTGCAGAGGGGAGCTGGGTTTCACACACCTGGGCCCCTGGGGTAATTGACCGCTGGTCTTCTTGCACCACAGCTGCAGCACCGGGGCCTGCAGGGCGCACCACACCGCCTGCAGCAGCCGCCCGCGCCCGGGCAAGCAGGACAGCCAGGAACCAGGAGGACTACCAGAGGCGGCATCTCCGGTTCCTGGACCGACAGCTCCGTCTCCAGGACCACTGGGTCCAGGAGGACCTCAGGCTGCGCCAGAGGAGTCTGGAGGCCCTGGAGGAGCAGGGCCGTGCCCTGCGAGGCCACCTCCAGAGCCTGCTGGACCGCTTTCCATTTCCTCCTCCCCCTGCTCCCCCTCTTGCTCCCCCTCTTGCTCCCCCTGCTCCCCCTCTTTCTCCCCCTCTTGCTCCCCCTGCTCCCCCTGCTCCTCCTGCTTCCGCTCCTGCTTCCTCCACACCCCCTGTCCTCTCTGCCCCCCCCTCCACAACCATTCCCCACCGACGCCCCCGGACCCGCAGTGTGGCGAGACGGGAGAGGCAGCCGGACTCCCACCCCTGAGCTTTCCTTTCCCTTCCTCCCTTCCCTCCCCTCCCCTTCCAGCTCCCTTGTCCCAGGTTTCCCCCTCCCTTCTCCCACCTTCATTCCTCCCTCCCCCACCCCAGTTCTCTGAAATAAACAGACGTTTTTGTTTGAAAACCAGGTGTCTTTATTGTACAGTAGATAGGGAGGGGAAAGGGGAAGGGGGGGGTAGGGTGGAAGAAGGCCCCGGTGGGGCATGCAGGGAGAGGTCAGTCCTCCTCCTCCTCCACCTGGAAGCTCTCCCGCAGGGCTTCCCGGATCCGGATGGCCCCCCGCTGGGCTTCCCGGACGGCGGCGGTGCGGGGCTGACCGTAGTGTCCAGCCATGCGGTCAGCCTCAGCCATCCAGGCTGGCAAGAAAGCCTCCCCCTTCCGCTCACACAAATTGTGGAGCACACAACATGCCGCCACCACGGGAGGGATGTTGTGCTCGGCCAGGTCCAGACGGGTGAGGAGGCATCGAAAGCGGGCTTTCAGTCGCCCGAAGGCCCCCTCCACCACGATGCGGGCCCTGCTCAGCCTGTTATTGAAGGCCTGGCGGGAGGGATTGAGGTGCCCCGTGTAGGGCTTCATGAGCCACGGCTGCAGTGGGTAGGCGGCATCCCCCACCAGGCAGACGGGCATGTCCACGTCCCCGACCCTGATGTGGCGGTCGGGGAAGAAGGTCCCGTCCTGCAGCCGCTGGCACACGGAGGAGTTCCGGTACACCCGTGCGTCGTGTGCTTTGCCGGACCAGCCCACATTGATGTCCGTGAACTGTCCCCGGTGGTCACACACGGCCTGCAGGATGACGGAGAAGTACCCCTTTCTGTTGACGTACCGGGACGCCTGGTGTTCCGGGGCACGGATGGGGATGTGCGTCCCGTCGATGGCCCCCCCGCAGTTGGGGAAGCCGAGGGCGCCGAATCCCCGGATGACGGCGTCCGGGTCGGCGAGGCGGACCACCCTGCGGAGCAGCACCCGGTTGATGGCCTTGACCACCTGCGGAGAGAGACACAGCAAAGCGTCAATCAGTGGGGCGCCCGGGTGGCTGGGAGCGTGCGTGCCCTGGCAGTGCCCCGCGCCCCACTCCCGGAAGCAACCCCCCTGGCGGCGTGTAGTACGGCCGGGACAGCCCGACCTCTCCGGTGCGGGGCGCCTTCGCCTCCTCCCGCCCCCCCCTTTGTCCCTGGGGTGGCCCATCCCCTCCTCGCAGCCCCCCTCCCCCCCGGCTCGGTGGCCGACGAGCGCCGTACCTGCATGAGCACTGCTCCGACAGTGGATCTCCCCACGCCGAACTGGTTCCCGACGGATCGGTAGCTGTCCGGCGTGGAGAGCTTCCAGAGGGCGATGGCCACCCGCTTCTGGAGGGGGATGGCGGGCCTCATGCGAGTGTCCCTTCTTTGCAGGGCAGGGGCGAGCCACTCGCAGAGCTCCAGGAAGGTGTCCCTCCTCATCCTAAAGTTCTGGGTCCACTGTCGGTCGTCCCAGTGCTCCAGGACGATGCGGTCCCACCAGTCGCTGCTGGTGTCCAGACGCCAGATGCGGCGGGGCACGCCGGTGCCGGGGCACCGCCGCGGCTCCTCCACGGCCCCCAGGACGGCCAGGTGGAGAGGCAGGGGGCTGACGTTCCCCAGGTGGTGCCAGGCAGCCTCGAGCCATTGGTGGCAGGCTTGCAGCAGCAAGTCCAGAACGTGCACCAGAAGGTGCAGGGCGAGCCGTGGCTCCATGTTGCCACCTGCGGCGGTCCCCCCCGAAGGGAAGCACCGACACAGACGGGCACAGAGACCGATGCTTTGCTGTCCCTCGGCGAGGTTGGCAAGCAAGCAGGGAAAGCTGAGAACCGGCTGTCCAGGGGGGTCCCTTTAAGCACGAGCCTCAGATAGCCTCAGACAGCAGCCACACAAAGCAACTGCTGACCTGATGCCCTGCCAGAACCGGTTTCAGCTGCCCTTAAATGCCCCCCTGCGTCCAATCAGTGTGGACGCGCTAGTTCGAACTAGCAAAACGCTAGTTCGAACTAGTTTTTAGTTCTAGATGCGCTAGTTCGAACTAGCTTAGTTCGAATTAACTAATTCGAACTAAGTTAGTTCGAACTAGCGCTGTAGTGTAGACGTACCCTAGGTGATCAACTCAACAACTTGTAAACAGCCTTGTTTGACCTCTAAGGCCAAGGAATGGTTGGTGCTAGAAAGACATGTGACCATACTACCTGGTACTGAAATCCATTTTGAACCTGGTATTTTTCCATAGAAAGGGGGGATGTAAAACAAAAGATTCCCTTCCTAAGGGGAAGACTATTTAAACAATGGGAAGCAATCCCCTTTTGTCTTTGGTTGGCCTGAGAAACTGCCTGGCACTCCCTCAAAGGATACAAAGAACTTTAAAGAGATCTGAAGGCCCAAGTCAGAGTAAAAGAGTTTGTCTCTGACTTGAAGATTATACCTGAAATAAAAACAGCTGTTTAGGATAAGAATTCTCATGTAGTAAATTTCTTAGTGAATTAGAACTTACTTTGATCCTACTATGTTACTAATAAAACATTTTTGTTTATTAACAGGTCTAATGTAAATAATTGTTATCTGGGAGAAACAACCACTGTGAACTCTTTCACTGATAAAGGGAGCTTATACAAAGAAAGACAGATTTATTTGGGGTTTTGATCCCTTTGGGGGGTTGGTTTCCTGCGTGTTCTGCCCTAAAACTTTGGTCTCCCACAGCTGTATTGGGTCAGTGTCTGCATTGCTCAGCATTGCTGTGCCTTGTCTGAGACAAGAGAATCTGGCCCAGCGGGACAGGGTGATGGGGAGAGCAAGATGGTGGGTGTCGGTGACATGATCAACACACTCGGGAACAATTCCAGGATGCATCTAAAAGGGTGTTACAAGGAGGAGGGGAAAACAATTTCTCCTTGGCCTCTGATGATAGGACAAGAAGCAATGGGCTTAAACTGCAGCAAGAGAGGTTTAGGTTGGACATTAGGAAAAACTTCCTGTCAGGATGGTTAAACACTGGAATAAATTGCCTAGGGAGGTTGTGGAATCTCCATCACTGGAGATATTTAAGAGCAGTTTGGATAGATAACTATCAGGATAGTCTAAATGGTGCTTGGTCCTGCTATGAGGGCAGGGAACTGGAATTGATGATCTCCCAAGATCCCTTCCAGTTCTATTGTTTTATGATTCTATGAAAGTTAATGCTACATTGCCAGGGGTAAGGCTTCCCAGAGCAGGGAAGGTGGGGCAGGGGCCAATGGTCACAAACACCCTTAGACAGATTTTAGCACATATGGTCAGGTTTTCTGCTCACATCTCCCCAGTTGGTTTCTGAGGAGACGCTCTGTCCCAGAGTGAATGTAATCCTCGGTTTTACATTGCAAGACTTGTTTTCTTTTTAAACCATCTCTGACTGATGTTAAAACGTGTGCTGCTTGGCATGTGCCCTGACAACATGATCCATGAATCTGGAGGCTCTGAGTGATGTGTAATCAATATTGTGATTATATTCTAGAAAGCATTTCTTGTTGTGGGTAATGCTAGGCTATGCGCAATAAAAAGCTTCAAAAATTTAAAAGAAAAAACCACTAGAGAAGTTGGAGAGTTACAGATCCATGCCCTGGAATTGCTGTAGTTTGACTCCATGGTTTATTGAGAAGAAAAATGTGAGTATATTTTCAAATGGACAGAAATTTATTTTAAAATGAATGTTGGGTAAAAATGAGCAGAGATGGGAATCTGGTTGAACACAGAGTGTTATTAAACACAAGAGGAAGTGGTCTAATGTCTGTTTAATTGTAGCTGCTTTTGGTGAGCACTATCACTGATTAATCAATCAACCAAAGGAGAGCGTGTGGAGAGGGGGATAAAGAGGAATCGATGTGTAGGGAAGGATGAGAAGCAAGACCGACTTTGAATCAATGATGTTGCTACTCATTCAGTGAGGCTGGTGACTGGGGAGTGCCCTTTGCATGAGCTCACTATCAGTGCAAAGAGATTGCTTCACAACAAAGACATTGCATTGCTTTTTATTTGTATTGATCTTGCAGCGAAGTGTTTGGGGATTCCCACAAGGCCGGGAAGAAATTTCTTCTCCTCTTTTCTCAGAGACACGACAAATCCTGCATGATTAACTTTGCCCTCGCAAAAGAAAGGGGTGAAGGACTGGAACTACCCAATCTGCCTGCTGGGAAGGAGTGAGATAGGAGGGAAAGCAAGTGTCAGGTTGAGTGAAAGGACGGAAGGTGGGAAGGAAGGGGTCACTGTTGGGAAATCTGGGGCGTTATTTAGCATGATACGTACATTTTTGTTGAAGGAGACTAGAAGATCAGGACCATTTTACCCTAAATTCCAGCCTGAACTGACACAAATCTTGTGAGGGCTGTTTGATTTCATGAGAAGCTGCAGCTGAACCAATCTTGGGACTGAGGGCAGGTCTACAGGAACAATGCTGCAGGGACACAGCTGCATGGAGTCTGGTGAAGACTCTGTATATGACTGGGAGAGAGCTTTCCCATCAGCATAAAGAAACCTCCCCCCGTGAACCACAGACATTATGTCAGTGGGAAAAGCTCTCCCATCCACAAAGTGCTGTGCACAGGAGTGCTTATATCAGTGTTACTCTGTCACTCACAAGGACAGCTTATTCACACCCCTGCCTCCATAGCCATGAGGGTAGACATTGCCTTATTCTTTATAACTGACCTGTCACCCAGTCCATCCCAGAGGTTTTGCATCTGAATTGCTTCACCTTCCAAATACTCTCCCATCCTCCAAAAAAAAATTAAGATTCAACAGATTTTAGATCCTAGTTCAAGCTCTGGTCTAAACAAGATTTGAATTTAAGGGCTCAGCAAGAAGGACCCCTTCTTTAAGCAAAGCACCAAAATCTGGTGAGATAGGAAAAAACCTAATCTTGTGCAAAGCGGTGGTGTTTCTTTCAAGGGATCTATAACACTGGGGCAGGGGAGAGAGGGGACAGAAATTGCTGAATGGCCAGTGATAATGATCATTCCACCTTTAAAATAGTTAGACAGCTGAGCCATTGAACAGTCTAATCTGATAGTGGTTTCCTGCCACAAGCTTTACAGCTTGTTATTCTGAAATTTCCTGATATATCATGAACAACAGTGACAATGTTGATTTGTATGGCAAGCAATCCTGACAGAATTCTTTTCAGCAACATCTAACTTTTTTAGCTTAGGAGGAAAAACCAAATAGATCAGCCACATAACCTATGCTGCCTGGATGACAGCTTGTTGAATGTCAGAGAATATAATATAGAAAGCCAAGGCTTTGTTTATTTTGATTCTGGTTTATGGTCAAGTAAACAAAAAGCCTTGAATGTGTGTATATAAATTTAATTGGATTTATTTGTAAGATAGTGCAGTATTTTATTCAGTATTCTGGGCCTACTGCCATGCTACCCTAAAGAAATTGAAAAGAAGCCATCTAGTTTGGTTTTTTTTTTAATAATAGGTATTATATTTAAGGGAGCTTATTTTACAGAGAAGGATGTTTTTATTTTTCAATAAATCATTTCTAGTCTTCAGATAATAAAATGGTATAGTCTTGGGCCTTGTCTACACTAAAAGGAAGATCATTGCTGCTATAATTGATTTTTCTGGAGTTCAATTTAGAGAGTCTAGTTAAGACTCACTAAATCAAATGCAGAGGGTGCTCCCACCAGCAACCGGTACTCCTGTTTTTGCGAAACCAACAGGAGTGTTTGCTCCAATTGGCCTTCCACTGTGGGGATTCCACCAAGCTTGTCTTAATGTAAGGTGACTCCCGGTACATATTCTATGCAGCTGGAGTTGCGTACCTTAAGCCAAGCTGTGGGTCTAGTGTACACCTGGCCTTAGTGAGTTTCTCTTACTTCCAGCTTTTTAAAGGGAAGGGTCAACAGGAGCTGCAGTTCTAAGATCTCAATTCAGGAAAGCAAATAATCACATGCTTAGCTTTAAACACGTGTTTAAATATCACTGACATCAGTGGGACTATGGATGCTCTTAAGTGCTGTCCTGAGTATAGGTCTTTGCCTGAACGAGGGCCTTAGCTTTGTTACTCATAACGTTGCACCAACTTTTAGCACAACATGCAACACCTGTCTAATGAGCCAAAACACAGAGCTGCATTGCGGGAACAGTCCTGAATTATAATTAACTTTAATTTGCATTGTGGATGGTAAAAATTTCTACGGCAACCTAATGTCTTGACACTATACCAAATTGATAGGAGTGTGAATGACAGTACCGTTGTCTGGAAAGAGATCGAAACTACCAAAGCAGCAAGCTGCCCTCTTTGCACAGTTGGGCATCTTATTTTATGCTGTCACCATCTTGTCCATGAGAAAGGGTAAGGAAGGATTCTGGTCCTTTCAAGCCAAACGGTGACAGCACAACACAGAGTCGACATTTAATTGTGATGAATCATGAGCAAAGCATGTCTCCCCAGCCACCTGTTTAAGAGATGGCATAGAAAAGAAGGCTGAACAGTATAATCAGAAAAGTGTAATCATCCCAGTCATGTTACCTATCATGTAACAACATCCCTGGTAAATGTTAAGGAAATGCTGGAAATGTGAAGGGTTTGCAGACACAGGCACCTCATCCCATGGAGCCGTGGCTGTCAGACATTGAGTGGGGAAATCTGCTTCTATCGTTATGATGCAGTGTCTGCCATGCAAGGTCACTTCCAGCTAGGGTAAGCCCTGAGCAGGACTCTCAGGTTTCCAAAGACTTTTCAGACCCTGTAGCTATTGCAGCAGAAACCCAAACATCTCTATTCCCCATGTGGCATGGCTTCATCAGGCGTAAGGCTGGAGTTCAGTGGAGATCAAATTTACAGGTGACAGCTCTGTGGAAGAGGTATCAGACACACAACAGCACATAATCAAGCTGCAAAGTAACCTGGAGAGATCAGGGCAGTGGGAAGTGTGAGCTATAATGGAAGTACAAGGGCAAGTCCTGTGCCACAGGGAGGAGAAATCAACAACAGTGACATACAAGGCAGAAACAGGGGCATTACAGTGAGCCTCTCTCAGGGGTGGGCAATAATTTTTGCGGGGGAAGAGGGCATTTAATGAATTTTGCAGTGTGGCCACAGGCCGACTCTACTCCCTGCAGGGGATGGGGCCTGGAGTGGAAGGGGTGGGGTTGGGGACTAGCCTCCCCTCAGAATTGTCTGGAGCTGCAGGCTTTGAATTAAACACACAGAAAAGGGCTCCCAGCCTCATCACTACTGCCTTGCCTGGCAGCCACCCAGGGTGGCTGCCGCTATTTAAAGGCTCACAGCTCTGGCCCCTGCCAAGGCAGCACTGCAACTAGGTACCCTAAGCCATTTAAAGAGGATACTGCTGCCTGAGCCACTGCCTGGAAATTCAGTAGTATGGGCTGCAGATATAAGTATAAAGCAGCAAGATGCAGTCAGGGGACTGAATTAAAGTGTTAGGTGGGCCGGTTTTGGCCCCAGGGCCACATCTTGCCCAGCCCTGGCCTATCTTCATCTTTTGTTCTATAATATTAATTTCCTTTGTATTCACTGCGCTCTGGGTTTTTTATACAGCTGGGCATTGGGCTTGCTGGAAGAACAGTGTGGAACTTTGAGGCTCCAGCAAAGGATCTTTTGACTAAGAAGTGGCTAAAACTAGGGAACATTCCTTTCCCTAGTAATCTGAGTGCCCTTTTTTTAAAAAGGGCCTCCATTGTTTTTCTGCAGTGGCTCATTGAATTCCCAGCTACAAACACAAGCGGCATCTTGGGTCACCTTTCTCGGGAAGCTGGAGTCTTATTTCCAGGGGTATTAATTCAGCCACGTAAAAGACTAGCAGACTGATGGCTGGCCACAGCAGCAGAAAGAGAACGAAGGCTTTGAGAGCATGGCTGACAACAGTGAAATCTTTGTATTCCCTTGTAATTTCTGTCAGTCACTTTCAAGGCACACTTGCTTCATTTACAAGATTCAGCATCTAATTGCTAACACTGCAGGCTCAAACTCATAGCAGATCATCAGGATCCACCTCCCACCCTCCATGCCCACTCTCCCCTCCCCAATATCTGGGCAAACTGTTTCAGACCAAATAAGAACTGGCACAAAATTTCAGGTCATTCATCACTCAAAACTAGTCATTGGCCTCTGCCCAATGAAATGTCTAACTTGCACAGCAATCACATTGAAGTCCACCGTCACAGCTGGAAAAGTTCTAGACTGTGTCTGTCGAATGGCCAAGGCCTGGAGTAGAAAGCAGAGATCAGTCTCTGTGGGGTCACTGCAAGCCAGGGTGCAGCTACACTGTTGAGGCTGGAGAGAGAAACTGACACTTGCCAGGATGCTTGTCCTGTCCAATGCTCCTGCCTGAGCACTAGTCATAAGCCTCCATTTAGTTCCATTGTGTGCTGGGAATCCAACCTGCCTTTCTCTGAAAATGCCGAGGCCTCACCCCCTGTTACAGTGCTTTGTGCATGCCTGTTTGCTGCACAGTGATCAAACACAAATCAAATATTTGCCTGTATTACGAAAAGTAACACACACAAAACCACTGGGGAAAAGAGTCCAGAAGTGAGAGACTCTGGTCAGTGCTAGTTGGAGTGTCAGTCTGAAAAGGAGTGCAAGTGGCCTGTTGGTTCTTCAGCCACGGTATGTGCATTTAACCCTGCTGCTAGGTGGAGCCAGCAGCAGCCAGGGCTGGGTTTTAATATCTAGGGCTTCCTCTCCATCCATCCAACGCAGAACTCACTCAAGCAACCATCCAGTCATCTGGGAAATTCACACACCACCCCTGGGTGCCTCTGAGAGCAGTTCTTCCCCACTCACAAGCA
Source organism: Pelodiscus sinensis (assembly GCF_049634645.1). Taxonomy (NCBI): domain Eukaryota; kingdom Metazoa; phylum Chordata; order Testudines; family Trionychidae; genus Pelodiscus; species Pelodiscus sinensis. Next base: position 14,083,948 of record NC_134719.1, read on the forward strand.
CTGAGTCTCAGAGTGGAAAGGAAACTTTTAACAAAAGGGAGGGAAGTAACTTGGCATTCATTTGGGAAAACTCCGGAGTTCATAAACATATACCAGGAGTAAAAGTCCCACCCCAAAAAGGCTGGGCTGTATCCCTTTACCCCTCAAGTTCTAAGGGCCAGCAGTCTGAATGTCCTTTTCACGTGCCCAACCCTTCTCTTCACCCCACTCACAGCTGCTGCCCTTGGTCAGAGCAGACCCAGAGTTCAGAGGTGCATCTACAGAGTTCACCTGCCATCCTGGGTGGGGAGGAGGTAAAGCAGCATCTTATTCTCTCCGCTGGTCACTTGCCATCCACCTGCTCACTGCTCTCTGCTGCTGCCCTATTGGCCACTAATCACATCTCTCCACCACCCCACTGCTGGCTATCAGTCACCATCTGCTGCCATCCATCTCTTTGTTGTAATTTCTCAAATGATTTCAACTCCCAGTAACTTCAACTTTTAGCAGGCATGGTAGAAGAACCATAGCTACAATTAACATAAGAAAGAGGCTCCTAATAACACCCATTTAGATCTATTCTTTGAAAGGGCATGAGGGGACAAATGGTCAAACCAGTCCAGCCAGTACCCTGGGGAGGGTCTTTAGCCTTCTGACCACAATAACCTTCCCTTGCCCCCTCTACTCTCCTAGAGCTCTGAAAGTTGAGGCCCTGCTTAGCAAGGTTCTTTCTGCTAATGGTGAGCCCTTTCCTCTGGAACAGATTTAGCACAGTCCTGCTTCTCTATAACACCCCCAGGCATCTCTGAGAGGCAATACTTCCTCACTCACAAGTACAGAGTCTGAGTGTAGGAAACGACACTTTTAATAAAAGGGGATGGAAGTAAAACAGCATGAATGTGGGGAAATGCCACAAACAGAGTTCATAACCAAAACCACGAGTCTCAGTCCCACCCCAAGTAGGTTGGGCAATGTCCTTTTCCTCTCGGGTTCTCACGCCCAGCAATGTAAATGTCCCCTTCACATGCCCAGCCCTTCTCTGCACCCCACTCACAGTTGCACGAGTTCAGAGGTGCATCTGCAGAGTTCACCTCCTGCCCTGAGTGGGCGGGGGAAGGTAAAGAGGCATCTCACTCACTCTGCTAGTCACTCGCCATCCATCTCTGGCGCTGCTCTGCTGGTTGCTCATCGTGCCCCTGCACCACCGCTCTGCTAGCCATTCATCTCACCTTTCCGCCGCTCCCCCGCTGGCTGCTCATGACGCCTTCCATCACCGCTCTGCTGCCTGCTCATCGTGCTGGCGCCGCTCTGCTGGCCCCTCATCACATCTCTCCGCCACCGCTGCTTCTGCCAGCTTATGGTGGATTTGGCTCTGGGCCAAACCTAGTGGCTACGTCTAGACTGGCATGATTTTCCGCAAATGCTTTTAACGGAAAAGTTTTTCCGTTAAAAGCATTTGCGGAAAAGAACATCTAGATTGGCACGGACACTTTTCCACAAAAGTACTTTTTGCGGAAAAGCGTCCATGCCAACTAGACGCGGTTTTGCATAAGAAAGCCCCAATCGCCATTTTCGCGATTGGGGCTTTTTTGCGCAAAACAATACCGCGTTGTCTACACTGGCCCTCTTGCACAAAAGCATTTGCGCAGAGGGCTTTTGCCCGAACGGGAGCAGCATAGTATTTCCGCAAGAACACTGACAATCTTACATGAGATCATCAGTGTTCTTGCGGAAATTCAAGCGGCCAGTGTAGACAGCTGGAAAGTTTTTCCGCAAAAGCAGCTGCCATCGATTTCAGCTCTCAGAGGTTTCAGCTCTTGGCCCAAAGCACAGTCCAGCCACAAGAAATTCCAGGAGCTACTGGAATACATTTCAATTTTAAAAAAAACTCCTCATGGAGCCTTTCTTTAGCTCTGTCATTGAAACAGTAGGGAGAAACAGGTTGAACCAGTCTTACAGCTCACACCTGGAGAGCATGCAGCCTGCTGACTCAGAGTCCCGTCCTCCCCAGCTTAATCTCACAGGGCTCTGGAACTGGAGCCTCTGGCCATACAAGTTTATTTACACTGACAGTGTCTCTCTCTTTTGTGCCAGATTAAGCACAGACTTCCTTCTTTTGTAGTCCCACAATAATTACAGACACTGCAATTAGTGTTAACACAATTTGTGACCCAACACCAGGTTGATTACAATGAGCAAAACACTATTCGATCACAATGAGCAAAACGCTGTTCCATCAGCTGAATATTGATCTAATAACACATCTAAGCAAAGCTGGGGCAAATTGTATTTACATAAACACATCCAGGGTTTCTCTCTCTAATTGCAGCTAGCTTTAATGGAAGCATTGATTCAGGCCCTGTTTACAGAGATTATGTATCAATGATGTTCTCCTTGCCATGGCTGCATGTGCTGACTTTGGGGCTTATCCAATGCTCCTTGAAATCAAAGGTAGTCTTTCTGTGGACTGACTGCAAAGGCAGTGGGCCCAGGCCCTATGAAACTCTTTCAAACAGGTAGTAATAAAGGTTCCAGTGGCATCTGGTCTTTGCAGGATATAAGTAAATCTGACTTGCCCTTTTGCTTTCCTCCCGTTTTGCTAATAAGTGCTGAGATTTGATTGTCCATCCATGACTCAGAGGAGAACCTCATTTTTTGAGTACAGGATCTTTTGAAAAAGGGATTTTCTTCCAAAAGAACCGCATCTAGACGGCAGTTTCACTTTTGAAATACCCATTTTTGAAAGAATGTGCGGCCGCCGTTATGTAAATGAAGCATGGAAAATTCAAATCCGGCTTCATTTGCAATTTTGATCTGTCTAATTTACATCTCTCTTTTGAAAGAGGGATGTAGTTTAAACATGCCCCTGGTGGACAATGCTATTTACCACTCTCAATCCTGAATAATTATCATTTTTCCTACCCTTGTTTCATGTCCTTTTACCAGTTACTGATCCATGAAAGGACCTTCTCTCTTATCCTATGATAGCTTACTTAGACTTTCAGAAAGCCTTTGCAAAGATCCTTCACCAAAGGCTCTAAAGTAATATCCACTGGATCGTCCTTATTCACATGTTTGTTGACCCCCTCAACAAATCATATTCATCTGTGTGTTTGATCAGTCTGTTCTTTACTACACTTTCAGCTAATTTGCCTGGTTCTGAAGTTAGGTTTACTGGCCTGTAATTACTAGGATCACTTCTAGAGCCTTTTTAAAAAGGCTCCAATATCACATTACCTATACTCCAGTCATCTGGGACACAGGCTAATTTCAGTGACTGGTTACATGCCATAGTTCACAGTTCTTCAATTTCCAAGAAATTGAAGAACTGTGAATTATGGCATGTAACCTTCAGAACTCTTTCCCTATGACATTGCTATCTGCAACTACCAAAGCCACAGGCTCCTCTTTAGGGCTGCACAAGTGTGCTTACATGTCTGGAGAGATCCACAAACTTTGTAAGCAGCAGATAATTCACCGTGCAGTTCTCCCAGTCATCAATATGGCTAATGATCTACCCCTCCCCTGACCCCCGTTATTATTACTTGTCTCTCCTTAATAACTAGGATTCCCTCCCCAGGAGAGGGATCTTCAGTGCGGAATGATATCATGACATCCTCTGGAAGGAAAGTCCCAGCTATGGTGTGATGTTCTCCTTCCACAAAGCTTTCATCCTTTCCAACAGCATAAAAGCTATCAGACTTAGGGGGTGGAACCACTGTACTGTGTCCCAGAAAGTCCCATCAATATACCTCTTTGTTCCCAGAGGTATTATCTGGCAGGCAGCTATATTAAAATGCATTTTGTTGGATTGTAACCTTAGATACCTCTGTACTGGTAACCTGTCCTCCCCATTATTTACTGCCCCACCAATCTTTGTGTCATCTGCAGACTTTTACAGCAAAGAGTTCATACCATCATCCAGACTGTTGATAAAAATATTAAATTATGTTGGCCCAATAACTGATACCTGGGACTCCCTGCTAGTGTCGCTCATTGATATCTCTCCTTTAACAATTACATTTTGTGATCTCTCTATAAACCATTTTAATCCATCTCATACGTGTCCTATTCATTCCATGTAATGCAAGTTTTTAATCAAAGTGTCATGAGGTGCTAAGGCAAATATCTTAGAGAAATCCAAGTGTACAACATCAGCAGAGTTATCTTATTAACAAGACCCTGTAACCCTTTCAGAAAAAGACTGTTGGTTGATTTGATAAGACGCATGCTGATTGGCTTTAATTATATGTTTCATTTCTACTTTTTCTTTCAGTCTTGACAGTATTATTTTTCCTGAGATTGATATCAGGCTATCTGGTTTATAATTCCTTGTTTCATACTTTTTGCCTTTTTTTAATATTGGAACAACATTGCCAGTTCTCCAATGCATTAGATTTTCCTAGTTTCCCAAGATTTGTTAAAGATTCACATTTGTGGCTTAGAGGACTCTTCAGCTCGTTCCTTTAAGACTTCTGGGTGCAAGTTATTTGGACCTGTTGGTATAAGCATATTCCACATCAGCTCCTCTTTTAGGACAGATAGTAAACTTTCTGTTCTCTCCACAGCATTGTTCCAAATACAGGATAGAATTCTCTCTTGAACACTTCTGACTTTTCTACATTAGTATGTATAATTTTACATTTGAGTCCAGTAATGAACCTATTCCTAACTCAAGGAAAGATTTTTGTTCCTAAAATGCTTTTTTTAAATACATTTGTTCATAATAAGTTTCTTTCTCACTATATTTAACCTAATAGGCCAGGAGTGTGTAACTCCTGGCCCATTCCTGGACAGAGCAGTTACACAGTTCAGCCGGGGAGTCACAGCAGACCATCCATTCCTGTGCCCCAAGCCACACATCTTCACAACACCACTATTGCCACACCACACCAGGCCACATCCCAGTAATCCCCAAAGCCATATCCTGAGGGATGGGATACCATGGGGGAGTAGAGAGTGGGATAATAGCGGGAAGGTTCAGGGTTTGGGGAAATGGGACACCCCATTTCCAGCCCCCAGGACTCCCAGGCCAGATTGTGCAATTGTTCTGGGCAGGGATGGCCCATGGGTCAGGAGTTTGGGACCCCCTGTTATAGGCCATTGATATTTGATTCAATCCTTAGCTTCCCTTACTAGTCACCTATATTTTTAATTTGTAACTCATAGTCATAGACATTTACTTCCTTATTTGTCCATCCTTTATATATTGAGTTCTTATGTTTTATTATACTGTTAGAAAGAAAAGAAAAAATAAAATTTCATTTTTAGTATTTTGATCTAAATATCCTAGTAGGTCTTCCATCACTTCTCTTTGGAAAGAGATCAGTAACAAAACTATTGTAAAAAACCAACTAAGATTTTGGATGAGCATCTCTCTCTGAAAATATTAAATAAAACAGCTTATTAGGTACACAGGACAACTTTTTATGCCTATGTCCTAAAATTAGAGATTGGTAAAGCTATATTTAAGTGCCCAATTAAATGCTATAATTTTCATAAGTAGATCTCACTGAGTGAAAACAAGGTTCCATATTTAAGCGCCTAAATACAGATTTGGATGCCTAATTTTAGGCACCTAAATTTGAAAGTTTTAACATTCTGGTCCATATAAAGTCCTTTTTAAACTGAATCCTGTGGTAGCACCAAAATCAAGTATAGAAGAACAAAAGAACAGGATGATACAGTACAGAGTTTCTGAGAATTACATATTCCCACACTACAAAGATATATTAGTGTCTAGCAGTGATTAAACAACTGTAAACAAACGGCTATCAATGAATAATACTTCCACTTATAGATCCTTAATAATAATGCACTAATATGCATGAATTAATTAACTAAGTGCTAACCAATGTGACTAACACAATAAATACTAAATTGGACATAATCACAATACAAAATGTTTAATATGTTGTGATTAATTTATTCTCTGCATAGTTATATATTTATAGTAAATTAAAATTACTTGTACTAATAAATAATTTCTCAAAGGTCCCAGTCCAGTAGAAAGCATTACAGGTGGAGCTCATGTTCTTGTAATTTAAATTGTCCCAGGGATGAGTTTTTAATTTGTCATAAATAGTTTATGTTGCATCCTTTATTCCTGTATTATTCATTTTTCCAGTTAACTGCAAGGCAAATGATGTCTTCAGGGAAGAGATTAAGGACAGGCATAAGCAAGGAAATATTTTCCTTACCCCACCTTACAGACTTCTTTTGGAAAACAGGAAAGGAAACTCCTATAAATTGACAACCTTGGGGAGGGTCTAGAGCTGGGTGCAGAATGGTTTTACCAGTAATTTTCACATTTGAATCAGGACAAAAAAAATCAAAGTCTTGAAAAAAATTGTCCTAATTTCATTACAATGTGAACACATTTTTAATTTATTTTTTACTGCAAACAGCTTATAACAAAATGTGCACATAGTATTTCCTAATGAATACCCACCTTGCTAATAAATAAATAGATTCATATCTACCTTAGATAGTCTGTTAACTTTGTAAATTTTTTTTAGAAGATTGACAAAATCACATTACATGGCCATGATCCAAGCCCAATGATGTCAATGGGAGGTACTTTAAATAAAAGAGATGGAAAAACTAATGTGGAACTATAAATTATTAGGTTCAGGTAAGACTAGTATAGTCTGGTCCCTTTAAACATGAAGTCTTTCAAACTTATTGATCCTTCCCCTGCTATCTTTCCTATCCTCTCCACATCCTTCCCTTCCCCCAGCCTGTCAGGAGACAGTTCTCTAGATGAGCTAGTGACTAGCCTCTTCACCATTTTCCTCTCTCAGTAAACTCATCTACCTCTGGCAACATCCCATGAAGTCCATCATGGTGTGTGTCAACATGTCTCTCTGTCATAGGTGAACATGGTTAAGAGGCACCCTGGCCAATTAATTAATAATTAATACAATATAAAAACTAGAATCCTGTTCCCATTATTCTGAAATTTCTCCGGTCAGTCAGGTGCATGAGCCTACTTGTGATCTTCCTCAAAGGAACTGACAAGAGAAGAGTCCACAGTTATTAACCTTTCCACTTGTTTCCATAGTTTATTGTGACAAGACAATGCAATAAGCTTGAAGGTAATCAAAAAGCAATTTCGTAGTGGTAAGCTTAAAATGACATACCTTCTCTTTTCTAAATAAATCACCATTATTTCTTCATAGTTCATGCTTGACAAGTGTGTTTCCTTAGTAACAGAGTGCTTAAACAGGGTCGGTGTATGAACATTATTCCTTTAGCCATAATTTTGAAAGGGGAGACAATCGGACAAAAAGTGGTGATCCCCCTCCCCACATGGGGCTGTGATGTAAAATATTTATCAAGCAGATAATCTTAGAAGACACGGAGTAATTTTTAGTGGCGTGTGTGTGTGCTAGTTCGCTGTATTCCATTTGTGCATTTAGTGGCGTTGATGGACTCTCGGGGCCTCAGACTACAGTACCTAAACTAAATTTAACACTCTCTGATGTTTGTTCAATAGCTAAGCTAATGTTAAGGTCAGCTGTCTTATAAATTATTGAACAGATTAACAGTGTTAGGGTTACAGTATAAATAAAGGATGTGCACTAGACAAAAAGACATACAATGTGTCTGGCTCAAAGACAAAAGAATGAACAGACAGAAGGAAAGGTTAATTCACTGTGGATATGTGTGGGGCGCTGCTGTTCAATTTTATTCTGTAATTCAATGACTACAGCAGTTTTGTTACTGTGTATGGCTCTGGATACCCTGACAGTACCTAGGACCCAATGCCACTGGCATTTAGGATCAGTCCAATACACAAGGAAATGCAATCCCCTCTTGTTATCTACACTCAGTGGACTTCTGGTTCCATTCCATCACACATCAATATGTTAACTGCACCCTCTCACAGTATTCCCATCTGTGCCTTTATTTCTTTATTGTGTATTCATTTGAGTGGGATACACTTTTTTAACAGCATAAATTGGTGCAAGGCAGTCTCACTGCTAAAGGGTCTAGACTTTCCACTGATCTTCTAATATTTTCCTACTCTTCAGCTCCTGAATTTCAAATCCTTATCAGCTATCTGTGTATTCAGGGCATCAGTGCAGGCTTGCCATGCAAAGCCAGCATGTCTGTGACTTGTTTAGGTCAAAAATTTGGGGAGCCAGGTTCTCTCTACTCAGATGTTGACATATCAGTATCTGACCTATAGTGCTCATGAAAGGTATCAAACTGACCTCCACACAACATGTACAACACGGGTAGCAGCAGTGTCAGCTTCCTCACTAGTATCCTACAACTTCATCTGAAGGGCCCCGGGGAAGAGGGCAGTTTGACCTCAGTGGTCCATCCAATCCATAGCCTCTCTGCTGAGGCTGCTAGAAAATGGCCCGCTTGCCGTATTTTCTGTGATGTAGGGGTTATCTGCGGGAGTCTGGACCAACACAAACTAGCTCCTTTTACACAGGATACCAAAGAGCCATCAGATAGCAACCACCTTCAGTCACTTCCAACCTGAGCTGGTTTAAACTAGCAGCCATCAGTGAAATCCTGGCTCCACTGAAGTCAAAAGAAGATTTGCCACTGACATCAATGGGGCTAAAATTTCACCTCCAAACAGCAGTCAAAAAAGCAAACAGAATGTTAGGAATCATTTAAAAAAGGGATAGAAAATAAGACAGAGCATATCTTATTGCTTCTATATAAATCCATGGTACTCCCACATCTTGAATACTGCATGCAGATGTGGTCGCCTCATCTAAAAAAAAAAAGATATCTTGGCATTGGAAAAAGTCCAGAAAAGGGCAACAAAAATTATTAGGGGTTTGGAACAACTGCCACATGAAGAAAGATGTATAGATTTAGGACTTTTCAGCTTGGAAAAGAGGAGACTAAGGGGAGGATATGATAAAGGTCTATAAAATCATGACTGGTATGGAGAAAGTATATAAGGAAAAGTTATTTGCTTGTTCCCATAACACAAGAACTAGAGGTCATCAAATGAAATTAGTTGGTAGCAGGTTTAAAACAAACAAAAATAAATATTTCTTCACACAACACATAGTCAACCTGTGGAACTCCTTGCCAGAGGATTGTTTGAAGACCAGGATTTTAACGAGGTTCGAAAAAGAACCAGATAAATTCATAGAGGTTAGGTCCATCAATAGCTGTTAGACAGGATGGATAGGAATGGTCCCTGGCATCTGTTTGTCAGAAGCTGGGAATGGGTGATAGGGGAGGAATCTCTTGATTACCTGCTTTGTTCATTCCCTCTGGGGCATCTGGCAATGTCCACTGTCAGAAGACAGGATACTGGACTAGATGGACCTTTGGTCTGACCCAATATGGCCATTCTTATGTTCTAAATTTATCAAGCTCTTTATCCATGTTGCCTACACTGAGCCATCCACTCCATCAGTGACATCAAGGTTAGCAGCAAACACATGGAGGCTTAAACATGCAACTCAACTGGGAAAAATGGAATTTTGGAGGTAAAACACTAATATGCACTGCTAATGAGACCCATTTCTTTAATCCTGGAAATTACGCTGTCTTTCCTTTTAATACACTGAAAAATATAACTTACTAAATCTGAATTACAAGCTTAATAACATATTTGCCCAAACGTTCTTGGATGAACTATCAGCTTGGAAGAAGCACCAGATTAAATTAATCAGAAAACATGTTGCAGGGTAAATTAGAAAATATTAAAATGTCAAACTCTCTCCAATTCATCCTGTGAAGTGTTCAATTCAATAATTCCATAGCATGTTTTCCCCTTGCCTTTCCCCCATATTATGTTTTCTTATAATTGTCTTTTGCTATAGAAGAGAAGCAAATTGATCCAGTATTAAACATTTTTTGCTGAAGTGCTGAGTCCTTTGTCTTTACTCTAACCACATATGAAGAGATTTTTCAGGAAGCCACAGATGACTTCTCCCCATATATCACCTCCATCTTCCTAAACAACGGGCACTCCCCCAAGGGTTAAATTCTGTTTCCCTTCCCAAGGGCTGCACATGAAAGGGACTGTACAAGATTAAAGGGAGAACAGATTGCCAGTCCATCTTTGGCACCTAAAATGTAAAAAGTGTGTGTGTGAGGAAATAGCATGCTACATTAGAGGGTTGAATTAGAGAGGTGCATTTACAAACAATGGACTGTTTGCACCAACTTTAAGAGCTGCTGTGAAGATTTGTGCAATCACTTCTGGCAATTTGCATTAGCAATAATCAGATGAAAAAGAATGAACCTGCAAGAATGACATTTCCCTCTGCTGTTACAAAACCAAGTGCACACGTTAGCTCTATAATTTCCCCCTAAGATTGTGTTCAGTTTGTCATAGCTCTTCAAGTTTGCAAACACTTGAATTAACCATTTGCCTGCTAGTTGGACGGTTTTATTATTAATAACTGGCACGTCTATCTGGTTCACAATGTATATTTATTGTTACAATGGAAAAGGTTATACTTGTTCCTTAAAAAACACCTAGAAATCATAGTCTGGACTATATTCTTCAGGCCCGTATGTGTGGGGGGGGAGTGAAAGGTGTGAATGCCCCCCCCCCACACACACACACACACACACACACACAGTCGCCCAAGTAAGTGTGAGGGGGCTCTGTTAGGGCAGCGGTTCTCAAACTGCAGTTGCTGCCTTCCAGGTGGTCTGTGGCCCAAGCTCAACTCCCCCCTCTTTTCACCCTCCCTCCCTCTCCCTGCAGCAAGGAGCCCACGCTCATGCTCCAGCCTTGTACCTTCCCCCCTGATTTCCCCCTCCCCTCCAGCCTATGAGGTTAATGCACCAGAACTGGCTTCCCTCTGAGGGGAGCCCTGAGCTTCCCCACTGGAGTCGCCTCGTGGGGAAGAAGCGGGGTGAAGTGGAGCCAGAAGTGACTCCGTGTACTGTCTCTCCCCCTTCCCCTTCCCCGGCTGGGGAAACAGCCTGGGAGAGGTGCAGGGCATGAAAGCAAGTAAGTGCCCCCTCATGTGCAGATCCCGCATCCCTACTGTGCTCCTGCACCACCCCCCACCAGCCTGCTCCTGCACCCTCCCCCTTGGCATACACCCTACCCCCGCCTGTTCCTGCATCCTTTCCCCAGCCAGACACCCTACCCCAAGCCTGTTCCTGAACCCTTTTATGGCCAGACACCCTACCCCCTAATCCTGCTCCTACACCCTCCCATGGTCCCGCACCCTCCCTTCTGGCCCCACACTGCAACTTCCCTTGCTCTTGCTCCCTCCCCCCTGGCCAGACATCCTACTTCTATCCTGCTTCTGCACCCGACCTCCCGCCCAGACCTTGCATCCTCAGCCCCCCATGCACCTCACCTCCTGCACAGATCCTGCACTCTCACCCCTATCCCATTCACTGGCAGCCCTGTTCCACAAACTGAATTGCTCATTTTTGTCCCCACCCCCAAACCCTAGGGGCTCGTCTACACTGGCCCCTTTTCCGGAAGGGGCATGTTAATTTCAGCTATCGTAGTAGGGAAATCCGCGGGGGATTTAAATATCCCCCGCGGCATTTAAATAAAAATGTCCGCCGCTTTTTTCCGGCTTTTAGAAAAGCCGGAAAAGAGCGTCTACACTGGCCCCGATCCTCCGGAAAAAGCGCCCTTTTCCGGAGGCTCTTATTCCTTTGAAGTAGGAATAAGAGCCTCCAGAAAAGGGCGCTTTTTCCGGAGGATCGGGGCCAGTGTAGACGCTCTTTTCCGGCTTTTCTAAAAGCCGGAAAAAAGCGGCGGACATTTTTATTTAAATGCCGCGGGGGATATTTAAATCCCCCGCGGATTTCCCTACTACGATAGCTGAAATTAACATGCCCCTTCCGGAAAAGGGGCCAGTGTAGACGTAGCCTAGAAGAGTAAATCCAGCCCATGGGAAGCCCTGAACTTCAGCCACCCTGTCCCTTCCTCTCACCCCCTGGGGCTGGTGCTCCAGAGGAGTCAGGTGTCTTGTGGGGCTGAAGCCTCACATCAGTGAGGAGTTAGGGGTTTTTGGAGGGGTGTGTTTGTTTGTTTCTCACTTGTGTGGTCCCCAACTGATTTTTCTGTGGTCTCCGATCCAAAACAGTTCCCCACCCCTCCCATAAATAATGAAAATATTGACACCTTTTGTGTTGGACATAAATAAATAGTTTACTTTAATTAAGATGAAGTTTGATGAACTAACATGAGAAAAAACGCGTCAGGGGGTAGCCGAGTTAGTCTGTACAGGATAAACTTAAAAAACAACAAATGGTCCGGTAGCACTTTAAAGACTAACAAACCATGTAGATGGTATCACGAGCTTTTGTGAGCACAGCCCACTTGTTAAAGGGCTTAATCTGTTTAATATTACTGGTTAAATTAAACCAGTCTCCCTAGCTGCAGCACTGGCAAAATGGCTCAGGTGTAATTAATGGCAAGTTTCCATTCGCAACTGGTGGTCCACAGAAAGGTTTACATTGAGCCAGGTGGGCCACAGGCCAAAAAGTTTGAGAACCACCATGTTAGGGGGATGGGAGAGCTCTGTGTTGCAGGGGAATGGGCGGGTGGGGCTAGTAGCAGCACGTCAGGGTTGGGGGAATGGCACCTCCCACCCATGAGGAACAGCCCGGGCCCAGCTCTGGCCCTGCTGGCTGGAAGCCCCACCCACACTAACCCAGCACTGGCCATTCCAAGCAGGTAGAGCAGCAGCAAGCACTGGTGTCCAAGGGAATGGGAGGCCATAGCAGTCACGCTGCCCGCCATGATCCCAGAAAGTAATTTCTATAAAACCTTTATTACTGTACAATTTTTAGTGTTATAAAAAATCATTTCACCAATCATTGTTTCCACTTAAATTTGTTATTAACTTCTCTTATGCACACTCATTGCATGACTATTGTGAACTCCTCTATATTTAAAAGAAACGAAGTCCACATTTAAAAAAAAAAAAAAAAAAAAAGCAGCACACCCCCTCCCACACAAATTCCTGTACGGGCCTATTCTTGGCTGTGCCCCAGACTTCCTCTGTTAGCTTGTGCAGGTCATCTAACCTGAGTTTCATCTCATTTTAAATCATAAATATTTATATTAAATTATGTCATAGGCCAGTGAGAGAATTAATTAATGTGCATAAAAAGCGCTGGAGACCGGACAGATGACTCTTCAGACCTGCAAAATGTACTATAAATTTGTTTTAAGGTGTCACACTGCAAATCATGTTCGAATCTAACCAGCACATTAGGAATTTATAACTAGGATAGTATATCCAGGACCTTAGTTTTACTTACACAGCAGGCTCTATTGCTGGGTCCCTACTGAATCTGAAATGAAGAGCACCAGTATTGAGTCATTACTAACACAGATTAATACACCCCGTACGATTCTGGGAGAAATCTACATATTGACCAGACATATCCCTGCATAGTTTACAAAATCCAGCAAGGCAAAGGTATGGCTGAAGATCATTCCATTAAATACTATTCTTTGAGGAGGTCTCTCCTGTCCCACCACAAATCCTTCTCAGTCTCCCACAACTACTACCTTGTTCGAGTTGCCTCAAGAGCCGTGCTCATTCAAAAATCAGCAGCAAGAGTTTCCAAGATTTTCATCTCAGTCTTATTACTTCACAACAAGTGTCCATCCTTGACCAAGGATCGTTCCTGTGACAAGCATCAGCCTTCCAGAATAAGGCTCATAAAATCTCTGCCCTACAGGAGGCAGCATATGAACTGCAGTTTAGGAGCAGGCATTCGACCCCTTTCTGAACACCATCCAGACTAGTTAGCATGAGCCCTTCCCAACACCAGGAAAAGGAATCTCTCCTCAAAGTTCAAAGCATTACAAAGAAGCATTCATAATGCCTGCATGACTAGGGAAAGAAAAAACTTAACAGCTAGTCTAGTAGCACCTTAAAGACGAACAAAATACGTAGATGGTATCATGAGCTTTCATGGGCCCAACCCACTTTTTCAGATGACAGGAACGTTCCTGCCATCTGAAGTGGGTTGTGCCCATGAAAGCTCATGATACGAACAAAACATGTAGATGGTATCATGAGCTTTTGTGGGCACAACCCACTTCAGATGGCAGGAATGTTCCTGTTATCTGAAAAAGTGGGTTGGGCCCACGAAAGCTCATGATACCATCTACATGTTTTGTTCGTCTTTAAGGTGCTATTTGTTGTTTTTTAAGTTTTTCCTGTTACAGACAAACTCGGCTACCTCTCCGAAGCTAGGGAAAGAAATACAACCTGAATAAATCCTTTGCACTTGACAATCTTGTATAGTAGAACATGCTATCATAAGGCTGTAAAGTCACCTATGATTCTGTCCCCACATCAGAAGACGTAAGATCTAACACCAAATCTTAATGGAGTTAGCATTCATCATAACCTGGACTCTATGGAAAACAAGGCTTATGATAGTAACATCAGTGGCAGTGGGTTATTAATTAGCTAATATTTGCAACATTCATTGAAGACAGAGTGCTAAGCTTTATTATTAGATGCCTCAAATACCATGGGGATGAGTGCAGTGGATGTGCCTAGACTAAATTACCATCTGGGCCAGATTAAGGCATAGGGCACTACAGACCTATAACTAGAGTTCTGGATTTATGAAGTGAATTGGACTCTAAGATTTCATTTTTTTAAAAATTGCTGTTTTCTATTATTTTAACGAAAAATTTGAACTCTCAGGCTGTCCGAGGACTTGTCTACATTTGAAACACTTTCAACAGTGCCACTGTAGTGCTTTGTCCTAGATACTATATATGCGCACAGGAGATAGGTTCTCCTATCACTGTTGCTAATCCACTTTCCCAAGAGGCAGTAAAGAGGTTGATGGAAGAATTCTTCTGTCAACCTAGGGCTGTCAATGCTGAAGGTTAGGTTGTCTTAATTGTGTCACTCAAGGGTGTGGATTTTTCACACCCCTTAGCAACTTAGCTGAGTTGACCCAACTTTTTAAGGACTCTCAATCTTCACACCACCTGAAACAATTGCTTTGAGAGGTGTGAATGTCCCATGTTTCTTACTAGGATGTTAACATCATAACCCACTGCTCTGGGACCCTTGCCAGCCTCGCCTGAGGAGAAAACTGCATGGTAGCATGAGTGCTGGGTTAAGTACTGGGACCAGTATTGCTGCAGCATCCCAGGGGAGAGGGGACCCAAGCCACTCAGGCTACGGCTACACAGTCCTTTTTTTGCAGAAGAGGATATGCAAATCACGCTCTCATTTGCATATCTTCTTCTGATTCTTTCTGTGGAAGAGGTTTTGCCGCTAAAAAGCCCCGTGTAGACGGGGCCATTTGTTGGGAAAAAAACCCTTTTTCGCAAGCTCCCATATTCCTCAAAAATCGAGCTCTTCACTCAGCAAAGGGAGCAGTTGCCTCAGGCCCATGGCGGAGGCTGGAGCTCCAGGACCCTTTGAATAGGCATCAGAGTGCCACTCCATACGGCTATGACAGTTGGGGGAGGGGCACGCCATGCTCTGGGTGGTGTGGAGGTCTGGTTGCCCTCAGTCCCGCCCCTTCTACCTGAGGCCCTGCACCCTACCCAGGGCCTGAGGTGACAGTCAGCTCTGCTGTCTTCACCTAGATGTAATATTTTGAGAGGATTCTCATGATTAGGAGCTCAGCTCTCCAAAAGCTTTGCTTATCCTTAATGTGACATTTGCAATCTGCCAATAAAGGACTCCAGTAGATTAAGCAGAATGGTTTTAAGTGGTACATTATTGACTTTTCGATTATATAGATATGACACTGTATAATTATACAGGCGATTCCAATGTCACACATCTGATTATCAGCGCACCCACAGCTAGGGTTTGTTTCTACTGGTGGGGCACATTCACGCATGCCTTGGTTCACATAAAAAAATTATTTTGCACATGGGTGGAAAAAATCCGCACATGGATGGAAAAGATTAGAGGGAACATTGCTTCTATCTCTGAAAAACTGGTTTGGCCATGCCCTAGACTTGGAATAGGTTCAAACAGTGGGTTTTTACATCCAATGCTGCCACACATATTTTATCAATATTGACCAGCAAGTTATGACCTCACAAGGCAACCTCATACTAAATTCAGGAAAATAGTGTGCAAGGGGTGAATACAGGAGTACAGACTGCCACAAGAAAACACCACCAGAAAGTGACCAGAGAAGGCTATACGACCCACTTCCAAGAAAGGTCTGCCAACGGAACACAGGAATATTAATTAATATTTGCTGAGCACTGACACGATGTTCAATGATGTATAAACTCACAAAAGTCTCTGCTACAAGAAGTTTACGCCAAGGGGTACGTCTAAACTACATGGCTCCGTCGACGGAGCCATGTAGATTTGTTGTTTTGGCAAAGGCAAATGAAGCCGCGATTTAAATGATCGCGGCTTCATTTAAATTTATATGGCTGCCGCGCTGAGCCGACAAACAGCTGATCAGCTGTTTGTCCGCTCAGCGCGCTAGTCTGGACGCTCCCCTGCCTACATCAAAGCCCTTTGTCGGCAGCCCCGGTAAACCTCATCCCACGAGGAATAACGGGGCTGCCAACAAAGGGCTTTGATGTCGGCAGGGGAGCATCCAGACTAGCGCACTGAGCGGACAAACAGCTGATCAGCTGTTTGTCGGCTCAGCACGGCCGCCATGTAAATTTAAATGAAGCCGCGATCATTTAAATCGCGGCTTCATGTGCCTTTGCCTATGTGTCTAATCTACATGCCTCTGACGACAGAGGCATGTAGTCTAGACACAGCTTTAGATCTAACACATGTAATAGCCTGGATGGCAGTATGTGCACAATGCACAGAAGAAATCAGCCTGGACAGGCCTCATGAGACAGAAAAAAGAAGTTATGCATTTGGCATATAAAAACTCAAAATCACTCTGTACTATACTTACATGAACCTGTTCACTTCATCACATGACCCTCAATTGGAGCATGTTTCATTTCCTCTAGTAATTGCACTAATACTTGTCTCATTAGAAGAAAGGCTTAACTTCGTCATGTATTCCCTTTAATGAGGGGGGAGCTGGTTTTCATCATTAACTTTAATAGGAATTAGGTGTATGCACTGAGAGTCACTCCCATGTGTTCACCTGATTAACTGGGTATATCCTGTGCACTGAACAAAACAGGAGCTGAATGTGTAATTTGCAGCAACGCTTAGGCAGGTGCTCCCACAAAGGAACACAATAGTCTATCAGAGTGCCTGCTTTTATGACTCTGCCCCTTTCTCTTTTCAAGTTGTCAAGTGACGATCTCTAAGCATCCCTCTATTTGAATGGTCCAGGCCAGTAGGTTTTCCCAGTACAAATGTGCAGTACTTGTTCTGGGGTTTCAGAGAAAGAGAAACACGCATGGATGCTTGCTAGTCTCCCACTCTCAGCATGAAAGACTGTGATGCAGAAGGATTTTTCCCTTTGAGACCCAAAGAAAAGGGTATGAAGGGGTGTGTCTAGACTACATGCCTCTGCCGGCAGAGGCATGTAAATTAGACATTCCGACATAGTCAGTGAAGCGGGGATTTAAATATCCCCCGCTTCATTAAAATAAAAATGGCCTCGTGTTGTGCCGGCTCAGCTGATTGTCGGCTACAACGTGGCAGTCAAGACGCAGATCGGTCGACAGGGAAAGCTGTTGTCGACCAATCCCTTATGCCTCGTGAAACGAGGTTTACAGGATCGGTCGACAACGGCTTTCCCTGTCGACCAATCCGCGTCTTGACTGCCGCGTTGAGATGACAATCAGCTGAGCCAGCACAATGCGGCGGCCATTTTTATTTTAATGAAGCGGGGGATATTTAAATCCCCGCTTCATTGACTATGTCGGTATGTCTAATTTACATGCCTCTGCCGGCAGAGGCATGTAGTCTAGACATACCCAAGATGATTTCAGGCTGCTCCCTTATGCCAGCTGCATTATTCAGGGTCTGTGGGAAGAGTGACAGCAGGGAGGTTTTCTTAACCCTGAATGAAAGCTGACATGGTACCATACTTATGCAGACTTCTGGTTGATTCACATGGCTCTACCTCACCCACTACACCAGCTATGGTCCTTACACAGCAAGATCTTTTCCTCATGATAAACAGTCCTGCACTTCTCCACCCTCAAGTACAGACATTTCTAACTTTTTGCTAAAGATTCTGTGGGGTGCAGCCCAACAGGCATTTCCTGAACTAATAGTCACTGTAATTAGAGCGCTCATTAAAGAGCACTCAATGCAATGTGGCCAAACGTCTCAGACTTGTGTGCTAAAAAAGCAAGGCATCAAAATCTGAATTTTGCCAGCTGAATAAGTGGCTGTAATGAAAAGTGGTGGGCAGACTTTACTGGAGATACATGCTATTCTGTCAGCACAAAAGGAAGGTGTGTCTAGAGACAATAAGGATATGTTATGTACAAGGCCATAGTTATGCTTTTAAGCGCCCACAATGCAGCAGGGACACCACAGAGATCTTAGGGGAGCAGCGGAACTCAGTTTGGTGGCAGGCACGGTAAGGGAGCCCAAGCCTGTGGGGAGAGGAGGCCCAGATGTGGCAGCAGTGTAAGGCAGGGGCTCATGTGGCACCCCGCTGTTTGGCATCCCCCATTTGCTGGAAAAGTGCAACTTTTCCTTCCTGTAGAGCATGCTGTTGTTCGTCCATCGTATTCGAAGAGGACCTTGACATCTAACAGGTTATGGACTGTTCATGGTGTGTCCGCAAATGGCTGATAAGGCCGATACGGGCACGGAATGTTCTACCACAGGTCGGGCAGACATGTGTGGGCACCACTGTTGCAGCTTTTGCAACTCTGGCTTTACGGAGTGCTCGCTTCTCTTGTGCTATGGTTGTCCTTCTGGCTTCAGATGTTTGACAGCCTTGGTAGATCAGCGTGTGCCATGTTGATCGGTCTTGTGCCAGGGTCTCCCAGCAGGTGGTGTCAATATCCAGGGACTTGAGAGAGGCTTTAAGCGTATCTTTGTATCGCTTCTTTTGTCCCCCGTGCGATCGCTTCCCTTGAAACAGCTCACCATAGAAGAGCTGTTTAGGGATGCGATGATCTGGCATCCTTGCAACATGGCCTGCCCAGCGTGTCTGAGCTTTCATCAGCAGGGTGTAAACTGACGGCAGACCTGCTCTAGAAAGGACTTCTGTGTCTGGCACCTTATCCTGCCACCGGATCCTCAGAAGTCTGCGGAGGCAAATCGTGTGGAAGTGGTTCAGTTGCCTAGCGTGCCTCCTGTATACAGTCCAAGTCTCACTGGCGTACATCAGGGTAGTTAACACTACTGCTCGATAGACTTTAAGCTTTGTAGCAAGACTTATTCCACGGCGGTCCCACACTTTGGTCAACAGTCTGCCGAACGCAGAGCTTGCCTTGGCGACTCTGCAGTTGACCTTGATGTCAATTGTCACTGAGCGGGAGAGGGTGCTGCCAAGATATGTAAATTGGTCCACTGCTTGCAGCTTTTGTCCCTTCACTGTGATGGTGGGCACTTGATGCTGAGCTTTTGGAGCTGGCTGGTGCATCACTTCGGTTTTCTTTGTGTTGATGAGAAGGCCGAAGTTGTCGCATGCTGCTGCAAATTTGTCCATGCTGGCTTGCATTTCCTGCTCTGATCCAGCATTCAGGGCGCAGTCATCAGCAAAAAGGAGATCTCGTAACACAGTCTCTTTTATCTTGGTGACAGCCTGGAGTCTTCGCAGGTTAAACAATTTCCCATCGGTCCTGTATCTCAGTCTGATTCCCAAGGAACTGTTCTGAAAGGCGTCTGACAGCATGGCTGAAAACATTATGCTGAACAGGGTCGGTGCCAGCACACACCCTTGCTTGACGCCGTTTGTGACGGGAAAGGCCTCTGAAGCTTCTCCATCATCCAAAACACGAGCCGTCATGCCGTCGTGGAACTGACGTACCATCAAGATGAATCTGTCAGGGCACCCAAACTTCGACATGATGCGCCACAGACCTTCGCGACTGACAGTGTCAAAAGCCTTGGTGAGATCCACGAAGGTGGTGTACAGTTCACGATTCTGCTCTTGACACTTCTCTTGAAGCTGTCGGGCTGCGAAGATCATATCCACCGTGCCACGCTCTTTGCGGAAGCCGCACTGTGTCTCGGGTAATAAACCCTGTTCCAGGTGGTTAATCAGACGATTCAGCAACACTCGTGCAAGGATCTTACCTGCGATGGAAAGCAGTGATATTCCTCTATGATTATCGCAAACTTGTCGATTTCCTTTCCTCTTGTAGAGGTGTACGATAGACGCGTCTTTCAGTTCCTGAGGAATAGATCCTTGATTCCAGAAGGACTGGAACAGCTGAGTGAGTTTGTTGACAAGCACTGCACCACCACCCTTATAGACTTCCGCTGGAATCGCATCAGATCCTGGGGCCTTGCCACTGGACAGCTGGCTGATGGCCTGTAAGGTTTCAGTCTCTGATGGTGAGACATCCAGGCTGTGGTTGATATCCGCCTGGGGCATTCTATCAATCGCCTCGTTATTGATGGAAGATGGGCGGTTCAGTACGGATTGGAAGTGCTCAGCCCAACGCTGTAAAATCAGAGCCTTCTCAGTAATGAGAGTTGCACCATCTGAGTCCAGTAGAGGGGAACTCCCTGAGGGCTGAGGTCCATACAAGGATCTAAGGGCTTCGTAGAACCGTTTGGCATCGTTTCTATCAGAAAACTTCTGGATTTCATCTGCTTTGGCACTCAACCAGGAGTCCTGCATCTTACGAAGCTTGTTCTGTACGATCCTGCGAATGTTGTTGAAGGCATTTTTCTTAGCTGTTGACGATGGGTCATTCTGGTGAGCACGGTGAAGGTGATGCTTTTCAGCAAGTATGGCCTTGATCTCTTCATCGTTTTCATCAAACCAGTCCTGCTGTTTCCTGTGTGAGGGTCCAAGAACCTTTAGTGCAGAAGAGTGCACAATATCCCGGAAGCGTTCCCAGTCCTTCTCAGCATTTTCCTCTAATTGCAGCTCTAAAAGTTGGTTGCCAAGATCTTCTGCTAGTAAAGTTGCTGTGTTGGGGTTCCTCAGTCTACTGACATTGATCTTTTTCATCACAGCTTTGTTTCCCTGCGGACGTCTCTTTGGCTTGATGCGAAAGCTTAATTTGGAGATGATAAGTCTGTGGTCAGTCCAACAGTCAGCACTCGGCATGGCCTTGGTCACCCTTACATCCTGTCTGTCTTTCCTCCGCACAATGACATAATCAATGAGATGCCAGTGCTTAGAGCGTGGGTGCATCCAGGACGTCTTTTTGCGAGTGGGCAGGCGGAAGATGGTATTGGTGATGATCAAATCATGAGCCGCACATGTCTTCAGTAATAGTAGGCCATTGCTGTTACATTTACCGATTCCATTTTTTCCAATGACGCCATCCCAGGCAGTGTGATCAGATCCTACTCTCGCGTTGAAATCGCCAAGTAGAATCAGCCTGTCAGTGCGCTTCACGGATGAGAGTAGGGCATCGAGATCTTCATAAAACTTGTCCTTTACTTCATCCGGATTCGTCATTGTGGGCGCGTAAGCGCTGATCAGTGTGGCTTGCTTTCCTCTCGGTAGTGGAAGATGCAGTGTCATGAGTCGGTCATTCACGCCCTTGGGAAGACTGGCAAGTTTGCGGACAAGATGATTCTTAACCGCAAAGCCAACTCCAGATTCACGACGTTCGTCACTGCTGCGTCCACGCCAGAAGAATGTGTAACCACCTCCTGTTTCCATGAGCTGACCTTCATTTGCTAGACGAGTTTCACACAGTGCCGCAATATCGATGTTAAATCTTGTGAGCTCTCTGGCGACCAGGGCTGTTCTTCTTTCTGGGCGGTCTGCTAAAGGGTTGTCCTGAAGCGTGCGTACGTTCCATGTGCCAATAGTGAGTGGTGTCACCTTGCATTTTGTTCGAAATTTTATTGTTCGACCGCATGAGATGGGATCCCCTCCAGCCGCGGTAAGCTGGCCAGGGTTCTGTGAAGCAAACAATGTTTAGGGCACCTTTTCTAGCCCCTTCCTCTTACTACGGAGGTGAGCAGTGCAATCCTAAAGAGGGCTGCTCAGTCACTCAGGTAGACGCCGAATCCAGCTGTTGCTTCCACCAGCAAGAAGACGACCATTAGACCTGAGCCGCCTGTGTGCAGGTCCGCGGCTACAGCTCCCAGTGTATCCACACCTGCTGCTTCGTCGCTCGCCCGTCGCCACAGGACTTAGGAGATGTCGAGATGTCAAGACTTGCGCGTGAATTGGATTAAAGTGAGGGAGAGGTGCGCATAGTCAGCCTCACTCTCTCTTCCCAGATTCCATCTTACTCCAATGGCAGGACTAAAGTCGAGACGGTTGTAGAGCATGCAGGCAGGAGGAGAAGGGCCGCCCCAGATCACATCCAATTGCCTTAAGCCACGTGTACCATGATACAAAATGTGAACTCATCCAAAGCATCTTCCCTGGGATTAGTGGCCAGCGGCAAGACATCCTTGGAGGAGGGGATTGTGTCCAAAGTTAAAAAGGTTCTGGATGTCAGTGAGATCAGATGCCCAACTTCCCTGCTGACCACTGTCTTCCTCCTCCTCTTCCTCATTTATGCTGTCCTCCACACTGCTGTCGGAGGCTGCCAGAAGAGAGTTAGGAGGAATCCATGGCCTGGCTAGGGAAGCTGGGGTACGTCTATACTGCACACTTATTTCAAAATAAGCTATTCTGGAAATAATACCCTGAAATAGTTTTTCAAAATAGCACATCTACAATACAGGGAAGCCTCAAAATTAGTCTGAGGCAGGCGTCCATAAAGTGGACATGTTACCTCGATTTAGAGCCCCAGGAGGCACTGGGGAGTAATAAGTTTGAATGGCCCTGGGGAGGAGCTATTTCGAAATAGCAGCAGTGAAGCATCCAAACTCTAGTTATTTCGGAATAGGCATTATTCCTCATGGAATGAGGTTTACAGAAGTCAGAATAAGTCGCCTGTTATTTCAAATGTATTTCAAAATAATGGTATTGCAGTATAAAAGCTCACGTTATTTTGGAATAACGGCTATTATTCCGAAATAACACTGCTATGTAGATGCACCCTTGGTCAGGTCCCCTTTAGGATCACATGCAACTGTTCATGGAAGCGGCATGCTTGCGGTGATGATCCAGACCATCTGTTTGCCTCCTTTGTCTTTGGGTACAACTGCCTCAGCTCCTTTATTTTCACACAGCACTGCTAGGCATCCCTGGCGTATCCTTTCTCCTCCATGCCCTTGGCAATCTTCACATAGAGGTCTGCATTGCTTTTCGTGGTTCATAGTTCTGCAAGAAAGAAATTCCTCTCCTCACACAGCAATGAGGTCCAGGGTCTCCTACATACTCCATGCTGGTGCTCATCTGCAACCCTGGGAACTTATGGTCAGGAGTACTGCTCAGGTGTGCTGCCTGCTTTGAGGTCTGCTCGCCACGCTGGCCACAGAGGAAATGAAATTCAAATTTTCCTGAACTTTTCCTTTTCCCCTGAAGAGCAGTAGATTTGAAAGTCCTGGCCAGTGCGGACAGAGCACGGCACTTTAGAACACCTCCTGGAGACCAAGAATTTTGACTGTCACAGCGTGGCATCCATGAAGTCAGCCATGCAAGGGCGAATTTAGCTTTACTCTAGTGAAAAGCAGGGATACTGAAATCTACTTTAACGGCCCTTAAAGTTGATGGAAAGGCTTAATGGTATGGACTGATTGTTTAGAAATGTGACCTAATGTGATTAAGCAAATGGTCTGGTAGCACTTTATAGACTAACAAAACATGTAGATGGTATCATGAGCTTTCGTGGGCACAGCCCACCTCTTCAGATGACCGGAGTTATGATTAGAAGATAAGGAAACTGGAAATAAATAGGAGAAGGGAAGGGAGGGGGCAAGAAAGATGTTCTGTCGCCCATCCCCCTACCTCTCTCTATGCATAAAGTATCAGGAGAAAGGGAGCTAAACCTGAGTAGATAAAGATCAAAGTCAGTGGATGGATAAGGCAGGAAGGATACCATTCAGAAAGTAGTTAGCACCTTAATTGATAAAAGTTCCACCACCCCATATCTTGATTAAGTCCATAATTAATTGAATTGAATTTGCATATGTATTGTAATTCCAAGCTTTCCCTGTGGATTTGGCTTGAGGAACTGGCCTGTGACAAGACCACCACCTTCAGATCTGTGAGATTATGGTTAGGTAAACAGAAATGTGGTTACGTTCAACCTAAACTCCCAGTGTAGACCAGGCCTACATCTGGATTGCAATACTGAGCAGCACAATGCCTGCATACCTTTACAAATCTGGCCCTTCGGCATTTGTTCAAGGTAATGTACAAAGTCCGTGATAAAGCAGGGATTTGAACCTGGGGTTCTGAAGTCCCACAACAGTGTCCTAGTTACTGGACTCTCTTTCTAGAATTTCAAAGCTCTGGAGGGAAAGCTTACAGAAATGACCTCTTAGCAAGCAGAAGGTGCAAGGAAGCATCACTGGGTAGACGTAAGTAATTAGTACACTTACTCTAACATCTCCTGTTAGTGGAGGGCCTGACATGGATAAACCAAGTACTGATTAACAAAGTCTGACTGTAATTTATGTACTGGCAAAACCTTGCCTTTGTGAGTACAACTAAATTAAATTGCTTATTGGACCTCGGAACAGATGGTTGATTCTGTATCGTTGTCGGTCCTTGCACTCCAGAGAATGTAACTGAGGGCATCCTTGCACAGAAAGGAGTAGGGAGGGAGGACTGGTTAGTGAATATGAAAAATGGACAAACTATGACATTTTGGCACATACATGAAAAGTGTAAGCACCAAGAATAACTTATCAAAACAAGCAAGGAGGAGCCTACGCTTTTTGTGAGCTGGGTTAGCAGTGAAAAGCAGAGATCTTTTAATAGTCAACCCAGAGGATTTGTTTTCCTAAACTGACTCAAAATAATCTGTCTTTTTAAATATAGTTTTTGTGAAACATACAGGAAAATCAGAAAGTAACATCAAAAGCATTCTATGCATTGTTAATTTTATTATGCAAATCCACTCCCAAAATGATAGTTTTATTCTGAACGAGCACCAGATCCATCATTATTCTTCAGTGTAAAGAGAAGCAGCTCAAGAAGTGTTGAAGCAAATGTTCTCATTTGGCTTGTTATTTTAATATGGCAAGACTGTCTGTCTGTGATTTTTAAAGCAGATTGTTTGCATAGCTAACCCTGAACTATTCCTTCTCAGCGTAGTCTTGTCAATGTGGATTGCTATTTCTTTTGTAAATAAATGCACAGCAGAAAGCAGGATAGTTTGACTTAAAACTAATAAGCAGATTTGGGGAAAGGGATAACAAAAGCACTCTTCTCCTTTTCCAGCCTTCTTTCTGCATCCTTACCTGATGACACAACAGCAAAGGAAGGGGGAGGGGGAAATACAATGGCAAAGACTAAAACCTTGCTCAACACACAAGGAAACTGTCCTATTTTGACAGCCATATTGATTTAACGCTAATTAATCTGCCATAGATTATTTTTAATTGTGGCTCATATATACTCACGCACCCACACACACTTATTTGTTTGGAACTGTTAAATTATGCACCCAAACATATGATTTAAATAGCGGTAAGAAAGTCTCCTCCATAGAATGTTCCAGAGTGTAATTCTTGAGAATCAGATATGAGGTCTCAATTTTCTGACCCAGCACAGGGCGTGATCAGTGTTTGGGCCTGCCCGCAATCTGTGATGGCAGGAACTGCAGGGAAGTGGAGTGCACTTGGCAGACATGCTCACACCGCTTCCCCATGGCTCCTGACACTGTGGAGTGGGGGGAGGGGCAACTGCGGCTGCTGCCCTGCACCAGATCTGTAGGTAATCCCCAATGCTGCGCCCTTAGGGGACAGGGTGCTGGGGGGAGGGGGAGAGGGCAGGGCAGTGGTGGGAAAGGGCAGGGGAACCGGAATAGTCAGCCTCCACCCTTGCCCACCCGAACTCCCTCGATGGATTGTGCAACTGCTCCTCTTGGGGATGGCCCTCGGGCTGGGAGTTTAAGAGCCCTGTTCCAGATCAGTGTTTCTCAACCAGTGGTACAAGTACCCTTGAGGGTACTCGAGAGAAGTCTGAGGGGTACGTCAACACAACTGAAATTTGGAGAAAACTGAATTTTTGTTTTAAGTTTTACAGCGCTTTATTATTTTTGTCCTTTTTACACCTAAAAATTTCATTGCCCACCCAGCTACAATTCAGTTGTTTAAACAAATGTGTTGCAATGGTAGAAAAAATATTTGCGTGTCTGAAAAGTGTAGGTACTGGAGGTACTTTTTTTTTTTAAGGAGTGCTTTATAAAAATAAAGGTTGAGAAATATTGATCTAGATAATATGTAGTCTTGCCATGAGTGCATGGGGCTGGACTAGATGACCTGTCTGATTCTACAATCCAGATCTACAATTCTTCCACTTTTACAATTCTATAATTCAGGGAGCATGCTTAGTTGTATTAATTCAACCACTCTGAGTCCCGGTGAAATCATGGCTTCCATAGAAACAGGTTATGACCCAATAAGTTATACTTGTTATGACCTAATAAAGATTATTACAACATAAAAATAACCATACAGAGGAACAAAGTAACTGAGTCTGCCAATAATCTGGGGTGGGAGAGGGGAGGAAATGCAGGCCATATTTACAGAACGGGGGATTCTATCCTAGAAAGCAGCAACTCTGTGGAAAAAAGGGGTCAAGGTGGCCAATCAGCAGAACATGAACTCCCAGGGTGACTCTATGGCCAAAAGGCCTGATGCGGTGCTTGGAGTATAAACAAGGAATATCAAGTAGGAGTAGGTAAGTTATATTACTTCTGTATGAGACACTGGTGGCAACACTCCTGGATACCAAGTCCTGTTTTGATGTCCACTATTCAAGAAGGATGTTATTATATTGGAACAGGGATCAGAAAAGAACCATAAGAATGATTAAAGGATTGGAAAACATACCTTATAGCCAAAAGGAATAGTCCTGTGGCACTTTATGAGCTTTTGTGGGCAAAACTCATCTGAGGAAGTGAGTTTTGCGACCGATAGATCGATAAGTTTCTAAGGTGCCACAGGACAACTTGTTGTTTTTAAAATTACAGACTAACACGACTACCTCATGGATACCTTATAGTGCCAGACTTAAAGATATCAATCTATTTAGTTTCACATGACAAAGAGTAAGGGGTGACTTGATCACAGCTCAAACTCCCCCACAGGGAACACAATTCTGACAATGGACTCCTCATTATAATAGACCACGGACTAACACAATCCAATGGCTGGAAGTTAAAGCTAGACAAAGTCAGAGTGGAAATAAAGCGTACATTTTTAACAGTTAGGTGATTAACCACTGGAACAATTTATCAAGGGCTAGTGGGTGCTCCATCACTGACAATTTTTAAATCAATATTGGATTTTTTTTCCTAAGAGATATGCTCTAGTTCCATCAGGAATTAATTCAGGGAAGACCTATGACCTGTGGGATACAGATGGGCCTAGACAATCACAGTGGTCCCTTCTGGTTCTATAATCCATGAATCGATAAAACAATTGTTTCCTTTAGAAACAAACTCCAATCTTTTCCCTTAGCCTTATCAAATTATTATTTGTAATACAGTAGTCTCAAGAAAGCACAGCTGAGATCAAGATTCCGAAGTAGCACTACTACATAGATAGGTGGCAAGAGATAACACAAAGAATTTATGCCCTGTGCCACAAATTTAGGCTCCTAACTTTGATTACATTTGACAGAATGGACCTTACAAACTAATACAAAAGAGGCAAAGAGGCTACAGAGAGGTGAAGTGACTTGCTCAAGCCAAGAATGGGACCTCTCTCTTCTGACTGCTATCCCAGTCCTGTATTCCCTAAAGTTGACTCATGCTGTCTCCCCTAACAAATGGCTTTTGCAATGATCCCAGAGAGAAGTTCCCATGTCAGGATTCCGGGACGCGATCAGATCCTCAGAGAACAAATGACTAACCTCAGATCAGCTTCCTCTTTCTCTCACACAAGTGCTTAGCAGGACTAAACACTAGCAATGTTAAAAAGTGGGTAATTGTGCAACCGTGTAACCACTGAAACAATTACACAGTTACACACAGCTGCAGCATAGGACAGCAGGTGGCTCAAAGCCAGTTCCTGGCACATACCACCGCCTGGCTCCTGCCCTACTTCCAGAAGCCAGCAGTGCAGGGTGGTAGCCAGCTCCCCGGAAGTGGGGTGGGAGCCTCCGTGTAACCATTCACAGTAATCACTAAGACCAGGCTTATTGGTTCACCATTATCCAATTACATCCCTACTATACACCAGGCCATACCGGAGATTTAAGAGAAGGGGGAGCATACCTTCCGGAAGGCAGGCACCAAACCTAAGAGTCATAGGATGAACCAGGGCCCGTGCTTTCCTGTTTACTTTTTTATTATTGCTGTGGCACAAAAAACCTTTGAAGAAAATACCTTGCTGACGGCAACTGTTCCCTCCCTCCCCCCGCCATGTTGAAAGTCATTTCATTGCCTTAGGCAGCTCCTGAAAGCTCCTCAATAAGCCTCCTGTCACTTTCATATCCACCTTTGTACCCTTAGTATTATGCTGGTGTTTATGCTATTTTAAAATGCAATGCCAGGAGGTGGGGGTTTGACTTCCCTGATGATAAAGTGCTCTATTTACCCGTGTTATAACTATAACAAAGGCAGTGATACTGCTCCCACCACTTTGCTCCTGTTCTGTGCTGCGGAAAGGGGAAAGCCAAAGGCCTTGAATACACTGGCACATTTTGTCGCCAATAACTGCCTTTTGGCGACAAAACAGTCAGAGTATTTACACTGCAATGTGACTTGTTAGGGAAAACACCCAGTTTTAGCAGCAAAAAACTTCCACTCCTGCGAGAGACTTTTGTCTTTTCCCCTTCCTTTATTGTTGACAAAGAGCCAGTGTAGACTCTGCTGTTTGTTTTGTTGAGAACTGACTTCTGCCAATATCCCACAATGCCTGCCCTGGTGGTTGTGCTCAGTGTTTTGTGATCTCGGCTGCCTTGAAGGCATGCACCTCTCCCCATTCAAAGCCCCAAGAAGTATTTGACAACAGAGTGAGCTGTTTTGGGGGACAAAGAACAAATCATTGGACTGCTCCTGTTCTGCCCTGCTAGGAACACAGCAGCAGGTAGATGGCTGCTGCAGGGGGAGGGTTGGACAGACTGCTGTGCTGCTTTGACATTCCTCAGCACGGAGAGCCCCAGAGCTACAAGGGAGTCCTAAGAAGCACAGGGATCAGCTCTGCCTTCCCAGAACACTGCACTGAGATATGCTTACCCACATTGCTTTGCTCTATCTGTTGAGTAAAAAAAAAAAACAAACAAAAAATGGTTTGACCATTTTTCACTTTTGGCGACTTTTGTATGTCAACAGCACTTTCCTCACCAAACCTTCCCAGTGTAGGCATCACCTTAGACTTTGTCTACATTGGCAATTGAGCAGCAAAGCTTTTGTCATTCATAGATACTTAACACACCTCTAAATGACAAAAGCAACACCCTAAAATCTGTGTAGTGTAGACATAACATCTCTGTGTATGGTGGTTAAGTCTTCAGGGAGCACGCCTCTCTTCTGACTGCCAACAAAAGTTCCAGATAGGTGTGTATGTGTCTAAAAGATCACAAAACCCAGCACTGACACTCTACTCCTCCCTGGCACCTGGCAGCTCAAAACTACCACTTATCTTCTCAGTTATATTTGAAGAGAGTTTGGAGAGGGACTTTGTTGTTTACAGCTGCTGTTCTTTATCCCCAAAAAACTATGAGAACTTTCTGGGAAACTACATTTTACAGCTCAATTAATTATTTTATTATTGAAGACTACAGTTTTGTCCATGTTTCACTAAGGAAAAAGACAAGTACATTTCTCAGTTATCAAGGCAATGCAGCAATCAGTGTGCATCACGATGAAGCTGTTAACAGAAATGCTACATTTTCATTATCTAAAAGTCTATTTATCCCTAATGAGCTGTGATAGCCTGAGGGTAAAATTCTGCTTTCAGTTACACCGGTGTAAAATTTATAATCTAGTCAGTGCCTGTGGATTTACACTGGTATCAAGAAGAGCAGAATTTAGCCCCAAAACTCTTGCATTTGACTTTATAATCTGCTGCCCACCCTCACAAAGTCACTATTCACAAGTAGTGATCAATCGCTAACAACCTTATGGGGGGGGCAGAGAATCAAAGGAGCAGTGCTCTCGTCTTTTGAAAAGAATGCTTTAAAAGTAATACAGTGGAGAATAAAAACAACTAAAAATAGATTTTGACACAAATTGAAATAAACACTCATTTCAAAGGAAATTTAAGCAGTTTTGTACCACTGCCATTGATGAGCAACTACATAAGAATTTGTCAGGAAAGCAAGTGAAACTGATCAACTTTTCAGTCCTGCTTTAAAAAAAAAAAAAAAAAAAAAGCGGGCTAGAAGGAAATTGACCCAAGAGGAAGAATGCAATTTAGGGGGTCAATATGGCCTTGATTTAGCAAAAAACCCAAGTACATGCTTAACTCTAAGCACATTACCCTAATAAACTGAGGGTGCTAACACATCTCACTCCTGAGCCCCATAATACTTAAACCCAGTTGAAAGCAACTTTAAACACTCACCGTTTCCCACAGTAGTTTTAAGCCACAGTTCACAATATTTTCCCAGAGATAATTCACCAAACAATATGGTGATGTACGGAAAGCCAGACCCCTCAGGCATCAGAGGGTGATGGATGAATTTGGGGGGAGGGGTTCAGAATATTTTGTACCATTTATTCAGACTCTCAGAGGGCATGTCTACACAGCAGGGCTAAAGCCGAATTAAGCTATGCAACTTCGACTATGTCAATTGCGCAGCTTATGTTGAAAGCTTATTTCAGCTTTTGGCGCTGTTTACACAGCAGGAAGTCCAAGAGAGCACTTTTCCTCTGACTTCCCTTGCTCTTCACAAAATGAGGATTACAGGAGTCGGAGTAAAAAGACCTCCAGTTATTCCGAAATAACACTGTTGTAACCCCCAGCAATTTGGATGACCAGGTAGGAGTCTGGATGCTTAATCAGAGCTAAGGCTAGATCTGATTACCTTATTCAGACAAAATATCATATTTCACGAGTAGCCCCACAGAAGCCAATGGGAATGCTTTTAGAGTCAGGTGCTGCCTAGCATCAGAATCTGGCTCCCAAAAAGGGCCCCCCATAATGCCCAATAATCTTCTTTTCCTTTTCCAAAGAGGTTGTAAATGCCTGGCATTATTTTCTTGGTAGGAGATTTGCTTTAGCTCTCTCTATCTTAAATACTTAAATGGCTACCATTAGCATAATATCCAAATGTCTCACAATTAGAGCTGAGCGAAAATTGGAATTTCCGTCCCACAGGAAATTGTTTCTTTTTTCATTCCAAATTGGGACCAAAATACTAACATTTTGGCTATGTCTAGACTGCAGGCTTCTTTCGAAAGAGGCTCTTTCGAAAGCATCTTTCGAAAGAGCCTCTTTCGAAAGATCGCATCTAGACTGCAGGCGGATCTTTCGAAAGAGAAATCCGCTTTTTCAAAAGAGAGCACCCAGCGAGTCTGGATGCTCTCTTTCGAAGACGGCCTCTTTACATTGAAGAACGCCTTCCTTCGAAAGAGGAACTTTCGAAGGAAGGCGTTCTTCCTCGTGAAACGAGGTTTACCGCCATCGAAAGAAAAGCTGCGTTCTTTCAAAATAATTTCGAAAGAACGCGGCTTGAGTCTGGACGCAGGGGAAGTTTTTTCGGGAAAAGGCTACTTTTCCCGAAAAAACCCCTGAGTCTGGACACGGCCTTTATGAGGAACAAAAAGTTCAAAAAATAGAAAGTATTTGATTCAGAAATGGTAAAGCAGATTCTTTCAGCGTTTATCAAAATTGAATATTTCAACATTCCTGAATCAAAACTTTCAATTCTGGTGTAGTGAATTGATCACAAGATTTGTTTCAAATATTAAACTCTAGAGGTAAATATACACAGCAGCGTTATTTCGGAATAACTGATGTTATTCCAAAATAACATATGTGCGTCTATGCTACAAGCCTTTATTTTGAAATAATGTCAAGCTGGAGGACTTCTTACCCCACCTCATAGTTACCCTCATTTCTTGAGGAGTAAGGGTATCCCTCTTTCGATAGAGGGATGCAAATGAAGACATTCAAAATTGCATATGAAGCTGGGATTTACATATCCCGTGCTTTATTTACATAATCGCATTATGGCACTATTTCAAAATACAAAATGTGGTGTAAATGTGGCTATTTCGAGAGAACACTCTTCTCTCGAAATAACTGATAAACCTCATTGTATGAGGAATAAGGGTTATTGAGAGAGAAGGGTTTTCTCTCAAAATAACTGCATCGTCACAAGTATCTGTTATTTCGAAATAGCACTATTTCAAAATAGCGCCATAACGTGATTATGCAAATGAAGCACGGGATATTTAAATCCCAGCTTCATTTGCAATTTTGAATGTCTTCATTTGCATCCCTCTATGGAAAGAGGGTGCAAGTGTAGACAAACCCTGAGGGAAGTCAAAGGAAAAGTGTTCTTCCTTCAACTTCCTGCTGTATAGACAGTGCCAAAAACTGAATTAAACTATTTCAACTTAAGATACACAGTTGACATAGCTGAAGTCACGTGGTTTAATTTGACTTTAACCCTGCTGTGTAGATGTACCCAGCATTGCTCAGATCCTTCACTGAATTAATTTTTGTTTTTCAGAAAATAAAATGAAAATGTACCTGCTCAATTTAAATCATTGCACTGAGGTGGGGCTGAGGATAAGGAGCTCAGTGTGCAGGCTGCCCCCCCCCCGGGGAGAGAGGACAACCCCAGCCCTCTTTCACCACAGCATCTCTCCATGGCCGCTGCAGTTCCAGCAAGCACAGCTGGGGAAGGGGGGCATGTCCCTGACTAGGGCAGGTCCAGGTTCATCTGCCTCTTGCGCTCCCCATCAAAGTGCATAATGCAGCAAACTGTGCACTTTCCCCTCACTCCTTGATGAAGGGAAAGAGCCAGCAATGTTCCTGTACTAAATCAGGGGTAGGAGGTTGCAGGAGCTTCAGTGCCCCACCCACCCACCCACCCACCCACTCTCCCTAAGGGACACTTGGGGGTGGGAGGCGCTAGGCTGGGAGGCGCTAGGCTGAGTGCACCCCCAGCCAGACTCCTTCACCTGCCTGGTGACTTTGTCTCTTTTCTGGATGATTTTACGAGATGCAGTCCTATTCGAGACACATCTGATTTTCCTGGAACTTCCAAACCCTTCCCTTGCTTTACATTATGATGATAGGAAGCTGTATACTGAATTTGGTGGTCCTAGCTCTTACCATTTAGGACAGGAGTGGGAAAAATCTGGCCCAAGGGCTAGATCTAGTCTGCCAAGCATTTCTCTCTGGCTGCCTTGTAGACTGCATCGTGTGTTCAGCTGCCCCTCCCTGCACCTTGGTCTGTCCTGTAGCCAGGGCCGGACTGAGGCATGGGTGAGCCGGGCAGCTGCCCAGGGTGCCAACCGATGGGGGGGTGCCTGATGGCAGCTGTAAGGGGTACGCTGCGTCCCTTACAGCTGTCATCAGGTGCCGCACGCCCGGCTCCCGCAGCGCCGGCCCCACGGTGCCAGACAGCAGCGCCCTTCTCCCCCCCCGGCCACGGGGCCCTGCATGGCCCGGCATGCGCACCAGCAGTGCTGGCCAGCGCATGCGCCGTGCGCCCCAAGTCGGGCCCCGGACTGCGCGCCAATGGCCAGGGCCGGCCCACGCATACGTCGTGCATTCTGGGGGCGGGCCCAGGCACCCTGGGGGGGGCGGGCCCATGCCATGAGCCCGGGGGCAGCCCTGCGTGCCCGGGCCCAGGGCGCCAAAAAGGCTCAGGCCGGCCCTGCCTGTAGCCAACATGCTCCCAGGATTCTTCTGCTAGCAGTGCAGAGCTGGGGGAAGGGGTGCACAGAAGAGGGGAGTGCTGAAGTCAAGGTGTCCCCCCTACCCCTGTACTCCTTTCCAGAGCAGGGGACGAGGAGAAGGAGACACACAGCAGAGCTGCTCCAATCTGAAGCACGGATGGAGAGACTCAAAGCAAAGCCTGTCTTAGGAGGCAGTGCACTGTTTCTAGAACGAACACACACACACACACACACACACACACACACACACACACACACACACCCCTCTCTGCAGAGCGGGAGACGGGGATACACTAGCTCAGGACAACTTTCCCTGTGACATGGCTTCTCTCACACTTACGTGGCAACAGCCAACAGTCACTATGTCATTGTCACAGACACCCAGTCTGTGCCACACATACTCAATCTGTGTCAGAAAGTCTGTCTCATACACTGAGTATCTCTCTTCCACACTCACAGATACTCTCTCTCCCTCTGTAGCCCCCGGCCCATGCCTTCCACATGAGGCCTCACCTTTTCCGGAGAGGGAGGGGAGCTGGAGCCACCCCATGACCAAAAAATTCATGAAGTGGCCCTCACTGCCAAAATTATTGCCCATTCCTGTTTTAGGAGGAATTCTTGAACAAACAGACAGATGAACTCAAATATATAGTAGATTAAATTATGTTTCCATGAAGTACTGCTTTGCTTCATGGGAGATGTAGTTTGGGTGCCTGATCCCACCTTCTCCCCCGGGGCCAGTCTCCCTGACTAGGCTATGTATTCTATCATGCACCTGTAATCATGCAATTCCAATGATGCACCACATCACTCAGAGGTAAAACTATATGTTCCATCACAGGAAGTACAGGTCAGCCAATGTGGCCCTGCCCACAGGAAGCAATAGGAGCACAAACAACAACTCCCAATCTGCCACACTAGGAAAGTGTAGTTTATTGTTAAAATGACTATAAACAAAATATTTATAGCCAGTTTCACCATCGGAAATATTTTGAATCAGGTCAAACTGACCTCAAATAAAATATTTTGCTTCTGTTTTCCAAAAATAAAGCTGTTGTTTTTGGCAAAAATCAAAAGTTTCTGTGGGAAATAATTCCAAAAGAAAACATGCAGGTTTTGTCTACAGTATGACTTGTGCCGCAAGAGGCAATGCAAATGAAGTGCACATTAGCACTTTCCTGCACTTCATTTGCATACTCTCTTTTGTTCCATGTTTACACTAGGGCTACGTCTAGACAGGCATGATTTTCTGGAAATGCTTTTAATGGAAAAGTTTTCCGTTAAAAGCATTTTCGGAACAGAGCGTCTAGATTGGCATAGATGCTTTTCCGCAAAAGCACTTTTTGCGGAAAAGCGTCCATGGCCAATCTAGACGAGATTTTCCTCAAAAAAGCCCCGATCACCATTTTCACGATCGGGGCTTTTTTGCACAAAACAAATCTCAGCTGTCTACACTGGCCCTTTTGTGCAAAAGTTTTGCGCAAAAGGGACTGTTGCCCGAATGGGAGCAGCATAGTATTTCTGCAAAAAGCACTGATTTCTTACAGTAGGAAGTCAGTGCTTTTGCGGAAATTCAAGCGGCCAGTGTAGACAGCTGGCAAGTTTTTCCGGAAAAGCTGGCTGATTTTCCAGAAAAACTGGCCAGTCTAGACACAGCCTAGAGGTTTTTGCACAGAAACAGGCAGTGTGGCCATGGCCGTTTTGCACAAAAAAACCTTTTTTCTGCAAGATCGTTATGCCTGTCCCAGAGAGGCATAAGGATCTTATGGAAAAAGGGGGTTTTGCACAAAACAGCCATGGCCACACTGCCTGTTTTTGCACAAAAACCCCTAGCGCAAAAACGGAACAAAAGAGTATGCAAATGAAGTTCAGGAAAGTGCTAATCTGCACTTCATTTGCATTGCCTCTTGCAGCAAAACTCATAGTGTAGCCGTAGTCCAATCTTGAACAAATGTATCCTCACACCATCTGCGAGATAGGGAAGCAGTTGTACCAGGAGAGGGCAATAATTTTTGAATGGGGTGGGAGTGCACTTCATTCCTGGTGTCTTCCTCAGGAAACAGAAAATCCTCTCCCCCTTCAGTTTATCCATAGGCTAACTTATCTTCCTTCTTCCTGTGGCTGGGAGAACCTATAGAGAACATACATATATTGCCCACTGTTTTTCTTTTTTTCCTCTGTTTGTGTCTTCCACGTCTCTGTATCCTCCCTTCACTCTCCCCGCCATCTTTTCTTCCAGCCTCCTTTTCCTTCACATTTTCCTCCTTTATTTCTGTTGCGATTGTGTGTGTGGAGGTCTGGGGGGGAGTATTCTCTCACTGCAGTATGTAGCCTTAGTGCCTATTGCTGTGTAGAACAGACAGAGCTGCCCCTCGATCAGTATCTCCTGAGCGTCTGAGTCCACAGAGAGGCTGAGTTAGGGATAAGGAAGGAAATCTGGCTGCTCAGTCAGCTGCCTGGGACTTTCTGCACCTGGGACTGGATTTAAAATCCTGGGAAAGGGAGGTTAGCAAAGATGTGTGGATTTGACTTTGACTATAAAGAGCAAGATGATTCTACAGCCATGGGATGCAAAGTTCAAACCCCAGGTTGTAAGAGATGTGGACACGGCCATAAATCAACAGATGGTCCTCAGTGAAAAGCAAGTCTTGAAAAATAGACAGGGCCAGCAATACTGAGAGCTTTACAAGTGAACAAAAGGTCTTCAAATCAATATACAATGTCAATGGGAACCATCAGATAGATTTTAGGACAGCACTTGTCCCTGAGTTTGGCATCTCTTGAACAGGGACTACCACTCAAGCAATGATTTGTGATGTAACAAATGAAAACTGAAATGAAATCACCAAACTAATGGTTAGCAGGGCTGTGGGGAAGATTTGGCCTCAGGTCTCCAGATGTCAAAAGTCTAGTGTAATAATTACCAAGTGTTTCCCCCACACAAAACTCATTCTAACACCAGTTTTCTCTCGAGTACCCTCATATACTTTATCCCAGCACTAATTTCCTCATCTCTAACCTGAGAGAACTCTCACAAACTCTGAATGGCATCTCTATTTTATCAAGCACTATGATCTGTTCCTAAGCACCTAACAAATCCACCTTAGCCTGCACTTTTTTCTCTCACTTATTTTCCCACAATTCTGTTGAGTAGATTAAGAAGCAGGTCCCATAGATAATAGCCTTTACTTTAGTTTATAAGGCTAAATCCACCATTTCCCACCAGAATTCTCACATATTTACTTAAAATTTGGGGGGTAGCTGTTCTGAGTCCCAATATTGATATACCAATGATTTATACAAGGAAGGTTCAACCATCTAGTTTTAATTTATCTTGGACTAGTGCTTGGAGAATGCAGTATTCAATATTGTGTCTTTGATAAATGTCTATAGACACTGGATCCCAGTGGTAGCTTTAAAAAAAATGGTTCTATTTTTTTCCTCT
The DNA here is from genome assembly GCF_049634645.1 of Pelodiscus sinensis. Classification (NCBI taxonomy): domain Eukaryota; kingdom Metazoa; phylum Chordata; order Testudines; family Trionychidae; genus Pelodiscus; species Pelodiscus sinensis. The sequence goes on from NC_134719.1 coordinate 14,121,261, forward strand.
CTCGGAAAGGGCTAAAGGCAGTGCTCTACGTGCAAGGGCTTATATATGTAACCCTTCTGCCGGGTAGGTCTGGCAGTAACCAGGGCTGGGTTCAATATCTTGGGGTCCATCTCACACAGAACTGACTCAAGCCCCCACCCAGTAATCTGGGAAATTCACACACCCCTGGGTGCCTCTGAGAGGCAATGCTTCCCCACTCGCAAGCACTGAGTCTGAGTGTAGGAAAGAAACATTTAATGAGACAGAGAGAGAAGTCATACGGCATTAACTTGGGGAAAACACCACAAACAGAGTTCATAACCCAAACATGAGCTAAGCCCCCCACCGCAGCCAAGAGTCACCTGAAGTCCAAAGTGTCCGATACCCCAAAAGTCTCTGTCCCAGGTCCATGCCACCCAGAGTCCCAAAGGTCACCCACAGGGTTTCACCTCCCAACCTGGGTAGAAATGGGGTGGCGGGATAGATAGGGGGCACCTTACGACACTCCACCACGCTCCACCAGCTGTCTCATCCCATGCCACCGGACACTCCGCTCCTCGCCGGCTGCCGCTCCGAACCACGCCGCTGGTCGCCACTCCTCGCCTGCCGCCGCTCCTACTGGCCATATTACACCACCAGCCAGTGATTCCCACCAGCCACTCTGCTGGACGCCGCCGCTTCATTGGCTGCAAGGGGTCTGGCTCTCAGCCAAACCAGTGATTTCAGCTCTTTAGCCACCAGCTGGACTGGCAAAGGAATCCAGCTTCCACTAGACTAGCAAAAGAAAAGACACCTCAGGGAGTCTGCTTTAGGTCTGTCCTTAAAACAAAGGGGCTGTGTCTAGACTGGTAACTTGCGGAAAAACTTGCCAGCTGTCTACACTGGCTGCTTGAATTTCCTCAAGAACGCTGACGATCTCATGTAAGAAATTAGTGCTTCTTGTGGAAATACTATGCTGCTCCCGTTCGGGCAAAAGTCCTTTTGCGCAAAAGGGCCAGTGTAGACAGCTCAGATTTGTTTTGCGCAAAAAAGCCCTGATCGCGAAAATGGCGATCGGGGCTTTTTTGTGCAAAAGCGCATCTAGATTGGCAGACGCTTTTCCGCAAAAAGTGCTTTTGCGGAAAAACATCCGTGCCAAACTAAACGCTCTTTTCCACAAATGCTTTTAATGGAAAACTTTTCCGTTAAAAGCATTTGCGGAAAAACATGCCAGTTTAGATGTAGCCCGGGGGGGGGGGGGGGAGGGGAGAGGGGAGAGGGCAGGTTGGGCCAGTCTTACAGCTCACACCTAGCAGGTGTGAAGCAGGCTGACTCAAGCTCTTTAACCCTTCTCCCCAGCTCTAGTCACACAACTCTAGAAGGGGGGAGGCTTGTTCCTCCGAGATCTCTTACCATGGTGGTGGTGTCTCTCCTGCAAGCACTGGTGTCATGTTTTACAGTTCCCACATTTAGAGGTAGCATGATTAGTGACCCCCACAACAGTCCCAAATTATTTACAATTCTCTACCTTCCATTCCAACACTGACCCTCCATCTGCCCTGGCTGAATGGGATTTCCATAGCCACACCTCGTATTCTCTCCTGAGCTGTATTTACATATCAACCGTTAACAGTTAATTACCTTGCAAAGCTTAACAATAGTGGGCACACTCACCCCTCCTTTTAGCTGGCTGATAGCAAGCAGCAGTTCAGTCCCTGCTTACATATATATTTGCAACATGTATTGTAATAGCTTTCATGGAGAAAGGGATTAAAAGATCAAATGGAGAAGCTGCAAAGCTTCATTTGTTGCTAAATCATAAATTTTAAAAACTCTCTGCCAATTTCACCTTTCGAGTCAAATTGTCTCCCTGTGTTTGTCTCTAGAAATGTTTCCCACAGTTGTTTGGTGGTGTGGAATATGCTCAGACATCAAAGCTACATACACGCAAAAGAGAGTATGTTCCAATAAGAAGCAGGAATCTTTTCATTTGCCTTGGATACAGCCATGTACCTGGTTTTACCATAAATATCTTACAACTGGGTTAGAGTGATTTAACGGCAGTTAAATGAGAGACTGCAAACGAACATGCCAGCCCTGTGTAAAACTCCCCATGAAGGCGTGACCATAGCATCAGGATGCATCTTGAGACTTTAGACACCTGGCTACTGCTTTTGAGCATCAGCTCTCCCCTTTCCAGTGGTTAACATTAAGCAATAAGAGGGAGGTCTAGCAGTGGCTACTGTGCAGCAGGACAGAACTTACAAATCATCTGTGAAATGCAAAATGCAGACAGATGTACTGGGATTGCCATTAGGACATTGACATTTACCATTTGGAGGCACTTAGCGTTACCATGGTATTAAAGGTACTTTAGGGCACTGCAGTAGCTGTATGAACACACGTTTGTCAGAGGAGTCTGGTGGCATCTGCTCATTAATGTCAGGGTCCTTCTGGTTCCCAAGCAGCCACACAGTAGGTTAGAATCACTCATTCCACAGTACCCCAGGGAGGGATTCACCTTTACTTGATTTCTCTTGGGGTTTTTCAGAGGACAGCTCTGGTCGTTGCTAGAGGCTGTAATAGGAAGCTGGCTGCTGGATGCTGTATTGGTAACATCTTGACATACAGAACCCCCATGCCTGCCTCTGAACCCCAGCAAATACTGTTCTCCATACTAACTACTTGGTGACACTTTGTTTACTGTGCGCACAGACTGTCTGCCAGCGTGAAGTGGAGTGACTCAGGCTGGGTCAACGCATAAAGAAATACAATACAATGCATTAGTCCAGAGAACAATCAGCTGGGATCAGACATTAAAGTGGAGCACTTTATGGTACAGCATGCAAAGCTAGCCACCTGGCTAGCCCAGGAAAACACTGCTGCATGTGTACTGACTAGATCTTGGCATTATCGCTAAATTCTTCAGACAGCCTCAGTGCCCCTCTGCAGAGATGATGTCATGGTGTCAAAATGAAATGAGACTATTTAAATGCAAGACAACGGAGGGGGTAGTACAATATGAAAGTAAAACTAAGTCACTGTAACTCCATGGGGAGCATGTTACAGCATGAAAGAGAAATAAAACAATATAACTGTATGTTATGCTGGACTTAAATAGCCCACCGAGACTGGGATCTGGAGTTTAATTGATGAGGGCTTGGAGTTTAATTTGTAATATATGCCTTAAGTCAGATGTGGTGTGACACTCAAAAGCGGTTTACAAAAATTAACATGCACAAAAGCTAGGTTAGTGTTTCACTCTGCCATGGAGCTGAACTGAGAAAGGCGAAGGCAGCGAGAGTGAAGTCTGGCACTCCATCCCAGCGTGGGTGGCAGTATTACAAGAGATGAGTGAGATGGGTTCACGTGCTCCTGAGTGCTTGGGTGCAGTCCCAGAAAGATGTTGACAAATGCATTGGAATTCAGAGAAGAGCAAACCAAAGCTCCAAAGCTAAATGATTACAAAGCGGGTGAATCTGATACAAGCAATGATGACTTGGAAGAGGGTGGGAGAAGGGAGGCTGCAGGATGAGGATTAGTATTTGAAAGGTGCAAAGAGGAGGCGGGTTTGTTTAGCACGGCCAAGGACTCTGGCTGGCAGCGAGGGCATGAACTTTAGAAAACACTCTGATAGGAACATTTGTGTACAAGTGAAGTCTGTTGAGCTATGATGGGATCTCCCCATAGAAGCAGCGGGAGACAGCTAAGCAGTTCCATGACCTCAGCAGTAATATAAATAGCCCCTGCATCCAAGAGACCCAAAGCATTTTACAAACCTCTGATGAACTAAGCCTCAATTCAATGCACTTATCCTTGCTTCACTGATGGGGAAATTAAGGTTCAGGAAGACTCAGTGACTAAACTAAAATGCCTTAGGGCAGTTATGGGCATCGGGGTTCCAAGCATGGCCTACAAGACATTTTGTTTATTGTTGCCCAGATGTAGGGTTGCCAGATTCCACTGATTTCCCTCTGACATTTTTTTTCTGCTGGTATTACTGAAGTGACACACACGTATAGCAAGGGCACGTGAAGTGAGGCGCTGCTGACGGCAGACAGCCTTGACTGTGAGGGCTCTGTGCTCCCTCCGCATCCAATCAAAGTGCTGCCACGGTGCAACTGGCACGCCCGCAAACTCTATCTATGCCAGCGCAGTGAGCAAAACTACCCTATCCCAGGAGACCATCTTGGTTACGACAACCTTGCGGTCCACTGAGATGGAGGGCCACTCACTAGCTTAGGTTGCCCATTGCTGTCATAGGGAATCTGCAGAAACTAGTGGTAGAGCCAGGCATCCAGACCTCAATGCTAAATACAAGATCATGCTGTAGGGAAAGGATGAGGAGATGCTATTCACTGAACTCATAGTAGGTCCAAAGAATTACTGTGGTGTGGTTCATTCAGTGACACTTTTCTGCATGCACTGCAAAAACCAACCAAAATACCTGTGGCAGCAACCCCAGAGCTCAGGGCAACTGATTCAGCTTCACATTAGGGAGCTAAAAATAGGAGTGTAGATTTTAGCACTTGGGCTGCAGCACAGGCAGACCCTTCCCCACTTACCGGGCTACAGAGGTTCACGCTGCTGTCTCCACTCTCCTACCAAGAATCCAAAGTCAGTTGACTGGGGCTGAGACCCCTTGCCACGGACTGTTTCCAGGGGAGGAAGGGGGTTGTTTGTTTTGGGTTTTTTGCTGGTTGTTGTTTTTGTTTTTTGTTTTGTTGGGTTGGATTTTTTTTGCAGTGCAGATGTGCAATATAGACATACAAAGACTCCAAAGGAACCTTTATCATCTGTTGCATTAATGGCCACTGAGGGAGCCTGTAATCCAGCAGTGAAAGTACCTTAAAGTTTCTTAACAGGTACTGTCCTATTGCAACCAGGGTCTCTGCCAGCTCTTTAAATAGCTCCCTGCTGGCTATTGCTCCAGCTCAGTCAGCTCTTGCCAGAGTTGGGTATCAGGGCACATTCGCTTACTTTCACCTCTGCTTTAATCCAAAACCTATTGATAAACTGTATTTTATCAATACATCCTTACAGAGCATTTAAACAGTGGTGGCCAGCCCTACTGCAAAATCCCCAGGAAATTTTGGCTGGTATTGACAACCAGCACCAAGCAGGTGCTTTTTGAAATTAAGTATGTCAGACTTTGTCTTTTAAAAAACACTAAAAGCCATTTGTCCAGATTAGGGATCCAAGATCAGGATATTTGTAGTGTCTTGTATAGTTTAAAGCAGTTTTAAGTTTAGGGAACAAAACAACATCTACAACTGGGTGTTCAGTGTGCATGGTAATCCTTGTGAATATGTGCTGCTTCCTCACGGATGAGAGAAAGGCAACAGCATGAGAAAACACAGGAGGAGAAATAAATCCTTACTGGCTAGGCCATCAGCAATGTCTGAAGCAAAACAATAACCTGATGGTTACACCTGGTTGTTGACCATATTTAAAAGAGCAAAGATGCAGTGAGTGAGAAGGTAGCTCTCAAGAAGATCAAATACAAGGAGGAAGAAATCCTAAGATTTTCAGAGCTGGAACCTCCGCTGTTTTGCCTCTGATAGAACTAGGCCCTGCTTTTGTTTAGCTCTGAAAGCATGCTTACTTATGTGACCAAAATTCTGCTCCTTCTATGATAGCATTTGTTGGTTGTGATTTACCATCACAAGCCTGCAATCTGCAAGGAGCTTTACAGGATCTGTCGAAAATGGCTTTTTTTCCTCGACAGATCCCCCTCTAGACTGCCGCTTTTTGCCAACAAAGTGCTGAGTCGGCAAAACGCGGTGGCCATTTTTATGCAAATTAGGCACGGGATATTTAAATCCCCACTTCATTTGCAATGTAGACCTGCCTAATCTGCATCCCTCTGCCAATAGTCTAGACATACCCAATGGGCCTGGCCAGGTGTCCCGGGGTGGGTCCTCTGTCCCTCAGCCAGGGAGCACTGTTGAGCCCCTGGGCCTCATGGCACCATACCCCACATCCTCTACAACCCCAACATGGCTATACCCCCTCATCCCCAGGACAACATGACCTAACGGCCAGAGTCTCTAGCAATGCCCATTCACCAGGGCAGTGTGGCCTAGCGGCCAGTGTCTCTAGCATCCTTTTCACCACAGCAATGTGGCCTAGTGGCTGAGTCAGAAGTCAAGGTGTAACATCCCCTGGGGGAATAAGGAGGTGGGGTAGGGAAACCCGGGCCCTCCCTCTCCACCGGATCCCAGCCCAGGGCCCTGTCAGTGGTGGGCATGTCCCACCACTAGCTCAGCAGGGAGTCTGCCCGAAACACACTAAGCCTCTCGGAGACCCAGTGCCCCACTCTGGGTCACTTCCTACCCCCTCAGAATTTCTGGCATCTTCCCCTCCTGTGTCCCTCTGGGTTGGGCCCTTCTGTGTCCAGTCTCTGCTGGCATCCCTCTGCTGCTCCTCTTCTGGGATGGAAGCTTCCCTGGTCTCCCAGTTTGGCCTCTCAGGCCGCTCACCTGTGGCAGGTTGGGCAGTTTGTCCTTCCTCCTCAGCACCCAGCCCAGACTAAGCCTCCCTCCAGACTTTTATACCTGGACTGTAGTCTGAGCATGCCCAGTAGGGGTGCCGGGCAGGGCTTCTTCAGCCAGGTGGACCTGATTTGGCTCAGCCTTCACAGTGTGGGCCTGGTACACCCCGTCACACCAGGCGTAGCAGGCCTGGCTGGGCAGGAACAAACCCCCACCTGAATCGGTGGGGAATTGCTTCAGCCCAGTCAGGTCACCAGTTAACCAGTAACCATCATCCAGGGTGATGAGGAGTGATGTTTAACCACTGACATCGCTAGTCCCTTCCCCCAAAACTTATAAACTAACTAGAAAAGCCAGACGAAGAGATGGAGGGACAACAAAGGCAAAGTGATTTGACCTTGGTCAGACAGGAAGTCAGTGGCAGAGTGAAGAGTATAGTTCCGGTCTTCTGAGCCTCAGGCCACTGCCAGATCCAATGGGCGATGATATCTCCTTTTACAGAACCCGCAACAAATTGGGTTCCCCCTTGAGCCTTCCATAGAAACTATTCTGTGTCTTCATTTCTGGCCCAGCTTTTTCCCTTAGTGGCCAGGCCTGCTCTCAGAGTTAGCCAGCCTACTTCCAAGCCATCGAAGGATCAGACTCTCAGGAAAGATTCCGATCTCTGGGTGCCTGACAGTTATAAATGATGTGTGCCGCCCCTATGACAGGCTGCTCGCTCGGTAACTGATGAGCTGGTGTCCTGGAGAGCAGAGCCCATGTATTTAGCAAATGACAAAACAGCTCTGGCAATCGAATCTGCGTGGAGAGTAAGAAAAGCAAATACAGGTTTTACACTAAATGCATATGACGGATAGATTCATCTTACCGCACTCTCCTCCGATGCAAACATATTCATTCAGAATACATATGTAATTCAAGGATTTTCTCCAAATTTATTCTTGTTTACAGGAACTCCGAAGCAGTGAGCTTCCAAGAGCCTGAAAATGACAAAGTACTATACTCTGCTCCCGGGGAGGATTTGAGTCCATATCCTGAATTAAGTCCATAGCACACTCTTGCTTGCTGTAATAAATAAAGGAAAGGCTTTGACTTGGCTGGACAGCAGTGTAAATCAAAAACAGAAGAGGGAACAAACCCAGCGATGTGGCATTTAGGAAATGAGCAAAAAGTGGGAGGTGGGTCTGTTTTCTAAAAAAAATCGCATCCCAGGGACATGTGGCTTTGTCAAACCAGGGCCGAACCTCTCAAGTGACCTCTGGAGAGACATCAGTCATGTTAGCCCCATGTTCCACACCTCCCCATACCTTTATTGTTGAAATTTATTTACAGAAGAAATAAAAAATCATGACTCTGAGGAAAGTTATTGGCGCTGACGGAAGGAGTTTCCTAAGGCTATGTCTATGCTTATGACGGCGTGCCATGTACATGCACTGCACACACCCCCAGCAATGTACATGGGGGAACTGCTTAGATGAGTAAAGACATATATGCACTCTAGAGCAGGGGTTGGCAAAAGCCCTACAGCGGGCCGAGTCCAGCCTGCCTAGGGCTTTGATCCAGCCCGTGAGGCGGTGCCAGGCCCCGCCCCCTAGTGCATTGCCTGGGAGCCAGAAATGTGCAAGCCTGTGTAACTGTTTCTATTTAAAGGGCTCGTGTCTTCCCCACGCCTGTCGGGTAACGTGTTGCCGGGCAGAGGCGGGGAACACGAGAGCCCCTTAAATAGAAACAAACAGGCTCACAGCTCCCTGTGCCTCTCTAGGGCATTATGAGGGAGCTGAAGACACACGAGCCCTTTCAACTGCTTCTATTTTAAGGACTCGCACCAGCTAGGTGATTGTGTTGCCTGGCAGCCACCTGGCAGGCGCCAGCCCTTTAAACAGAAGCAATTGAAATGGCTCACAGCTCTCAGGCTCACTGGCCTGTTGCCTGGGAGCTGTCCCGGAGGCGCGAGCCCTTTCAACTGCTTCTGTTCAAAGTGTTTGTGCCTGCCGGGTGGCTGCCAGGCAACAGGTTAGCAGTAGGGGCCAGAAGCTGCAAACTGTGTTATACTAATTCTAAGCCTCCACCCCAGACAACCCTGGGGCTACGTCTACACTACAAGTATTCTCGGCAAAACTACGCTAATGCGGGATTTATTTGCATGAGTCGCGATCTCATTTGCATATTTTCTGCCGATCTGTTTTTGTGCTAGGGGTTTTTGCACAAAAACAAGCAGTGTGGCCGTTTTCTTTTTGCAAAAAACCCCTTTTTCCTCAAGACCCTTAGACCCCAAAAAAAGGAGGTTTACCGATCTTGCAGGAAAAGGAGTTTTTGTGCAAAAAGAAAACGCCCACTCTGCTTGTTTTGCACAAAACCGGATCAGCAGAAAATATTCAAACAAGATCGCGACTCATGCAAATGAGTCCTTCATTTAACATATTTTTTGCCGTAGTGTAGACTTAGTCGGGGAAGAGGCTAGCCCCCAGCACCTTCCCATCTGCTCCAGGTCGCTTCCATTGGCCAGAAGTCAGGGGGGAGGGACGCCAGGCCAAGCAAAGCTCCCAGTAGGGTAGCTCTCAACTCCGCCCCTTCCACCCGAGGCCCCGCCCCTTCCAGGTTGGTTCACCGCCACTTCCAAAATTTGTGAAGTGGCCCCCCTTCCAAAATTATTGCCCACCCTTGCTCTAGAGTATATACCCTACATGGCTCTCTGCATGCCCCAGCAGAGCCTCCACAGTGTTGCGCCTGGCTGCTTCCCCCCTGCCAGAGCCTGTCTCTGCTACCATTGTTGCCAACTCTGTGGGTGCTCCAGGCTGGAATGCCCATGAAAAAAGCCAAAGCTGATCAGAGATGCTGCCAATCAGCTGTTTGGGGGGGGAGGAGCTTGTACAAGGGAAGAGACCAGCAAGCCAAGAGGAGGATGGGAAGAGGCAGAGCAAAGGCAGGGCTTTGGGGGAAGCCTCAGGGCAGAGTGGGGTTGGAATCCACCCCCCGCCCCAGGCAGGGCCGGCCCGAGCCATTTGCGTGCCCCAGGAGCATGGCGCCGCCCCCGGGCATGCGGCGCATGTGCGGTGCCACCCCTGCCCAGCCCGGCAGCCCCATGTGGCACCCCCTATAATGGGGCACCCTGGGAGGTAGTCCGGTTGGCCCAGACCTTGGGCCAGCTCTGGCCCCAGGGAAAAGTAACAGTTGGTGCCTATGATGGTCACATGTAGCTACACATCACAGCACATGAATACATCCTGCTTTTCTTTGTGGCATGTCACTACATGTTCCCTTCACACGGCGGCCACCAGTGCAGGCAAGGCCTTAGAGAATGATATTTTGGTATCTCTTATTTTGTTCCTTTCCGCTTCATATATGAGCCTTGGCAGGTTGAGTTATGACCAAGGTTGTTCAGATCCAGCTCATCTTTTATCTGCACTGACTCCTATTTAAAATCTTAACTCTAGAGAGTTTTATACCATATATTGTAAACAAACTTGGGACACGCAACCTTGATGGAACCACTGTAAGGTTGAAAAACCATGCCCAGAGAGTTGTTGGCAGTGGTTCAGAGTCATGCCAGAAGGGTATATTGATCCACAGGAATCAGCTCCGAGTCTGGTTTTGTGCAATGTCTCTGTCAATGATTTAGATAATGGCATAGAGCATATACTTATGGGCTACATCTAGACTGGCATGATTTTCCGCAAATGCTTTTAATGGAAAAGTTTTCCGTTAAAAGCATTTGCGGAAAGAGCGTCTAGATTGGCACGGATGCTTTTCTGCAAAAGCACTTTTTGCGGAAAAGCGTCCGTGCCAATCTAGACGCAATTTTGCGCAAAAAAGCCCCGATGGCCATTTTAGCCATCGGGGCTTTTTTGCACAAAACAGTACTGTGCTGTCTACACTGGCCCTCTTGCGCAAATGATTTGCGCAAGACGGCTTTTGCCTGAACGGGAGCAGCATAGTATTTCCGCAAGAAGCACTGATTTCTTACAGTAGGAAGTCAGTGTTCTTGCAGAAATTCAAGCAGCCAGTGTAGACAGCTGGCAAGTTTTTCCGCAAAAGCTTGTGCTTTTGCGGAAAAACTTGCCAGTCTAGACACAGCCATAAGGTTTGCAAACAACACCAAGGTGAGAGGAGTTGCGAGTGCTTAGAAGGTAGGATTAAAATTCAAAATAATTTGGACAAATTGGAGAAATGATCTGAAGTAAACAGGTTGAAATTCAATAATGACAAATGTAAAGTGCTCTACTTGGCAAAGAACCATGAGTTTCACACATACAAAATGGGAAATGACTGTCTAGGAAGGAGCACTGTGGAAAGGGATCTGGCTGTCACAATGGATTACAAGCTAGAGATGAGTCAACAGTTTGACACACTTGCAAAAAAAAAGCAACATCTCTCTAGGATGTGTTAGCAGAAGTGTTTTAAGCTAGACACGGGGCATAATTCCATAGGCAATGACTTCCCATCTAGCTCAGGGCCCATCAACTTCCCATAGAGCATGACTCCTCCCACTCTGACCAAGCCCAGACCCCCCACTCCATCTCTTCCTCCAAGACCCTTTCCCTGCCCTGCCCCACCTCTTTCTGCCCTTTGCACCAGAGCGCCCTGTTCCCACTCTTGCTCCTTCCTTAGGAGCCTCCTGCACACCACGAAACAGCTGTTAGCAGTGGGCAGGAGGCACTGGCAGAGAGGGGGAGGAGTTGATCAGCTGGGCCACCAGTGGATGAAAGGCTCTATAGCCATGGTCCCCAACCCGGTGCCTGCGGGCGCCATGGCTCCCGCCGGGCTCTTTACATGCGCCCGCGGAGCAATCTGGGCTGGCAGGTGCCAGCCCCAGGCGCATGGCCGGTCCCGGCCCCGGGGGCGCCGCGCGTACCCTTGCCGGCTCCGGCGCCGGCCTTGGCCCCGCCCCCGGGGGGCGCCACGCGTGCCCTGGCCACGGCCCCGGCCCCGGCCTTGGCCCCGCAGCGCTTACGGGGGGAGCACCGGCCCCGGGCGCGCGGCACGTGGCTATTGGGGGGGCCCCGGCCCTGGGCGCGTGGCTATGGGGGGGGGCCTGTCCCCCGGGCATGCGGCTGGGGGGGGGGCCGCCCCCGGGCGGGCAAGTGTCCCCGCCCCCTGGCGCCCGGCGGGCGAACGGCCACGCCCCCTGACGCCCGCCAACCTGAAAAGGTTGGGGACCACTGCTCTATAGGGAGGGGAGAAGATTGGCTGCTGGTGGAGGCTGAGCACCGGCTAATTTTTCTCCCTGGAGCAACCCCAGAATCAGCACCAATGCATAATTCTTCTGTCCTACTCCATGCTGATTAGGCCTCAGTTGGAGTATTGTGTCCAGTTCTGAGGACCACATTTTAGGCAAAGATGTGGTCAAAATGGAGAAAGTCTAGAGAAGAGCAACAAAAATGATTAAAGATCTAGACCTATGAGGGTAGATTGACAACGTTGGATGGGTTTCATTTGGAGACGAGAAGACTGAGGGGGGACAGCATAACTATTTTTCAAGTACATAAAAAGTTACAAGGAGGAGGGAGAAAGATTATTCTCTTCAGCCTTTGAGACTAGAATCAGAAGAAATGGATCTGAATTGCAGCAAGGGCAGTTTAAGAAGTTTCTCCTAATGTCCAACCTTTTCTCTCTATTCCTTCAAAACTCGAAAAGTAAAAGAGCAATAAAGTCTAATGAACTTGTCTAATAAACTTAGTTTCTTTGATCTAGTAAAACAGGTTACAAAGATGGAGTGATAAGCCAGACACACTGCATTATAATTGCACAGCTATGAACTCACATAGCTGGGCTAGGAGGTTGGGATTACAGTGTTTATCACCAAACTAATCTGAAGCATTTTCAAATCCATCGTATTAAAAATATTTCTCTTCCTTCTATTTTGTATCCTCTTGGTAATTTAAACCTCATATAAATACACTAGGCAGGAGCAGGCAGTCCTGCTGGAAACCCAGTATCTCTTCTGTGCTCCTACGAACCGGACTGAGGAGTCAGAAGAATGGAGACAGATGGGTCACCAGTTTTGGATCCATGGCCTAGAAAAGGATTCTTTCTTTCCTCTGTGTAGATAGGTTTCCCTTACCCTGAGTGAAGACATTGGATTGAGTATAGCTCTGGCTTAAGAAGTTGTAACAGTGAGCCCATTCCCAGTTTCTGGCAACAGAAGCTAAGGACATCATCCCTGCCCATTCTAATAGCCATTATTGTCCTGGTCTCTCACTCTTAAAAACTTCATTTGGTCCAGCACTTCACCTCTTCAGCCACTCTGTATCACCCACTTATTTTCACCCACTTATTTTCATTGCTACTCTAGAAGCTTATCACATACCGACCAGATTCAGTGTCTTTTTTCTCACCATTAAGGCCTTCCATGGCATTGGCCCAGATAATGATGAAAACAGTTCTCTCTGGCTACGTCTACATTGCGCTCTCTTGCACAATAATATATGAAAATGAGATGCGGTGATGAATATCGCCGCACCTCATTTTCATACTTAATGAGCTGCCAATTTGTGCAAGAAGGAGCAGTCTATACTGCCCCTTCTTGCGCAAAACCCCCCTCTTGCACAAGAGCCATTCTGCCTGAAAATAAGCAGCAGAATGGCTCTTGTGCAAGAGGGGGTTTTTGCGCAGCAACGAGCAGTGTGGACTGCTCCTCCTTGAACAAAAGTCCCTTGTGCAAAAATGGCGGCTCATTAAGTATGCAAATGAGGTGTGGCAATGAATATGCATACATTCTTGCACACGAGTGTGCAATGTAGATGGAGCCTCTGTGTGTCAATTATCTCCTTCAACATCTATATTCCTGAGGAACTATGAAGCACCCTACTTCTAGGATCCAAACTCTAAGGGTATGTCTAGACTACATGCCTCTGGCAACAGAAGCATATAGATTAGGCTACCCAGCATAGGAAAATGAAGCAGCAATTTAAATAATCGCCACTTCATTTAAATTTAAATGGCTGCCGCGCTGAGCCGATCCGCTGTTTGTCGGCTCAGCATGGTAGTCTGGACGCTCCGTGGTTGACATCAAAGGCATTTGTGTCAACCTCTCCGGTATGCCTCCTGGGATGAGGTTTACCTGGGAGGTCGACAAATGCCTTTGATGTCAACCACGGCGTGTCCAGACTGCCGCGCTAAGCCGACAAACAGCGGATCGCTGCTTCATTTTCCTATGCCAGGTAGCCTAATCTACACGGCTCTGTCACCAGAGGCATGTAGTCTAGAGATATCCTAAGAACAGGAGACAGAAATTTCCCCAGGGATGACCTGACAGTATGGAACTTGCTTCCAGTGGAGATCAGCACAACCACAGAACTCCACTACTTGCATAACCCATGGCAAATCCCATTTCTTTACTTTAGCTCTTTCACAACAAAGACCAAGAAAAGTAAGTAGCTAGAGGAAGAGATGGATGTGCCAAAAATAAGTAAGAGAAAGAACCAGAACAAGCCTTCTGGCTTTGTGGAAAGAGGGAACAAACAAAACCGCAATGTAATGGGATATGGCGATGTTCTGTACAGTGAACCGGGACTAAGATGAGAAGCATGGTACACGTGCCTAAAAAGGTATGGTGAGACACTAAGTTTTGTAGTATAACCCACTGATGAATGTATATGTCACTTCCCCTTCTGGGCCTGAGCCACAGAGAACATAAGTTCATTTCAGAGCCACCTAAAGAACAATAGCTCACGTTTAGGTCTGAAGGTCGCCAGATGGGGGCTGTCAGTATAACGCAAAATGATAAAAGCACAGCAAGCACTAAAACCTTCCGCAGAGCAATCCAAACTCCAGCCTGAGGATTAGTATGTTGTTACACCGAGTCAGCATGTGTCTTCCTCTAGCTGAACCTGCAACGTTTAAGTCTCATGACATGGTAAACTGATAGGATTGGGAGGTGGAACAGGAGCAATTCAGGAGTGTGCAAAGACGCCTCATCTTGTATAGAAAATAATGAATGACACTGAGGAGCATGTTGGCTTCCTTACTACTGAGTCCTCTTAGTTCACCACCACCATTACAGAGGAATGTTCCAGCTCAGTTAAATGACATAATGACGTGAATCAATGCCCTCTGTCAATGTTCCCTCTGATCTTATCCATTCATGTGCAGATTTTTTCTATCCGTGTGAGGAATACATTTTTATGGCGGCGAGGAATGAGCAAATGTGCACCTGTAGCAATGAAACCTAAGTACAGGGTGCTCTGTTAATCAGCTGGGCAGCATTGGAATCTCTAATGCGTGGCTGCACAAGCACCCAGATTACAGGGAACACTGGCCTCTGCGTACCTTTCTCGCAGGATGTTTTCCACCCATGGAGGTTAATTATTGAAGAGAGTTCTAAACCGTACTACATGCCTCCTTCCTGCTTACTCATGTTAACATGTCATCATGCCAGAGATCAGAATCCACTGATACTAACATGTGGAAGACAAACATCAAAGAGAGAAAGAATATAGTTTGTGGGAGAAAGAAAAAGAATTGTAACTACTGGAAGTTTTGCCAGTGTTGAGAACAAAATTGGACCTTGCTGCCTGGAGGATTTTGTTGAGTTGCATTTCCCTGGTAGAGAGAAAGTACAGCCCTATGTAACCTCATCTGTACTGCTGGGCTGCGTCTAGACTGGCAAGATTTTGTGCACAAGTGGCTGCTTTTGTGCAAAAACTTGCCAGCTGTCTACACTTGAATTTGCGTAAGAGAACTGACTTTGTACTGTACAAAATCAAAGCTTCTTGCACAAATACTATGATGCTCCCACTCAGGGATAAGCCCTCTTGCACAAGAATACTTGCACAAGAGGGCCAGTGTAGACAGGGAAGGAATTTTTTGCGTAAGAAAGCCCCAATGGCAAAAATGGCTGTCAGAGCTTTCTTGCACAAAATCGCATCTACACTGGCCACGGATGCTTTTGCGCAAAAGCACCTGTGCCAATCTCAATGCTCTTTTGCAGAAATACTTTTAACAGAAAAACTTTTCCATTAAAAGTATTTCCACAAAATCATGCCAGTCTAGACGCAGCCCTGATGTCTAAATATGTTGTGTGCTTAGCTGTTGTGTCATCCTAAAGGCGAGAGTAGGCAGCACCGGCTCCAGATGTTTACCTGAGTTTTGAACTGCTTTAAGGATTATGTGCTAATCCGTTTAAAGAGCTTCAGAAAATAGAGGCTCTCCCAAGCCTTAAAGTGTGGAGTAATTTCTCCTTTCACATGGATTTCTGAAACCTATCAGACATCTGCCCAGTCACTCCAAATATAAAGTATCACTCTCTCCCGCTGACTCTGGCCTTCTACCTAATGATGGCATCAAATCAAATAAAAAAAAAAGTGAGCACTACATACAAACACTATGAAATGTGAACAGAACAACCAAATTTAATCTAATACTATATTGGCTACAGTTGCAGTTTTATTGGACTTTCTCTCCCTCCCCTCCCCCGCCATCCCAAGTGCCTGCTTTCCCTTAAATTGTGTCATGGTAGACAGGGAAGTAAAAGGGTCTTTGAAATGCAGCTGTCTCTAGTATGTTAATTCTCTCCCCCTCTTATTGATGTATCAGTTGAATGTATGCCAGGTCTACCTGACTTCTCTGGCCCCAGTTACAACAGTACCGAGCGCCTCAGTCTTTACTGGATTTAGCCTCACAACAACCAAACTTCTGACACAGGGAATTACTGTGATCTTTATTTCATAGAAGGGGAACTGAAGCACAGCAAGGCTAAGTACCATGCCCAAGGTCACGCAGGAAGCTTGGGGCAGAGCAGGCAATTGACTCTAGGTTTCCTGAGTCGGAGGCAAGTATCCTAGCCATGGGGCCATCCTCTCCCTCTGCAAGCCAACAGAATAAATGCCAAATCTGTGCAATTAATTTGAAGGTGAAAGTCTACCAGGCAAGAAATAGAAAAATGTCCTGCCCTGGATTGAAAAGAGCCAGATTTTTTTAAAAATCAGCTCCCATGTATGCACCTAAATGAAATGGTCAGATTTTCAAAGCGGTCTCGGTTACACCAGCTATCATTAAGAATACTGGGAACATTGGGTACTACTACCTATTGAAAATCTGGTCCTAGTCTCCTCGGAGCACAGACCCTGCCTTGCACATTGCGTACAAATCCAAGTACACTGTCAGCACTCAATAAAAACAAAGTCCCAAAGAAGATTTGCAGCAAGGGCTCAACAGTGGTGCATGCAGAACTTTCTACACGTGCAATTCTCTGGATGGTCAGGGGTCTTCCACAAACATTTTTGACAAGAGAGGTGAGATGAGATATCAGTGGCCTCTTGCAAAGGTTCCGGGAGTCAGGAGAAAGGGCCAACCATTCCCTCCCCTGCAACAAGGCCAAATGGAACTCACCAACTCACAGCCATTATTTTTCAAGTTTGCTCTAATGCATGAGTCTCTTTTAAACCCGTTTAACAGTGAAAGAGAAAATCATCTTGGTAATTTAACAAAGACAGACTACAAATGAAGGCGTTATAATGCATCTATTACAGGACAGGCCCAGGCAGCCAAAGTGCCATCGTGTGGTTCACAAATCATGCTGCTGCAACTCCGCTAGATTATCCCTTCATCATTTATTCTGCACACGTATGGAATAAATCTGAGGACAATATATTCCAGACAGGAATAAAGAGCTTTGGTTCTCTGGAGTCTAAATACCCAATATAGATCAATGTTGCTAGAGGGGGAAAAAAGAGAAATTTAATTACCTCAAGCCTTAGCTTGAATGCAGAGTGGTGTAGAGAGGAAGTGTTTGGACAGGGGCAGAGGTCATCTAAATGCCAGTGTTGTTTGTGCAAGACTCTCTGGTAAAGAGGAAACAGGAAGGATCCAGCATGAACAGGAAAGAATAGTCTTCATGTTTGGAATGGGATGTTATTGAGTACTGGGTTGAACTGAGTCCTACATGCACGTCCTAGAAATTAGAGAGCAAAGGCACTGAAAGATTTCATTTCTATGCCAATCATCCTTCATGGTCCCCCTGGGGTTCACTGTGATAGGTTCAGAGAAGGGGCAGCTGAGTATTCGCAGCTATGAAGCATCACCCATGAAACATATGCAAGAATTTTGGAGCCTGTTGGAAAATTTCAAGCTCAGCAGGTGCTTAGCACATTTTGCAGCTGCCCAAAGCTTTTGT
Organism: Pelodiscus sinensis; assembly: GCF_049634645.1. NCBI lineage: Eukaryota > Metazoa > Chordata > Testudines > Trionychidae > Pelodiscus > Pelodiscus sinensis. Next base: position 14,138,826 of record NC_134719.1, read on the forward strand.
TGCTGTCCTATGTTACTCGTGCCCTCCTTTCACACTGATCTGAGATTGCCTTGCCCTCCTGTTTCTTTAGTATTCAGTGAATATTTCAGTGATTATAAAGGAGAAGGCAACCTAGCTGCTGACTGTGCTGTCAAGTAAATGCTAGTGCCATCTAACGAACAGGGGACACTAGAAAATCTTCCATTTCTATGGTGGAATGTACCAAATAGCTCATGGCAAACGGGCTTTTTAACTCCTCCATTAAAAACAAAAGAAATGATGGTCAAACTTTGTCCAATAAATTCATACCCTTAAAACTCCTCTTTCTGGTGAAAACTTTAAGCTTCAGTAAAAGATGAGAAGAGCCTAGATGAAGACATAAAGCAGTTTGGAGTGTGGTCCGTGTTTTGGGCTCTATCCGTGAAAATGCTGTCAGTCATAACTAGTATGATTGTGATAATAAGTCAAACAGGAATTTAACTTTCCAGGAAGTAAAATTGGTAAGGAAAAACAACACACAATTTTAACATTTGTTTATGGCTCTTTGATCCCTAACAAAAGAAGGGATGGAAGAGAATTATACCAGAATTAAATTGCACTCAAGAATGTAGTATTCATAATTATCAACCAAAAAACTAGACACACCCCAGCAACAAAGTAAACAGCCTGACTAAAATAAATGTGATATTTTAATTCAATAAATCTGAACGACCTGAAAGAAAAGATTCAGGAAAGGATATTTTGATAGTGAATAGGAGACTAATTCATGGGTTGAGATTTGCAAGATTTCACCCAATGTTTAAAACCCAAATACTGCACATATCTCTCTTGGATGTGTATGCTCCAGTCTTTGCACCATTGAAGAGACATCATGTACAATGTGCTAATGAAGCCATAATACCTGTGGAGAAAATTACATCTGAAACATCAAATTAGTGGGGACTGAACATCTCAGAGGATTAATAACAGGTTATGAAGCCTTTCACCTCTAGGTCACAGATTCAATTTCAGCTGAGGTTGGTGGCTATAATGAACGTGCACGTGGCAGACAACAGACAATTCACATACATCTTCTTACAGGATCTTCCTTAGGGAGTCAGGCTGAGAACCCAGTCCTTCAAACAACAAGGACAGTGGCCTCTCCACAGCATAACTATCAGACACCGCCAGGAATAGCATGAGACTAAGGGTATGTCTACACTACAGCATTATTTCGAAATAGCTTATTTCAAAATAACACGTCTACACACAAAATGTATTTCGAAATAGCTTTTTGCTATTTCGAAATAGTGTGTCCACATTGAGTGGATGATGAATCACATTTAAGGCTGGCCAGAACAAGGTCCGGCAGAGCATCAGGTCAGGAGTTACTTTGTGTGGCTACTGCCTGAGGCTATCTGAGGCCTGTGCTTAAAGGGACCCCCCCCCCCAGACAGCCAATTCTCAGGTTTCCCTGCTTGCTTGCCTACATTGATGAGGGACAGCAAAGCGTTCTGTCTCTGCGTGCTCTGATTGCCCTCATTCGGGACACCACAGCACTCTGCCACATGGAGCCGGAGCCGCCTCTGGGCACTCTCGTGCTTCTCTTGGACACATTGCTGTGAGCCTGGCTGCACTTTCTGCAGGCTGCCATCTGGGAGGTCCATTGGGGGGCTGTCAGTATCCAGAAGGCCCTGCGGGAGAGCTTCCAACCTGAGGAGCACTAAGAGGCTCCCGAGTCTGCCCCACTGGGGGCTTGTGCCTCATTCCTCCCTCACATCCTTCCACTTACCACTCCCAAACCCCCCTTCCTGATGTCAAATAAAATACATGTATTTTCATGAACACAAACTCTCTTTAACAAAACTGGGGAGGGAGGAAGAAGAAACTGTGGTGAGACTGGAGAAAGGAGGCAGGAGAGGGGCAGGGGAAACCTGGGAGGAGAAAGCTGGAAGGGGGAAGCAAAGGGAAGAAGGGGGAGGGAAAGCTCAGGGTTGGGGGTCTCGCCGGACCAACTTGATTTTCATGCAAACCTGCTCCTGGGTTCGTATGTGGCCTTTGGTGGCCAGGCTGGCAGCTATCCTGCCATAGATGACTGCGTTTCTCCATCTAGTGCGGAGATCATGGACGTTGGGGGCATCCCCCCCAAAACCTGAATAAGGTCCATGATCTCCTCCCTGGACCAGCAAGGTGCCCACCTTCTCCAGGCCCTGGCAGGCTCCTAGGAGCTGGCAGACTGCTCCTGGGGAGCGGTGGAGGGCTGGCTGCCAGTGGCTTGCTGGCTCATGTTTTGGGGCCACTGGATCAGGGCAGTGACTGCTGGCTCTGGGCTGGCAGGCTTGGAGCTGGCACAGGCACTGTGGCCAGAGTCTACACCTTTAAGGGCTCTGGGGAGGATGGAGGGGGGAGGAGGAGTGTTCTTGGTTGAGGCCAGAGTGGCCACCAGGGCACCCTGGGAAGGCTGGAGGCCCCCTATTTCGAAATAAGTGTCTACACAGCACTTATTTCTAAATAGCTATTTCGAATTTGGCGTTATTCCTCGTAGAATGAGGTTTACCAAATTTGAAATAAGCCCTCCAATATTTCGAATTGATTTTGAAATAGCAGTTTGGCTGTGTAGATGCTAGGAAAGTTATTTCGAAAAAACGGTTGTTATTTTGAAATAACTTTGCTGTGTAGACATACCCTAACAGATCGAGGTACCGCCTCCATAAGTCTAAGCAACAGGGAGTGACAGCAGAGACTCATGCCTGTAGCACTAAAACTGTTGTCTTGAAGCTTTTCTGCCCAAATCAGCTCTCTACACCCAGCAGCTGAGTGTGAGGGGCCAAAGCTAGGCAGAATCTGCAGATCCACTCTCCCATCTCTTGGCCTGGGAAGCTGGCAAACCTGGTCATCAGCTTGTTTTCTGGATCTTCTCGTCCCCCCGGCCAACGCCATGTACAGGAATGGAAATGTTATTGGTTTCGGTGGGCCATGTCCTATGCTCCCTATTCTGGTCCCAGGAGCAGAGCAGCTCGCTTGCCAGGCCTCGACTCCAGGACCAGAGGAGTTCTGTGCCCCCACCAATTATTGAGGTAATGGTCCCCTGCTTTCCCTCTCCCCACCCCATGTACACCCCTACCCCACAAGAGGGAGAGGAGTGAAGGGCTGAGCGTGTACGGAGATAGAAGGAGATAGGAAGGCTGGGGAGAAGTGGACAAAGGAAAGTGGAAGGAAGGGACCCCGCTCAGTAAGTTAGAGGAGAAAAGATGGAGTGAAAGAGAGCTGGAGATTTGTAAGAGTGTGTGGAGTGAAGGAACAAATCCCTGAGAAACAGGAACTCTTGAATGACCCCCCCCCCCCAAAAATTATATTTTGTCCTGGGCCCCCTTGTTCTGTGTCTGTTACCTGAGAAGGAGAATTCCTCCATGAGCCAGTAAGTAAAGGCCAGTGCCAAACAATCAAAAATCCTGAATCAGGTCGCAAAATTTGTGCATGTTTCATTTCCATAATGAACATGGGGTTCTTTTTATTAGCTGTCTGGTTTCTGATCCTGTAGGTTGTACTTCCTTCATCTCTTCCCACTTTCCTCTGCAAACATGAGCACTAAAAACTTTTACAAAGAAAGGTGAGATTTCCATGAGGACAGGGGACTCTAGCTACTGGTGAGGGCTTTAAGTAAAACACCAAATATTTGAGACTTCTGATCAAATTTGCAAGGGCTGGCCCCACCTTTCCTTCACATATTTACATAGCCAGAAAGTTAAAGACTTCCAATGGCTCTTCAGTAATTTATATGACAGAACTTAGTGGCCTCATCCATTTCTTATTGTTCAAGGATCCACATAACAAAAAATAAACCCTTTTTATCAGTTTTACAAAGGCGAATGACTGCATGAGGATGGAAACCAAACTAACCCTTCGCCCTCAGGAGTGGTCCCTCCAACCCAGAACAGCAGGTAGCACAGAGAATCTTGGCCATAGTGTAGCTGCTTAGGGTATGTCTACACAGCAGCGTTATTTTGGAGTAACTGATGTTATTCCGAAATAAAAAAAGCGAGTGTCTACAATACAAACCTTTATTTTGAAATAATGTCGAGCTGGAGGACTTCTTACGCCAACTCACGGTAGGTAAGCCACATTTTACGAAGAGTAAAGAAAGTTAAAGGAAGAGTGTTCTCCCTGCTGTGTAGACAGCGCCAAAAGCCGAATTAAGCTATTTTGACTTCAGCTACGCATTTGACATGGATGACGTTGCGTAGTTTAATTCAACGTTGGCCCTGCTGTGTAGATGTACCCTCCGTGGCCAGAAGATTGAAATGGGATCACACCAATCTTATTCCCAAGCACATTTAAGACTAACAGCCACAAAGCCTTTTATGGCTGATGGAGTGTGGACAGGTTGGAAGAAATATGGAGAGTAAAAAACCTTTATGGAAAGACCTTACTTGTGAATTAAAAATGTTTTTGAACTATGAGAAACCATCACAATGAATCAAGATGACATTTATCTATAGAAAGAACTGGGTAAAATGAGCTTTGACATGAGGAGAGTGGCAACTCTACGACCTTACTGACCCACAAATATTTAGTTGCTGGAACAACAGATGAGCATGAGGGATGCAGTAAAATTGAAGATTATTTTTTAAAAGGTTTTAATACAATTTCAAGACATATTAACTAATTCTTTGACTGCATGTTTTCAAAATGAACACTTTTTAAAAGATGTCAACGTAATTATCAGAGCCTGGGAAGAAAAAGGCTGCAGGAACAAAACATAACAGGTCTATTTCCTTTAGCAACTTGCATTCCTGTTACATGCATTCTCCTCAGAATGCAGATGGAGAAAAGAGGAAATGCTAAAATCAACAGCCAGGCTGTTCACAAAACACTTCATTACCCATGATATATAATCAGACACAGAAAATTACTAAATCACTAACTCCAACTTGGGCCCAATATTCAGACAACAGCCCTAAAGCTATCAACTCGGCTGGAGTTGTGGAGACTCAGCACATCCCACACCAAGGCTCAGAAACTGAGGAATCCAAAAATCAGTTTTTAAAACTTTTGGTCTTAATCTTTGCATGTCAGAGTTTAAAGACAGCTCTTGATTGGCCTTACTACAGGCTTTGAGACGCTTGTGGAGCCATATTTCTCAGCTGGGAAGCATTAGGAACGTTAGAGCACCACCGACTAACCATTTAACCGATAAGCTGATGTTTACTGGTTAATGGTGTTAGTGACCCTCAGCCAGCTCCCAGGGAGGCAGTTACTCTGCAGCAGGGCAGCGAAGCCTCCGCCCTGAGAGCCAAGCGTGCAAGAGTTGCCCGCTCCTCTCCTGGGGAGGAGGCTTTGCTGCAGCAGGGAAGCTGCCTCCTGGGAGCAGAGCTAGCAGAGGCTGGCTGCATGACTCCCTACGAGGCTTCACTGCGGGCTCTGCAGCATAAAGCTTATTTACGCTTTATGCTGCAGAGCCTGCAATGTGTAACCGTGTAACTGCTGAGATTTTCAGCAGTTACACCATTACCTATTTCACTTTTAACATCTCTAGGAAGCACCCACTTTGTGTCACAACACTAGCCAGTTCAATCCCTGGTGTCAGGGATGTGGCTGGAGAAAAAAGTGGCAGGATTAGGTCTTCACTATAACCCGTTTAACTCCAAATGGATGATTCAGCAGCTTCAGGGAGCCCACAGCAACCTGTGTGATTTAATGACCTGTTTGCAAATTATCCTGAGGGTAGAGAAATAGCACAGCACAAGAGCTAAGCCTTCCCCTGCCTTTACCCTTTCTGAGCCGTGCAGTTCTGAGAAGTACGATGCAAATACAATGCACTGTCATCAGTGAGAACTTGATCCGTTCTGCATTTGTAATCAGGTTTTCAATTATGTATATTTTTCTTTTCCAATTAATGTGAAGTGAGGTGGAATCAGACTTTGCAAAAACAAAAACAAAAAAATAGAGTAAGAGTTACATTGGCTTTCAAGCCATAAATGTTAAATATTGGCAGTGGAACAACTCCGATGGTTTATAGAGCTGAATGGAAATGCTACGCACATTTTGCAAAACAAACATAAATGTTTCGTTTTCTGATTTTTGGACGGCGCCCCCCAGAATTCAAGTCGTTTAAAACTAGAATCAGCTCACATATGAATTCTCTGTCCCACTATTTACATAAATAACAACACACCCTCAATGCTGATTATAAAACTGCTAATTTCAGCTCTTTTGTAAGTAGTGGAAGTGTATGGGGAGGGGTCGGATGAGGCGGTTACTCACCTCGATAGCTACTGACATTCCTCAAGATGAGTGTCCCCGTGGGTGCTTCACAGTGGGTCGGTGCGCCGCCGCTGTACCTCAGATTGGAGATTTCATAGCAGTGTCCCAGGGGCCATGCAGGCACGCACTAGCAGTTGTGCACTGTTAGGCTGCAAGCATCGTGCATGCCAGAGTTCTTCCCCCACCCCGAAACCATGGCTTAGGAAGGCCAGGATCCCAAAGTAGAGAGGAGGAAGGGAGGGTTGTGGAGCACCCATGGGGACACATTTCAAAGAACACCAGTTATTGTCAAGATGAGTAACCTCCTCTGAGAGAGAAAGCTGTCCTCATGGGTGCTCCACATTAGGCAACTACAAAGCAATTCCCCTTTAGGGTGGTAGGGATTTCGGATCTGGCAGAAAAGCAGTGGAAAGAACGGCCTTAGCTAGTTTCAAGTTGGAAAGAGGTCCCTGCGTAAGTGCTTTGCATGTGTTGTCTGAGGAGCACATGGCAGCTGTGCAGATGTCTCTTATGGGTACTTTACGGAGGAAATCTATCAAGGTAGCCATGGCCCAGGTTGAATGTGCCCATATGTTCTCTGAAGGAAGGGAGCATATCTGACTGTGCTTAGCAGAGCTTGATGCAATCCGAGATCCAGTGGGAGAGTCTGTGATGAGACAGCCTGGCCCCTAGTGTGGTTTGTTATTGAAATAAATAGTCTGGGAGATGCTCTGAATGGTCCCGTTCTCTGCAAGTAAAAGGAGAGTGCTCTGTGTAGGTCAAGAGTGGCATTTCCATCTCGAAAGAGTTGGCATGTGGTTTGGGGAAGCAGTGGGAAGATGTATTGTCTGGTTGATATGGAAGGATGAATGTACTTTGGGGAAGAATTTGGGATGGGTATGTAAATTGACCTTGTTTTAAAAAAAGGTAGTATATGGGTGTCATGATCACAAGGGTTAGCCAGCAGCCTGGGGACTACGGGGTTAGCTATGTCCCTTATCTAGCCAGGTGGAGTGACCAATAGGAATGTAGATAGGAATTTCAAACTGGGACAAAGGAATTTTTGGTTTTTCCCTCCTTTGTTCAGCAGTCCTCTCCAAGAAAAGACTCTTTCTTCACTTTCTGTAAGTAGGGTAAAGTTTAGATAAATCCATTAGGTTTTATTATTTTATGTTTTGGGTATGGGATCTGATGTCTGTGCACCTTCTTAAAAGATGTTTGGCTTTTCTTTGTAACTAAGTTTAGGCCCATGGAGTTTCTCCATGAGTATATTACTTGTCACTTCTTCATCTAGTTATTATGCTTGCAACAGGAATATTGTGGTGATAATAAAAGTCTTCTCTTTTCTTTTTATTAACCTGGTAGTGGTTAATGGTTGTGCCTTGCTTTGTACTTTAGGGGTGAGATTTCCCAAGTGATCTTTCCCCTGATTTGTCACAACAATACTTGGGTGGTGGCAGCAGAAGTTTTATTCCCAAAATCCAGGGTTTTAAGGTTTTTGGGGGAAGTTTTCCACCAAAGCCTGGTAGATAAGGTTTTGGGGTATACTTGCTGGCCCCCACTTCTGCATTTATCGTGCAGAGTGGGGAAGGAGCCATGACAGTGGGGGATCTGCCATTAGGGTTGCAATCTCTCCGTGTCTGGCTGAGGAAATGGCTACCAGGAAAACCCTTTTCATGGACAAGTGTAATAATGAGGCAGTCGCCATTGGTTCCAAGGGAGGACTAGTGAGAGCATTCAATACCAAATGCAGGCCCCACGGTTGCATTTGAGTGCTGTTGTGCGGGGGCTGGATCGTAAGGTCCACGATTTTTTGAAAAAGGTCTATAGGTAGGGATGCAGTGACCATTGTCAAATCGAGTCATGCTCCTACGAACTGTATCTTTTGTGTAGGATAGAGTGTCGATTTGGCTTCATTCACCTGATGGCCCAGGTGTCAGAATAGGTATTTTGTGACAGAGTGGCAGGAATTGTTGTGTAAGCGTGACTTGAGGAGGCAGTCGTCGAGGTAAGGAAATATAATAATACTTTGTTTTCTCGAGTACACTATGACAACCGCCAGCACTACTAAGAAGACCATTGGGGCCGTAGAGAGTCCAAAAGGAAGCACTTTGTATTGATAATGTTGAGAATCGACAACAAAACAAAGAAAACACCTGTGGGATGGCAATGGAAAAGTATGCACCTTGCAAGTCAAGGGACGAGAACCAGTCATCCTTTTCCTGTGCCACTAATATGGCAGTAAGCGTTAACATCTTGAATTTTTGTTTCTGTATGAATTTATTGAGTGCTCAAAGGTCCAATATGGGCTTCCAACCCCCCAAATCTTTTCTCTGTCAAGAAGTAGTGGGAGTACAATCCCTTGCCTCTAAATTGTGTGGGGACTGGTTCCATCGTCCCAATGTAAGAGGTGTTCTACTTCTTGTTGAAGGAGGGTCTCGTGAGTGGTCCCTGAAGAGAGACGGCAAGGGGGGAGAGGGGGTATGGACGTAAAGGTGATAAGGTAGCCTTTATCAATTATCTTCAAGATCTATCAGAGGTTATATGTTGCCAGTTGTTGAAAAAAGGCAACAATTGATGATGGAAAAGAATTGCTTGCGTCGGTATAGGTGAAAGACTCTTCAGGCCCTCGACCTGATGATCAAATTTGCTTGTTGGACTGCTGTGACTGTTGAGAATTAGTAGAGGAAAGGCAACGTCACTGGTTTCTGCCTCTGCTCTGTATCTGGTGATCTTGTCTATTGTAGTGTTGTGTATATGGGGGGGGGGTGGTATCGAGGTATCGGATAAGGCTGATGCATATATTGCCTTCTTCTAGGTGCTTGCTTGTGGATCCCAAGACATCACAGCATTACTGTGGAGTCCTTCATGGAGTGGAGAGTTTCGTTGGTATTAGCTGCAAACAGCTTCTGGCCATCAAAGGGCAGATCCTCTACTGTAACTTGAATCTCCCTGGGGAATGGAGTGGAGCTAACTAACAATGCCCTTCTCATTACTACTGACGTTGCTGTAGAATGTGAGGCCGTGTCAGCTGCGTCTAAAGCAGCCTGTGATGCTGTTCTTGAAACTTTGTGACCTTCGGATGTCAATGCTGTGTATTGCTGCCTCTTAGCCTCAGGAATGTCTGCAACAAAGTCGTTCAGTTTGGTGTAATTTCTATAATCGAATTTGCTCAATAAAGCTCTGTAATTTGAAATGCAAAATTGTAAAGCAAAAGACGTATATATTTTTCACCCAAATGCATTGAGTCTTTTTCTATCACGGTCTGATGGAGTAGACCAGTATTGTTATTGCTTGGATTTTTGTTGTTCAGCACCCACCACAAGAGAATTAGGCCCTTGGGTGGGACATAATATTTCTTAACAGTTCTCTTAGCAGTAGAAGAGATTAACGCTGGAGTTTGCCAGAATTTTTGCCTGTTCCATTATTGCTGGATTGATTGGCAATGCTATCTTTGATGGTGTTCCTGAGTGAAGTATGTCTGTTAGGTCATGTTGATTTTCCACAACCTCCTGGAGAGGAATGTTCAATTCCGCAGCTACATGTTTAAAAAGGTTTTGGAAATGTGTAGTGTCGCCTGAAGTCATTGAATCTCGGGCCATAGACCCTTCCTCCGCTGGAGGAGGGTCTTTTGGGTCAGGAGTCGTCGCAGCCTCCTGTGAGAGTGGTTCTCCCTGTATTTGTTTGGAGGGGGAGTATTGCACTGTCTCTCTTCCGGCCTCGCTGATGTTTCTGGTAATATTGCCCTTTGTCCCAGTATTGCCAATATAGGTAAGGCTGAAGTGGAGGTGCCCAGAGATTGCTATAATATGGAGGCATATTCCCGAATCTGGGAGAGTAGATACTCTGAGCTGTGAGGGGGAATTCTCTGGTGTAAACACCCTAGAGAAGTCATTGTCATATGAAAATGTTTCCTGAGAGAGTGATCCCTGTGATATTAACATGGGAGAAGAGCTCTCAGCTTGTAAAAATGGTGAGTTAATGTGGATGAGACTAATAAGTCTCTGTGCTGAGTGTAGTGCCCAACAGGTGTTGCCAGTGCCATAGTGGGAGGTGGGAGGCTAAGGCGCTGAGTCATGCCTCGGTGCCAAGGGCAGTTGTGGTGCATCAGGCACCTCTGTGGAGGAAGCTGAGGTGCCTGTTAATGTAGTCGGCATCACACTCTCATGTTGTGTTGGTAAGATCGTATCATTGCCGGATGGTGTTGCAGGCAGTGAGACAGGCAACTTAAAGCCTGTTACCTTGGAGCGTGATTTAGCGCATGTGAGCTGTTTGCCTCCGCTGGAGCTCCAGCAGCATCATAGGTGCTGAGGTGCGGCACCGCCACTGCTTTCGGTACCGACCATGACGGCAATGGCCATTTCGGTGCCGTAGCCCCTTGAGGCACTGAGGAGACTTACTTTTTGGCAGGCTTTTTGGACCCCCGCTGTTTGGGTTCTTTGGGCTGGTGGCCTGGATTGGAGGCTAGTCAAAGCGAGTTTTCTAATAAAAATAATTTGAGTCGCAGGTTTCTGTCTTTCCACACCTGCTATTTTAGCTTTGCACAGTGAGGGCATTTCTGAGAGATATGCCACTCTCCAAGACAACGAACGCATTGCGAGTGACCATCCGAGAGTGGAATATGGTCTTTACATGAAGTGCAGCATTTAAAGCCAGATGATCCAGGCATGTCCATGTAAGCAGTCTGAGATTGCAAGGAGGGATTAGCTGGGAGAAAAGAAGAAAGCCCCTTATACTAATTAATATTGCTTTCTTTCTTTTCTTCTCTTGCTCTCTCTATATATTTTTAAAACTAACAAATTAACTAACTATTTAAAACTAACTAACAAACAATTATAATTAACTTTAACTGGTTTTAAAAAGTATAACCATCTAGATGCGAAGCAGCTAGGGAGCACTGCTGAGTCTGTCTGTAGCCGGAGGCGGTAGAGAAGGAACTGAGGAGTGGGAGGAGGGGCTCATGCATGCGTGATGCCTGCAACCTAACAGCGTGCAACTGCTAGTGCACGCCTGCGCAGCCCCAGGGACACTGCTCTGAAATCTCTGCTCTGAGGAGCGGCGGCAGCGCACCAACCTAATGTAGAGCACCCACGGGGACATCTCTCTCGAAGAACAAATGTTGCCAAATTAAAAAAAAAAACACATGATTCACATGATTAGCACAGACATATTTTGTACTGAAGGATCCAAGATGGTTTTCAGGAGCAGACAGAAGAAAAACAACTACAGACAAAGGCATACACTGGTCCCCTTAAAGAACTTCCTTTCATTTACTCCTTGAGATTATAAAGATTTAAAGGCATAGTCACCACAATACATTAAGGATTGTTGAATGGGCATTAATAACTCTTTATCATAGAATCATAGGGCTGGAAGACACCTCAGGAGGTCATCGACACCAACCGTCTGCCCAAAGCAGGATACATTAAACTATTTCCCCCCTCTCTGTAGGAACGACATAATAATCAGCAGAAATTCTTGTCAGTTCCAACTGCATCTTAACAATATGGTGAGGCTTTTGTTCTTAAAATGCATACTAAGTCAAAATGCCAAATGATTTTAATACCACAGGCTCTCTTCTCTTCCACCAACTAACGTACACAGACACACCAGCTTGCGCTGTGACTCACACTGGCCCAACGGAAAATACAGAGCTTGTAGAGTGGACATAGCCAGAGTGGAAAATATTCTGATGCAGCTCAGAATTCTAAATGAAGTTTTAAATATATAGTGGTATTTGCACTATAAGATGTAGTTTCTAAATGGCATTACTGGGTTCTTTCCCAACACTGATTAGGGTCATATAGTCTTTTCAAAGACCATTAACCTGCTTTTTACTGACAATGAGATTAACGTGATTCGACTATTCAAACACACTAGGTTTTGAATTTTAAATGTTTAGTACCCTAGCCATTAAATATTACTTAAGACATGCAATAAGCATATGTCTACACAGCCACGTTATTTTGGAATAGCTGACGTTACTCCGAAATAAGAAAGAGCAATAAAAAAAGTTAAAAATCACTTAGAAAAGTTAGATGTCTGCAAGTCACCAGGGCCTGATGAAATGCATCCTAGAATACTCAAGGAGCTGATAGAGGAGATATCTGAGCCTTTAGCTATCATCTTTGGAAAATCCTGGAAGACAAGAGAGATCCCAGAAGATTGGAAAAGGGCAAATATAGTGCCCATCTATAAAAAGGGAAATAAAAACCACCCAGGAAACTACAGACCAGTAAGTTTAACTTTTGTGTCAGGAACGATAATGGAACAAGTAATTAAGGAAATCATTTGCAAACACTTGGAAGATAATACCATGATAGGGAACAGCCAGCATGGATTTGTAAAGAACAAATCATGTCAAACCAATCTGATAGCTTTCTTTGATAGGATAACAGGCTGTGCCAAAGGACCTGAGCTATGGAGGCCACTAACTCCCACTGCAGATCAATGGAAATGAAGCATGTGCTCCATCCATTTGTGAAATCCAGATAGGATAATGTGTCTTGAGGATAAGTAGAAGCGGTAGATGTGGTACACCTAGACTTTAATAAGGCATTTGATACAGTCTCACATGATATTCTTATCAATAAACTAGACAAATACAACTTAGATGGGGCTACTATAAGGTGGGTGCATAACTGGCTGGATAACCATTCCCAGAGAGTAGTTATTAATGGTTCACAATCCTGTTGGAAAGGTATAACAAGTGGGGTTCCACAGGGGGTTTGTTTTGGGACTGGTTCTGTTCAAGATCTTCATCAACAATGTAGATACTGGCATAGAGAGTACGCTTATTAAGTCTGCAGATGATACTAAGCTAGGAGGAGTTGCAAGTGCTTTGGAGGATAGGGTCATAATTCAAAATGATCTGGACGATTTGGAGAAATGGTCTGAGGTAAACAGGATGAAGTTTAATAAAGACAAATGCAAAGTGCTCCACTAAGGAAGGAACAATCAGTTTCACGCATACAGAATGGGAAGCGACTGTCTAGGAAGGAGTACGGCAGAAAGGGATCTAGGGGTTATAGTGGACCACAAGCTAAATAGGAGTGAACAGTGTGATGCTATTGCAAAAAAAGTACATGATTCTAGGATGCATTAATTGGTGTGTTGTGAGCAAGACAGAAGAAATTCTTCCACTCTACTCTGTGCTGATTAGATCTCAGTTGGAGTATTGTGCCCAGTTCCGGGCACCAAATTTCAAGAAAAATGTGGAGAAATTGGAGAGGGTCCAGAGAAGAGCAACAAGAATGTTTAAAAGTCTAGAGAACATAACCTATGAAGGAAGACTGAAAGAATTGGGCTTGTTTAGTTTGGAAAAGAGAAGATTGAGAGGGGACATGATAGCGGTTTTCAGGTATCTAAAAGGGTGTCACAACGAGGAGGGAGAAAACTCGTTCTTCCTGGCCTTTGAGGACAGAACAAGAAGCAATGGGCTTAAACTGTAGCAAGGGAGGTTTAGGTTAGACATTAGGAAAAACTTCCTGTCAAGGTGGTTAAACACTGCAATAAATTGCCTAGGGAGGTTGTGGAATCTCCATCTCTGCAGATATTTAAGAGTAGGTTACATAAATGTCTATCAGGGATGGCCTAGACAGTATTGGGTCCTGCCATGAGGGCAGGGGACTGGAGTCGATGACCTCTCGAGGTCCCTTCCAGTCCTAGTATTCTATGATTCTATGTGTACACTACATGCCATTATTTTGAAATAATGGCGAGCGGAGGACTTCTTACTCCAACTCCTGTAAACCTCGTTTTACAAGGAGTAAGCAAAGTTTAAGGAAGTGTGTTCTTCCTTCAATTTCCTGCTGTGAAGACAGCACCAAAAGCCAGTTTAAGCTATTTCGACTGAAGATATGCAATTGATGTGACTGAAGTTGCATGGCTTAATTTGAGTTTTGCCCTGCTGTGTAGACATACCTGTCATGATTATGAGGGTTAGCCAGCAGCCTGGGGATTAAGGGGTTAACTACACCTAGCCAGGTGGAGTGACCAGTAGGAATGTAGGTGGGACTTTCAAACTGGGACAAAGGAATTTGGCTTTTTTCCTTTCTCCCTTTTGTCTCTCGGAGTGAGTTCTCTGCAGCTACAAAGAGGGACAAGCATGTCTCTCTCTCTCTCCAAGACATCATTCTTCATTTTCTGTAAGTAGGGTAAAGTTTAGGTAGTTTCGTTAGGTTTTATTGTTTTAAGGATTGGGTATGGGATCTGAGATCTGGCACCGTGTAAAAGATGTTTTGGCTTTTCTTTGTAACTAAGTTCTAGGCCCATGGAGTTTCTCCATGAGTATATTTTGTTACCTTCCTATCTAGTCATTATGCTTGCAACAGGAATATTGTTGTAATAATAAGTTTTTTCCTTTCTTTTTATTAACCTGGCATTGGTTAATAGTGTGCCCTTATTTTTATTTTAGGGGTGAGATTTCCCAAATGATCTTTCCCCTGGTTTCTTTAGCAACATTTGGGTGGTGGCAGCGGAAGTTTTATTCCCAAGATCGAGGATTTTAAGATTTTGGGGGAAGTTTTATACCAAAGCCTGGTAGATAAGGCTTTGGGGTACACTTGCTGGCCCCCACTTCTGCATTTATCATGCCAGAGTGGGGAAGGAGCCATGACACTATCCATAGGGTACGTCTAGACAACATGCCTCTGTCGCCAGAGGCATGTAGATTAGGCTACCAGGCATAGGAAAATGAAGCGGTGATTTAAATAATTGTTGCTTCATATAAATTTACATGGCTGCCGCGCTGAGCCGATCAGCTGTTTGTCGGCTCAGCGCAGTAGTCTGGACGCGCGGGTGTCAACATCAAAGGCATTTGTCGACCACCCAGGTAAACCTCATCCCAGGAGGCATACCTGGGTAGTCGACAAATGCCTTTGATGTCAACACCTGTGCATCCAGACTACCGCGCTGAGCCAACAAACAGCTGATCGGCTCAGCGCGGCAGCCATGTAAATTTAAATGAAGCGATGATTATTTAAATCGCCACTTCATTTTCCTATGCCTGGTAGCCTAATCTACATGCCTCTGTCGCCAGAGGCATGTAGTCTAGACATAGAATTAAACATTTAGGGTGAGTAAAGGAAAGGGAAAAAATGCTCTAACACAAGATATGCTTTCGTAGTTTGTCAGCCCTTTTTCTCTGCATAGCCCAACAGCACATGTAGGTATACATGGAAAGAATCCTACATTCAACATGCAGTATAATTTGCCATCATAATCTATGTTTAAAAAACAGAACAAATGTGCAGTAATCATCTTATCATGTCCAACAACAGAATCCTTCCCTACAGCAGCAAGTCTGATATGCCACCGCAGGGAAGGGCATGCCTTTCTGAAGCACAGGAAGACACTTGTACCAGTTGCTAAACCTTTCAAATCTTTATTTAAAAAGCAAAAACCAATGCACTGGGATCTCAAAAGACTTTATAAACAACATAGTGCTACCACAGCAGACAGGGAAGCATTACCATTTTACAGGTGGGAAAACAGAGGCAGAGGGAAGTTGCAGCTAAAAATTTTCAAGTGGCCTCAGATTTTGGGTCTCCAGTTTGATATTTTCTAAGGTCGGATTTTCTGTTTCCCCCAGGAGAGTGATATTGCATACAGTCTCCTAGGGGAAAACAGGGAATTTCCAATGCTAGTCCTTAAACAGAAAACAATTCAACAAATAATCTGCCCTCTGTTGGGTGAAATCCCATAACCACACTTGCCCAAGTGTGCTGTGATTGTGGTTGGAAGGGATCACTGTGTGTTGCCAGCAGCAGTGAAAACGAAGTGTGGTGGGCAGTGACTCGTTAGTCTCCCATCCCCCTGATCTGATGCTGCTTTTGTAACAAGCTATTGTGGGGGGAAAGGAGGGCTTGACACTGGTGCCTGTCCTCAAGCATCATCCATGATGATAGGGTAAAGGTGGCTTCTCTCAAATTCCAGCCTGTACTCCTGAGGATGTGGTCACAAAAGCAGCAGCAGCACAAGCTCTCACCCATGCCTTGTGGTCTTACTCACCATAGCTGGAGCAGTAAACAGCCTCTTGCAAGAGCCAGTGGTTGTAACTATCTTGTGCCTTGCAGTGGAGGGTATCAAGGGGTGTTTTCTTCACTATCAATGATACTCTTGTGCTTTGCATTCCTTGCAGCTGAAACCTTGTCCGTCAGCACTTTCTCCACACTGGGACAAAAACTCTCCCAGATTAAAAGGCAGAAAGAGCACACTCAGAGGGACACATTCCATGAGTTAATGCATGCTTCTGAGAAGGGGAGCTCAGAGCATGGAGGATTACACTGTCCGAGGATCTGGATGAGGACAGGGAGGACAGGAGAGCATGCAGGGAACAAGAGCGTGCCATGTAGGAAGAGACGCTGCTGATTATGAAGGAGCAATCAGACATATGGAGGCATCTGGTTGAGGTTCAAGAACGGCAGCTAGATGCTAGTGTCCAAACCTGCTGCCATCATTTTCCAGTTCTCCATGCTCCTCCCCCAAATGTCCCATAAGGAATGGGGAGGGGAGTTTGGTACCCCTTACACTCAACTTGAGGAAAGGGTACAAGGACCAGAAGGTGCCCATTCCCACAACTTTGATTATTACTGCAGTGTATCTATAAGCAAGCTTTCCTTGTTTCTCCCCCACTGTTATCAGCTCTCTTGCCCCAGATTGTTTTCCTTTTCTCTGTTGCCTCTGTTTGTGTGCATAATAAAACTTAACATGGAGAAAACTCTTTATTCATTCAACACATAACAGCTGGTGGAGGTGGAATTTACAGGGGAGAAAATGTAATGGAGGGAACTGTTTGGTAAGGAACATAGGTAAGTATCACATACCACGTTACTCCTTGCTGAAATGGGTTTTCAAAGCCTTACAGAGACGTGAGCCCTTCAATGTGTCCTTTATTTTGCCCTGCTGCTTGGCGATCTACCTCCCCTTTCACACCCTGAAGAGAACTTTTCTCCTTGTTTCACACAGTATGAAACACACTATGTCGAAGTGATTCATGACTATCACCAGCAACTGTGAATTGATCTGTCTTCCCATCGGGCTGCTTATGTAGCATCAAATTGTTCTGCGTGGCAGCTCCAATATCAGCTGTGTAAACACTAGAAGGTGTGAGAGGTTTGTAATACTCACAACTACACTGTACAGCTGAGCAGGCTCCATGCTTATGCTATGGCATGCCAGGGCTAACCCAGGCTTCTGAAGAAAAAAGAAGGGAAAAAAAGCACAAAAAAGGCTTGGTATCTTTGCCATTGATGTCAAGGAGGGAGAACGGTAAGAGTATCATGGGAGGCTAACACCATATTCCCATAACCACCTACATCAGTGTCCCATAAGGCATTGCAAGCCCAATCCAAAATGCCACTCTGCTACATGCATTGTGGGACAGCACCCAGAGGGCAGTGCTGTGTGTCGATGCCAGCCCTGCTCGTGAGGATACACTCTGCTGACACAATGAGCGCAGCGTGGACATGCAAGATGAGCTTGCTTAAATCAGAAGTTGAGTGTCACTTACATAAAGTCAACTTAACTTCATAGCATAGGCATGGCCTGACTTACCCAAATTGTGATTTGCCTGCCAGGAATCCCAACAGGGTATCAATAGCAAGTAGGGCTTATATGATGTTGCCTTTTTTCCATTAGAAACAAGAGTAAGGTAAAACAACACATCTCAGGTATTTTTAGTGAAAAACTGTTGTACTAAAACTAATTTTAAAAGGGTAGATTCAGAAATAGTAGAACAAAATGTAAGGTTACTTTTGATAACTCTTCAGTACCTCTGATTTGCTGTTGCTAAGATTCCATTTAACACCTTCTTGTGAAGCATGCTAGTTATCTGTGCTGCATGTTAAAACTGTATTAATGTAGTTTTGCATTACACCTTAATTTAGATTCTAAAAACCACAAAAATTCATACTTCTCCACCGTAGCTATAATTTGGCGACCCTGCAAGCACTGTTCCAATGCCTCACTAAAGCAAAAACCTGCATTACTTGTACAAAGTTCATGTTATGCTTTCACATAGGCATTGCCAAGCTCAGCTTGCTGTGGGAATCATGATATTGAATTTCCTAACTTCTTTGTTCAGAGTCTTAAACAGAGCACTTACAGAAATTAGGATGTTCCTTTAGAGGAACATCAGTCAGAGGAGGGAAAACAAGAAGGCCTTCAGAGACTAGTCAGGGTACACTGAAGGTAATAAACAGTTACGGATTATTCATGGTTTGGACAAATAGCCCACCACCAAACCTCTGAAGGAGCAACTAGCAGCAGACCACATACTGTACATGTGCGATATGTAGTTCTCCAATAGCAGTCACCTCAATTTGTTTAAAAATAAATTATGATTCTAGAATCAGAATCCTTAGGTCTAGTGTTCAGAGCAGGGCATTGAGTCAGACCTCCTGGGCTCTGTTCCCAGCTTTCCCACTTACCTGCTGTGTAGCCTTTGTAAAGTTATTTTATCTGTGTCCCAGTTTTTCCAGCTAGAAAACAAGTAAAAGACTCACATATGCAGGTGTTTAGAGAGGCTTATTTATATTTGCAACATGCTTTGAGGGATCTAGAAAAGCCAGTTACTAGCACTTGCCAAAGGTTTAAGAAAAATTAAATATGGATTAGAAAGCAAAAAAGTGGCAATTTTTAACATTCATTATAAAGCCATGTGAAGAGCATTTTACCAACATTTCCTCTCTAGCCACTAATAAAATCCTCTGAACTGAGACTATGCTTAAGAAATTTCAGCACATAAGAGAATTTAAGACAGTTAAGTGCCTGAAGATAGGCGATTATACTAGCAGTGCCTTTTCAACCCTAAGTATTGCAATAGAAGTGAAATGCTAGAGAAGAGCTTCAGGATAGTAAAATAATCTAAGCTTGCACGTTTGTCTCTCTTTAATAACTCCAAACAGTTTCCAAACAAAATGCATTTTTAAACAGTATTTTGCTTTGGTTTCTCAGCATATATAAATATTTCACACCAAAATAGGTATTATTTCCAAACAAGGTGCCAAACATGAAAAAAGTTACGGGAGGCCATTTTTTATTGTAAGACTGCCTTGTGTGCATTTCTCCTGCTTGTCAAATTTGTCCACTCCTGATAAGTTAGATGTATAATTTTAGTATTGTGTACACTGTGAACTTAATCTTTCCATAAGAAGCTGTGAAGCCCAGCATGCAGCACTAGCAGAAGATAGAAATATTTTTACCAATCTGTCTTAATTTTACGTGATAACATTCATCTTCCAGTACAGCATTTCTTTCACTCGAATCCCAACTTCTTGCTTTTAGTGGAGTCCACTAATCCATCCAATTGCAACACAACGGTTGTACAGCTAGTTAGAAGTTGGTATTTGCAATATTTTTCTAATGGAAGTATATTTTAAAATTAACTCCTCTAGGATCTGGAATTACAATTTCTTTAATAAAAGGGTCAGTGTAGATTTTGCTCAAGGCTCTCAGACCTTTAGAAAAATAACATCTTGTAATTTCATCTCTTTCTGATTGGACAAGAAAACATTTTTAAATATTTCAACAGCAATCCTATAGAGGTTTAGGCAAAGGCAGTATATAGGTTTTAGAAAGCACTTAGACATTTGAGGCTAAGACGACACAGACTCAAGAGTGGCAAGTTTTGGATATCCTATTTCCTTGTGCACAAATGAAAGAAGAAAACTTTTAAAAGTACGTGGCAAACTATTAGAAGATCTAGAAACTGAACACATCAAATTCAGAGGTTAAGTTTAGAACTTTGGTACAAGCTCATCTTTATGTTATAAGCAAGGCATTTATACACAGGAATTTAAAGAACTTATAGAACATACATTTATACTTTAAAATACACAAACTTTATTTTAAAAAACAGTTCTCTATGTTCTCCCTTGTCTTCCCTGACAAAATCATGTTGTATGTCAGCCACAAGGACTGGATAACAAAACAAGCTTTGACATTGGGGTGGGAGGGAAGAAGCATTGGGGTCTTGACTATACAGTTTAAGTTATAAAATCTACAGGGAAATCTAAATGGTGTGTTTTTCTGTTTACCTTCAAGTGACAATGTCCAAATGCCTTAACACACTGCTGAACGTCTGTTACATAAACTCCTGTCAGTAAGAATAAAAATAATGGATAGATGGATAATGGTGAGGCTGGCCATTCTGCCTGTTGTCAGTGGTGTCTTGCATACAAATTTAAAAATAGCTTGCAAGTAATATGCTGTCAATCTAAATATATATAAACAGACCTGGAAAACATCAGCACAGTCAACCTTGCAAATACAGCCTCTTCACCCTGAAACTGAGATGTCAGATGGCTCAAAGGACCCATATTCTTTGGGTTAAGTCAGCAAACAAACTATTGTTCATAAACTCTTTCAGACTCTGCGCCTAGAGCCACTGCGGAATGTCGTTTTTTCAGAAAAATTCCATTCAAATTTAAAAGGAAAATAAAATTGTGATTTGTCTGGTACATTCTAAAATTTCATAGCTCTCCCCTTCCCCTTTATAATGCACAGGATCATTCAAATTCCATCTGTGTCATGATCTGATACACATTGTCAAACATTGTAATAAAATCCTGCAGTTTTCCCACTTATAGCATAGGAAAGCATCAGTAATTTTCTTCTTGAACTTTATTTTAATAAAAAAAAAACAGATCCCCAAAACAATAGTTAGGGCATAGGCTTCAATCAGTAAAAGATCTCTTCCTCTTTCGTTCACTGTATCTTTTTTTATTTCAAAAAGGATGGCACACAATAATTTTCAGGAACTGGAAAGGAAGAGCCTATCAACCAGCTGAAAATAAACATGATGTGCTGGCTGTGCTTCACGAAAAGCCTAGCTAAAGGAGAAAAGGTCAGTCAATCATGAAAGGACAAAAATAAAACAACTCTGAAGCAGGGAGCTTCTTGGGCACATGATTCTTTGCTGCACATTACAATGTTCTGGCCCTTTTCCCAAGCTCATCAAATGAGGCTGTACAGTTTGCTAGTTTAACTCACAGACTGGCAAGCACAAGAAGTAAGATTGGCTCCCCAAACTTACATGTGCTGAAGGAGCAGAGAAATCTTCTGCCTTCCATCTACATAATCCCCAAGGAGCTGCTCCTCAACTCAAGTTTGCCGATGGAGGATTGCATCCCTATATGCAATCTGAGAAGCTCACTGTACAAAGGGGCAGAGGAGTAGCTTCGCAAATTCTCCCAAGTTTCATTTTGGAGGCATTTGCTTTAAGTCTCCTTCTTCACCAGATCTACTTCAACCAAGGCCTTGCATTGGAAACTACACTCATCCATTCTAGCCCGAGCACCTCCAATTACTCATCTCCCCATTAAGAAGGACAGACTGGGAAGGCAGACTTCTAAACTGGTATTCGATAACAGTTTCCTAAGGAGAAATAAACATACAAAATAGGATGCTTCCTCTGCCGCTATATAGCTTAGACGTTTTATAGGGTTTCATTACCTAATGTATTTAGAGAGTATCAACCACTAATAGTCAAGTTCTGATCTATCTAGACCAGTTGCAGCTGAAGTGAATCTGGCCTTGGAAGAAACATCTCAATTGTTCAAAGAGACATCATTAAAAGTGATCACTTGCAAAATATCTCAGTGCTACAAGTCACAGTTCTTAACGGGTTTTATAGATTCACTGGGACATTTTCTGACTTCACTTTTAAATACAATTCTGCACAATCCTTTCAGATTACTTTGAAGTGAAATGCTGAATCAACCTGATTTCTAAAGTGCCTTTAAAAGATATATGATACAAAAATGCCCAGCAGAAAGCCATCCAATTAGGTGGATATATGTACAGCTCACTGGCCATTTTATTGCTGCTCTGCCATTTGCGTGAATGGACTGTACAGAGATTATTACCCCTCCCCTGCAGTGATTTATGTTTAGTATCCCTTATTGAATAAAAGTCTCTCAACTCCAACACACTACTCTTTATATGTGGGGAGAGTTCCTCATTGCACTGAGAAGGAGATCACCACAAGTTTGGGAACCCGGAATACTGATGGCTTGATCTACTTTGTGTTACAGAGAGACAAGTTTCCTTCAACAGATTTTTGGCACCAGGGAAGTACAAACATGATTTGCAATTATTTGTCCATTTGATAATCTTAAAAGAATCAAAAAAGTGCTTCAGGAAAAAAAATCTGTTCAATCAACAGTTTGTGAAGTTTTTCTGGTGAATATATTTTCCCTTCAGTTTGCAGGTTCTTTTTCAACTGCAAGAGTTACTGGAAGTTTTTCCCCCTTTTGAACAGAAGGAAAGTCCACTTTTGGCTTTGCAAGACCATGTTGAGTAGCGTTATGGCCTTCTTTATCCTTAGATGCTTCCAGAAGATGCTGCATGTTAAGTTTAAAAATAAGGCGAGGGTCTGGTCCAGAGAGAGAGGGACAATTGCAACTCTCTCTTATTTTAAGTGCCTATGAAAACAAAACAAGGAATCACATCAACTTACTAAAACCACATTGTAGGTAAACGCAATTTAGGAGTATGCACTTTAGTGCAGGGCAGCCAGTCCTTTATCTTTCCAATAAGAATTGTATATGCTAGTTATATATTGGTGACTCCAGTATTAGGTTTATATACAAATTATCCAACCATTTATCAAATGGAAACCAAGACCTCTTAGGAACAGAAGAGCCATTATTGAATAAAAGATAATGTTTTATCAGCTAGCTGAAGGAACAGCGGATACTTGTAAAGGTATGGTACCATGATATTAACTGTATAATAGCATGAAGTCTTCATTTCTGTTTGTGAACTCAGCCACCTCTTACAAGGGGGCCACATGCAAATTAAAAAAAATAACACTATAAAAAAAAAGAAAAGGATAATGAACTTGATTACATATGTTGTACTATGGGAATACCTGTATCTAGATATATAACCTAACAGATGAGAAAAAAATCATCAGTAGCACGATGAACATTAACTCCCAGGCACAAAGCACAAGAAAGCCCTTTCCTCCACCCCCAAGAGTCTTGAGTGGCACTTCGACTTCCATATTAGTCTCATGAAAATGGTCCCAAAATATAAGGTTTTATTTTGCTTAATGAAAAGTTGTTACTGTGAGATCAAGGGTGAGTTTGCTCTGCTAATCACAACATTAATCTAGCTAAATTTCACTCTTAATTGCATTCAACACATAAGTGTTCATTACTTGAAAGGTTTGGGAATTGGTAGTATAGACTGCTGGTTGGGGGATAAGCATGACTCCAAAAAGAAACCTGGCCTTGCCCCTGAAGAGATGCAGAAGAAAGACAAAAGTAACAAACTTGCTTTACACTTACTGTGTCGTTCCTCAATCTCAAAGAGCTTTATAAAATGTCAGCAAAATGAGGAAGTGGAGAAACCGAACAAGTGAAATGATTGCTCAAGGTCACCTAAATCCTCAGCCCAGCCAGGACAGAATCAAAGTCTTCCGACACCCAATTCTAAGATCTAACCTAAGGCTTTCTGCCAAAATTAAGGGAATTGTTAGATACCTCCTCTCAAAAGGTGCAGTAAGGAAACTGGCATAAACCAGTATGCACAGTGAGAGCCTCCAATCCTAAAGAATTCAAAACCTTGTGTTTGTTTTTAAATAAACTAAATTTATCCTAACAAGTCCTCCCAAAACAGACACATTGCTTTATAGGTAGCAATGAAATCCCACAAAACTCCAGTAATTTAGCAAAACAATGTAATAAATTATAATCAGGGCTCGACAAACCACAGTGAAATCCACTTGCCAGCCCTGCACCATGCATGTGCCAGACCCGCACTGCATACATGCTCACCGCCAGCGAACAGGGTGACCGGCTGAAATCTACTTGCCATGGGATTTGTCAAGCCCTGGTTATAATACAGTCTAATGTAACCCCATATTTCCTCCCCGGGTTACTCGGGAGCAGGTCAAAATCACAAGTGTGCCTGGGCGCCTGATGGTTTTAACATTAAAGGAAATCCTGAGTACCCCAGTAGTGATGTTATGTAGTTGGGGAAACCCTTTCCATCCCCTTGCTGCTGTCCCTTGCTCGCAAAGAACATATAATGTCAGTGCCTCCACCTGGCTGGCCCTGTACACACATAATGGTGTGCCTTGGGAGCCTCCAGGAATAAAATTATTCCAATAATCTGGATCATCTAGCTCCAGAACAGCAATTACAAATCATAAATAGTATATATCTGATAGATTACAGTAGAAAGAACAACCTTTACTTAACAATTTAAAGAAACAGAGTTTAACAGATGAACAGTGAATAACCTAACAAAGTACACAGAAAATAACGGGAATGTATCTATTTGGCATTTGCCCTGCCACCGTTTATCAGACCTCAGAGTATGCACTCCTCAGGACTCTCAGTACCATACACTTGCTTGCATGGGCACACTTGAAGATTTTGCAGCTGGAGTGGATGATTCTAGTCTCCTTCTGTGTGCAGAGTAGTAATTCTAGCCACAGGTATAGCCAAAGAGCAATCAGAAGCAGCCTGCTAGATTCCAGTCCCAAAGGCTCTGAATCCAAGTCTGTAGCTGCAACCTAACAGCTCCTGGACTGGATAAAACTCCTCCTCAGCAGTCTAAATCCTTTTTTCCAAAAAAAATGGGAAGAGTCCACAGACTGCTAAGAGTCTCTCTCCACACACATGGAGACCCCCAGCCACCCACAAAAAAACAAGTCACTTCCTTCCTGGTTTCTTCAAGGGCTCATGGGAATTGTTGTCTCTGGGGCTAGATTGCCGCACACAGGATATTCCCAGAGAATAAGCAGAGGCACCTTTAGTAAGGTGACTACACTAATATTTAGCACTGACCATTACCACAGCCATTTTGATATTTGTTGTTAAATTCTTCTTAGCCTCAATCAAAGAAAGTAGAACACACAATTCATAGGCAAATAATCATCCAGTTGCATTTTTAATCCTTGCATCAGAAAGTTCATTCCCTGTACATTTTATTCCATTTGTTCCAATTCTCTTCCTAATATCATGTTTCAGAAGAGTTCTTGTCAGAGTTTCCTTGAGTTACTTACAGTTACAGAGTGTTGTTAGGGGGAAGCTACAGAAAGCCTCACTTTTGTAGTTCAGCAGGTGTGTTGCCCTGCTGCTAATATAATGAGCAAAAGCTGAATTAAATTATTCCTTATATAGCCAGATAGCATAGTTCATGCTAAGGTGTGCACCTGTGCAGCCTCACACAAAGAATTCTTCCTCCACCAACCTCCTGGAGAGCCACGCAGCAGCACTTGTGGCAGGCAGCTGCTCTGGCAGGCGGGGCTGACTGAGATGGTGTGGTGAGGGAGCCACTAGGGTGGGAGGCCAGGGCCTGCCATGGCTGTGTGGAGGGGGGAGGCCTACTCTGGTGGCCTGGGATGCCACATGGCGGGGAGACCGGGGCCTGTTTTGGGACTGGGAACTGCTGCATGGCAGAGAGGTGGAGGTCTGCTCCAGGAGACAATGAGACAATCACTGTGTTAGTGAGTAAATAAACTGCGTGCCACAGTGGCACATATCCAAACTAGCACGAATGACCTCAATATTGATGCACAAGCCAAAACTCACTCTGCTCATGGTTGGAAAAATCTTAAACACTGCTAGAAGGAGGGAAGGATTTGCTTCAATTTAAAATTCATTTAGCTCCTTCTAACAGAGGCAGAATGTACAGATCACTTTTGAGGTTTTTAAAACAAAGAAAAGTCCAGCCTAACAGCTCTTTTTGCAAAGAGGTTTGGAAACTATGTTTTTCTAACAAAAATCCGGTTAGTACAGTAAACAGATATCTTTGGAACTGGCTTAGAAACAAATTATATTTAACAGTTCCAACTGGGCTTTAGAGAAGAGCAAGTTTCAAAGATATGAAAAAGTATTTCTCATTTGTGCTATCTGATTGTTTCCGGTTAAAAAGTAGTATCTGAATCAAACACAACTTTTGGGGCTGTCTAGGTTCTTCTTAGTTATAACAAATAAAATTCAAGTTCATTTGTTGTTTTGCAACCTAATCTAAATATTCACCAAATTTTACCATACTTATCACTGAATTCTTCTTCAGTGACCAATGAATTTCAATACTGATATTTATAATGACAGACTAAGAGTTTTCTCTTGTTCTCTTTCAGAACATAAGCTGCTGAAAGGCTGCATTAATGTCAAGTAGCATTAGTCAAGGGAAACAGAAATATAAAGATTTAGGTTGTATCTTGAAAAAGGCAACATAATCCTCCTTTAAATTAATTTAGCAGTTTTAAATCTCTGGTTTTCTTGACTATGTAATGTCTGTCTTCCAACTGCAGCTCTGTTCTCATCCTTTCTTTCTGGGTTCACTTATCTAAAATACTACAGTTTACAACATCAGGAGGTACATATAATAACTATGGGGTAATATTCTCACCCTGTGGAAGTCTCTGCTTTCTTATTACACAAAGTAACTGTACGAAGTTAGAGGGGCCTGATTTAAACACACTGATTCACAGCCCATAGAAAACAAAATGAAGTTAGCTGAAAGGATAGCTAAAAGGCTATGCTTACCCTAAGCCTTCCTGTTAGCTCTTGCTATTTTTTAATGCCAATAATGTATTCAATGTGGCAAAATCACTCTTCAAGAAGCTTACAATGTATTATTTCTGGAAGATAACGCATTCCACGGCCTACCTTCAATTTCAGTATTATAACTTCAATTCCAATAATTTAGAGTTGCTCAAGAAACTCCATTTTGACCAGATTCCAATCCAAGTAATTTAGTTGCTAGGGGAGTGCATACATATTCCTAATTAAATGCACACAACTTGCAAAGTTAAGAACATGTTTCACAGCTTTGTTATACTAATGAATCCAGACAGAAGACCAAACAGCAGCAATATCACCAGGTTAAAACTTGAGTGGAGTACACGATTAGGTTGGGGTTTGTAGGCACATTCCTACTGTCTTTTTCAGGCTCCCATTAAGACAAAAGGGCTGCACTGCAGAAGAGAAACTCTTGATGATGAGGTTACTCTGTGTGTGCACAGAGAGCAGTCATCAAGCAATACTATTTCTATCACAAACTTTCAGACTTTGGTTTGTAAATGGCAAAGGTGGAGCAGTAGTTGTATTCTACTACAATATAGCCTTAGTCATCTACCAACAGCTATGTGCATGAGGTAGAGGTTTGCTTGTGCCATTGCTTAGTACCTCACCCCACTCCTCTCCATCGCATACACCATATAGCTGCATGCAGGGCCTAGGAAAGAGGAGAGATTCCATTGCTCAGTTTATATATATATATATATATATATATATATATATACACACACACACACACACACACACACACACACACACACACACACTTACTTCACTGTTGTCACAGTTCTTGAGCTTATTGCACCTGATACGCTGCGGGCCTGCAGTCTTTGAATACATCACTCTCAAGTGTCTAGCCATCACCTCGCTTGGGAAAGGCTCACACCATTTTCCCATTTTAGGATCTGCCCGTCAGCTGCAGCCTCCTCCTCCCCCACTGATTACCTCAGAAGGCCTAACATAATGACCATGCAATTCTGTTCTCTCCAAGAGCAATGATAGTGGTACCCAGTGATCTGACAGTTTTTTTTAAATGCAAAATATTATTAGAACAAATGCAGTTGAGAAAATTAGTTCTTAAAACAATCAGACTGCACATACGTAGACATCTAACCATCTTCTATGTGGGAACCCTGGCAGCTTTAAGTCTTCACCAAGATCTCTGGAGTCAGCTGGCACAGTTCATGCCCTAACTCAAACCATTTGCTCCCTTTGCTCAAGGAGGTAGTTCTTTAAGAGCTGTTATGTCCTTTTGATCACCTACTACTGTCCCTTTCCCCTCCCAGGCCAATTCACTTTTAAATTGGCTACAGTCCTTTGGTCTCTTACATTATATTTAAATAGCCTAAAATTGTTGACCCAGGCTGGAAGGCTCACTTGCAGAGGTTATCTGGCTCTCACTAGTGCTCAAATAGCTGCACAGAGGGCATTGCAATTAGGCTGAAGCTTGGCATCTGAAAGGTTGGCATATTTATCAGCCCCAAGCTGCAAAACCAAAGTACTGCCAACACTATCAACTTAGGCTTGAATAAAGATCTAAATTGATTAACACATTACAAAGGTAATTTCCCCACCTTTGATACTCTCATTTCCACATTACTTGCTATGAATGAGACACATCCAGCCTGACTTAATAAGCTTCATTAATATCCTACAATTGACAGGTAAGCTCTTTTGCTGATTTTACACACACACACACACACACACACACACACACACTTCCATAATTTGCATTCCAACTTATCTGAAGTGAGTTTTAGCCACAAAAGCCAGTACATTTGTTAATCTCTATGATGCCATAGGACTGCTCATTGTTTTTAAACTTACATACTAAAACAGCTACCCCTCAGACTTTGTACTGCTGTTATTTTTAGAACACTAGCATGAGCCCTGCTAGCCTGAATCTGTTGACCATGCTCGAAAACTTGCTTCTGTGGGGTATGTACCCCTAGTTCACAGCTTTGGCAAAACAAGGCATGTGATTTGTTGGAGTCAGATCCACAAAACTGAATAACTTTACTCATTGTTTTTCAAGTGTCCATGGGGAGCAGGGGAGAAGTGTGTCCTTTTCTAGAGTCACTCTCTTCTTGGCAACAGTCCTCATGGAATAAAAGCATTCTAGCTGTATAGCAAATATTCCATTTCCCAGGGTAATACAAGTCTCCCTCAATAACTGTGTTACACAGTTGTATACTTAGCTTATTACATAGCATTCCATGACTGTCACAACCACCTTTTAAAGGAAAGCTGCAGGAAAAGATGTGTCCAAGTTGCTCTGGCATTTTCATCATAGACTGAAAGGTTTTGACCAGCAATTGGATAAGATGACATTTCAGGGGAGGAGAGTGAAAGAAAATAGCCTTTTTTCTAATACGTTTTCTAAAACTATCATTTATCCCACAACACGCATTCTTGTAATAGTCTATTTGTTCTGGGCCTGAAGTAGACACTCGCGTATATACCAGGCCTAACTACTCTTTCTTGTTTAGAAAATGTTACTGTTAACTTCATAAAATTCAGAAGCCAATTAAATTGTACCAGATAGGAAAGTATGTGTCTTTTCTTCATGTCACAGATAAAATAAAATTCTGGAAAATGAATAGTGCTTGCACAGTATGTACATAGAGCTTGTACATATATTCTTATACTTCAGGTTTACCTTTATGTTCAAATAATCTCTTTGATATAGTTGAAAAATCCATATAATTACAAATTCATAAGCACGAGTCACTTAAGCAGTCTAATTCTGATTTTACTAAACTCAAAAGATTAAGAAGAGGAGATGGGGAAAAAAAGAGAGAAGTTGCACAGAATAATATATCTTGCAAAGAGACTGCTCTATATCCAAGGACTACGGGCAGTATATAACACTGGTCTACAATTTTTTAGAAGTCGTCTGCTTCAGAGATAAAATGTGCTATTTATTATGTATTTTGATGTGCTGAATTCAAATATGACAATTAAAACAAGTGATTGGCTACTGTTTCCAAGATGTTTAAGTTTTTACATTTTACGTCTATGTATATTGTGTAGATAGTTGAGTTTTAATCATAAATTGTAAACCTAGGTCTTTTCATGTGTGTATGGTTGCTTTACATGATAATATTTCACCTGTCCTGTTTATGTAACACATTAAAAATCAGCAAAAGGGTTATATAAAGAAAATTTATTATGAAACAAAAGGCAAAAAACTATTATGTACATAGTTTAGTCCTATTGAGTGTCTACTCGGCGCTTCTTGGCTTGTCTCTTGTATTCATTAAATGGAGCATCTCTTGTCACTGTCCAGCAAC
Organism: Pelodiscus sinensis; assembly: GCF_049634645.1. Taxonomy (NCBI): domain Eukaryota; kingdom Metazoa; phylum Chordata; order Testudines; family Trionychidae; genus Pelodiscus; species Pelodiscus sinensis. The sequence goes on from NC_134719.1 coordinate 14,168,866, forward strand.
AGTCTGCAAGCATTGATGGGTTCCATTTGCCCTGATAGCGTTTCACCATTGTTGCAATGTCCTGGTGAAATCGCTCGCCGTGCTCGTCGCTCACTGCTCCGCAGTTCGGTGGAAAAAAAATCTATATGAGAGTGCAAAAAATTTATGGTTAGTGACATGTTGTAACCAAGGCTTTTGTATGCCTGAGGAGGTTTTCCACCAACAACCTGTAGTTGTCTGCATTGTTGTTTCTGAGAAAATTTATTGCCACTAACTGGAAGGCTTTCCATGCCGTCTTTTCCTTGTCACGCAGTGCATGGTCAAATGCATCATCTCGAAGAAGTTCACGAATCTGAGGACCAACAAAGACACCTTCCTTTATCTTAGCTTCACTTAACCTTGGAAATTTTCCACAGAGGTACTTGAAAGCTGCTTGTGTTTTGTCCATGGCCTTGACAAAGTTCTTCATCAGACCCAGCTTGATGTGTAAGGGTGGTAACAAAATCTTCCTTGATTCAACAAGAGGTGGATGCTGAACATTTTTCCTCCCAGGCTCCAATGACTGTCGGAGTGGCCAATCTATCTTGATGTAGTGGGAATCTCTTGCACGACTATCCCATTTGCAGAGAAAACAGCAGTACTTTGTGTATCCAGTCTGCAGACCAAGCAAGAGAGCAACAACCTTCAAATCGCCACAAAGCTTCCACTGATGTTGGTCATAGTTTATGCACCTCAAAAGTTGTTTCATGTTGTCATAGGTTTCCTTCATATGGACTGCATGACCAACTGGAATTGATGGCAAAACATTGCCATTATGCAGCAAAACAGCTTTAAGACTCGTCTTCGATGAATCAATGAACAGTCTCCACTCATCTGGATCGTGAACGATATTGAGAGATGCCATCACACCATTGATGTTGTTGCAGGCTACAAGATCACCTTCCATGAAGAAGAATGGGACAAGATCCTTTTGACGGTCACAGAACATGGAAACCCTAACATCACCTGCCAGGAGATTCCACTGCTGTAGTCGGGAGCCCAACAGCTCTGCCTTACTCTTGGGTAGTTCCAAATCCCTGACAATGTCATTCAGTTCACCTTGTGTTATGATGTGTGGTTCAGAGGAGGAGGATGGGAGAAAATGTGGGTCCTGTGACATTGATGGTTCAGGACCAGAAGTTTCATCCTCTTCCTCGTCTGACTCGAGTGAGAATGATTCCGGTGCATCAGGAACCGGCAGTCCTTCTCCGTGAGGTACTGGGGGTATAGCTGATGGAATGTTTGGATAATGCACAGTCCACTTTTTCTTCTTTGACATACCTTTCCCAACTGGAGGCACCATGCAGAAGAAACAATTGCTGATATGATCTGTTGGCTCTCTCCAAATCATTGGCATTGCAAAAGGCATAGATTTCCTTTTCCTGTTCAACCACTGGCAAAGATTTGTTGCACAAGTGTTGCAGCATATGTGTGGGGCTCACCTCTTGTCCTGATCTCCAATTTTGCAGCCAAAATAAAGGTGATAGGCTTTCTTAACCATAGTGGTTATACTGCGCTTTTGTGATGCAAAAGTCACTTCACAAACATAGCAGAAGTTATCTGCACTGTTCACACAAGTAGGAGGCATCTCTGCTCACTCTGGCTAAACAGAAATGTGTCCCTTTGCAAAATCAAACACTGACAAATAAGAGAGCACAACACTGAATGATTTCTGGAGCTGATATAGGGCAATTTGTTCAGCAGAGTGATGTAAGCTTCGTTATGATTGTATCATTCATGACTTCTAGGAATAATATGATGCAATTCATATCATGTATGACGCAATACCAGCTTCAGATTGCATCATTCATTGTTGTGCCTAAAAAGCAAGTACTGTCCAAACCCAGTCACAGATTTATTCATAGATCCAGTCAAAGATGTATTTTAGTAATTTCTGGTTTAAATTGAGATCCCTTCCCTTTATAACTCACTTATCCTCTGCCATTCACAAGTCAAGGGTAGTACAGGCAGTCCCCGAGTTACGCGGATCCGACTTATGTCAGATCCACAGTTATGAACGGGGCTTTTCTCGCACCAGAGGACAGGAGCGGCGGGACGCCCAGATGCGCCGCGACGCCCAGATGCGCCGCGGTCCGCCACCCCCGTCCTCCGGGGAGAGAAAAGCTGCTCCCCGTCTCCCTGGTCTGCAGGGAGACAGGGAGCAAAGCCTTGGAGCACGCCCACAGCGGGACAGCCAGGGCGCACTTGAGCTGTCCCCCTGCGAGCGTGCTCCAAGGCTTTGCTACCCGTCTCCCGACCAGCAGACCAGGGAGATGGGGAGCAAAGCCTCGGAGCACGCCCGCAGTGGGACAGCCGCGGCGCGCTTGGGCTGTCCCGCTGCGGGCGTGCTCCAAGGCTTTGCTCCCCGTCTCCCTGGTCTGACCAGCAGACCAGGGAGATGGGGAGCAAAGCCTCCGAGCACGCCAGAAGTGGGACAGCCGTGGCGCACCTGAACTGTCCCGCTGCCCGCGTGCTCTGCGGCTTTGCTCCGCGTCTCCCACATCAGCAGACCAGGGAGACGGAGCAAAGCCGTGGAGGACTTGGGCGGTCCCGCCACCCCCGTCTCCCTGGTCTGCTGGGGGGGGAGAGGGGGTGCAGCTAGTGCCCCCCCACAGCAGACCAGGCTTTTCTTGCCTACCCCTGGGGTAGAGCAGCTGGGGGCTGCCGGGTTGGTCCCGCAGCGCTGCTCCGGACCAACCCAGCAGCACCCCAGCTGCTCTGCCCCAGGCGTCCCCAAGTCAGCCGCTGCTGAAACTGACCAGCGGCTGACTACAGGAAGTGGCTGACTACAACAAGTTTCAGCAGCAGCTGACTTGGGGACGCCTGGGTTTCTTAAGTTGAATCTGTATGTAAGTCAGAACTGGCATCCAGATTCAGCTGTGGTTGAAACTGATCAGTTTCAGCAGCGGCTGACGCCAGTTCCAACTTACATACAGATTCAACTTAAGAACAAACCTACAGTCCCTATCTTGTACGTAACCCGGGGACTGCCTGTATATACTGACCCAATAGCATATCTTGAAAACTAAAGCCAATCAACAATTTTAAGCATAATTTTCGTTCCCAGTGACCCAGAATTAGTAAAATTTGACTACATTTATTTCAGAAGCATTTTGGCTGTAGAGCAGTGTAATAAATATTAGTCAAGTGTTTCACCATAATATAGAACACTGAAGTTTACATTCCTAAATTAAGATTCCAATTTTATTAGTTGGAAATTTCAAGTTAACAGTAAATAAAAAATCTATTATAGGTTCTGAATACTTGTATTTGGAGTTTTACATTTAATGACAATTTTCATGTTGGGTTAATGGTATGAGTTGTAACTCCCTTCATAAAAATATAAGCAGTTATAATGGACTGATCCCATCATGCTCAAAGGCAAGTTATGATGTACAAATATTCAAAATGCTGCACTGTGTCATCATGTGAAAGTATTTTGAAAAGGTTATACTATTACATGTCAAAAAGTTGATGTAGCAGTTTTCCAATTTTCCACACTAGCATTCTAGTTACTAAAATGTTTGTTATTAGGCTATATACTGTAAGGATATAAAACAAACTTTACCATGAAATTTACAGTTTTAAAAAAACATTTTTAATGGCTCCTATCAGTCTGTATGCAGCTGGTTTGCACCAATAGTTGTCTTGCTATCTTATACATTAACAAAATCATTCAACTTAATAGCAAAAAATGTGGGGGGGTTGGCCTGAAAAGACACAGTAAGCAATTCTAGACTAAGAATGAGTCATTCCAGATTTCTAGCTCTATAGACCCTTCATTCCCTCAGATAGCTTTGGGTAACATCATTGTAAAGTGTAATGTCATCATCTAAAACAAAAAACCTTTGCTATGGTACAATGAAAATGCAGAACAATTTGTTGTGGTCTTGCTCAGAAAGTACACTACACAAAAACATTATTGAAGTATCTTTTTTAAATGAACTGTTTTCTTTCACTGCCATTTGCTTGTGTGGAAATTTTTTTTCAAGCTTGAGTTGTTGAGTAGTGAATGATTGGCAGGATCACTTCAGTTGACGTACCATAAAAAATGATGAGAGAGATCACCATCCCCATTTTGGATTCTGCCGACTGCTAGTGTAACTGATAGTATATTTTCTCTTTAGCCTCATGCTGCCATAACAAATAACCTTTCTAAGAAATTTACTCACAAACTGTCCCTGAAGTGCATTATTTTCCATTGCTTAGTGTATGCACGATATTTAAGGTATCATATGGACACTTCTAGTGTGGAAATGCTGCAACAAGATGTTGGTGCTGGTAAACAAAACATGGCTTCAACAAACTAGCATTGAAAACAACATTCCCATTGTTCTTCTAGCTGCTCGTACTGTTCTATAGGTTGGGGAGACAAGAGCACCAGGTCAAATAGACCAATTATTATCTTTGCCTATCGCTCTGTCTAGCTGTTGTACATCAGCTCCATTTATCCACTGAACTCTTACTAAGGGCACAAAGACTCCTTTCCCATCCCACTCCCAGCATTTTTGTGGTAGAATGCAAATTCTGCTTTGCTTCCTTCCCCATCTCACCTGCCTGATGGTTGCTCTTTACAGGGACAGGGGAAAGAAGGAAGCGTTACTCCATCTGATAAGCTACAAGAGATCGAACAGTGATAATAAAATAAATGCCAATGCTCTTCAAAGGTATAAGAAAACTTTCTTGGTTCTTAGATTTTTTTTGTCCTGAATCAGACCGAGCAATAATTCACCACTGCCCTACAAGTCAGCTGGTACCTATTTAAAAATCATGGTCTCTATTGTTACCGATATAACTGTAACAAGGGCACCAAGAACACTGCGCACATCTTCATTTTCCAATTCAGCCACCGTGATAGGATTTTATAAACATTCCTATTAAACTCTGCTCACAACTTAAATAAACACTATTAAATGAAATTTAATGTGGATAAGTGTAAAGTAATGCACATTTGGAAAAATAACCCGAACTATACGTACAGTATGATGGGGGCTAATTTGGCTACGACAAATCAGGAAAGAGATCTTGGAGTTATCGTGGACAGTTCTCTGAAAACCTCCATGCAGTGTGCAGCGGCGGTCAAAAAGGCAAATAGGATGCTAGGAATTATTAGGAAAGGGACAGATAATGAGACCCAGAGTATCTTACTGCCCCTGTATAAAACTATGGTATGCCCACATCTTGAATATTGTGTGCAGATGTGGTCTCCTCACCTCAAAAAAGATATTTTGGCCTTAGAAAGGGTTCAAAAAGGGCAACTAAAATGATTAGAGGTTTGGAACAGGTCCCATATGAGAGGTTAAAGCGACTGGGACTTTTCAGTTTAGAAAAGAGGAGACTAAGGGGGGATATGATAGAGGTCTATAAAATCATGAGTGGTGTGGAGAGGGCCGATAAAGAAAAGTTATTTATTTGTTCCCTAAATAGAAGAACTAGAGGACACCAAATGAAATTAATGGGTAGCAGGTTTAAAACTAATAAAAGAAAGTTCTTCTTCACACAGCGTGTAGTCAACCTGTGGAACTCCTTGCCAGAGGAGGCTGTGAAGGCTAGGACTATAATAGAGTTTAAAGAGAAGCTAGATAATTTCATGGAGGTTAGGTCCATAAAAGGCTATTAGCCAGGAGATAAAATGGTGTCCTTGTCCTCTGTTTGTCAGAGGCTGGAGAGAGATGGCAGGAGACAAATTGCTTGATCATTGTCTTCGGTCCACCCTCTCTGGGGCACCTGGTGCTGGCCGCTGTCGGCAGACAGGATACTGGGCTAGAAGGACCTTTGGACTGACCCAGTACGGCCGTTCTTATGTTCTTACAACAAAGTTATTTTGGTGAAGTAAGGGATTTCCTGCATAAGTTACTTTGAAATGAAGCAGTCTAGAAAGACTTCAGCTTCCCACTAGCAACCACTATTTTGGCTTATGACATCACTTAGCATGTTCATTGCACTTTCTCCAACTGAATGGATGTCTTCCCTTTCTGAAAATTCTATGGAAACAGTATTTTTACAATCCCCATGTTAATAAATTTTGAACAGTCAGCATGGCAGCAGGGAAAGACTACAAGTGGTAGTTGTCTAGAAAAACAAAGTACACAGCAATCACTTGTTTTGGGATGCAGAACAGCTAAAGAAAAAAAAAAAGCAAGCTGCAAAATCTATAGCCCGGTCATCTGAAGAAGTGGGCTGTGTCCACGAAAGCTCATGATACCATCTACATGTTTTGTTAGTCTATAAAGTGCTACCAGACCATTTGTTGTTTTTTTTTACAGAGACCCATGATTACAATGGATATTAAGAAATCTTTTACTGAGGATCTGATATCCCACATAGGAAAAGTTGTTCATGCCCACTTCATCAAGAGAAAATGGGAAAGCATGGCTTATTCTGTGTGATAACCTAGGTCAGAGGTTGGCAACCTATGGCATAAGTGCCGTAAATTGCATGCAAGAGGATTTGCACTTGCCCAGAAGCTTCCCCGCCAGATCTGGCATGCAGGGAACACTAGCCACTCCCACACCCCTGCTCTGTGCATTTCCATTTCCCTTCCCCTTCCCCTGGATGGGACAGGCTTACGCAATCACGGCACAGCAACAACAGCCTCCCTCCCTACCTCCTCCACCCCTCTGCCAAAGAACATAGGTGACACTCTGAGCATTTTGCCAGTGGGCAACCAGGTCCAAGGCAAAACTCGGTGGAGCATTTTAGAAAAGGGGAACTACACAAAAATGAGGAGGTTAGTCAAATAGAAATTAAATGTACAGTGACAAAAGTAAAATCCCTGCAAGCTGCATGGAAACTTTTCAAAGACACCATAATAGAGGCCCAACTTAAATGTATATCCCAAATTAAAAAACACAGTAAGAAAACAAAAAAGTGCTGCCGTGTTTTAACGACCAAGTAAAAGAAGCAGTGAGAGATAAAAAGACATCTTTTAAAAAGTGGAAGTCAAATCCTAGTAAGGAAAATAGAAAAGAGCATAAGCTTTGTCAAATTAAGTGTAAAAATACAAGAAAAGCCTAAAAGGAGTTTGAAGAAAAGCTAGCCAAAAACTCAAAAATAACAAAATGTTTTTTAAGTACATCAGAAGCAGGAAATCTGCTAAACAACCAGTGGGGCCCATGGATAATCGAGATGCTAAAAGAGCACTCAAAGACAACAGGGTCATTGCGGAAAAGCTAAATGAATTCTTTGCTTCTGTCTTCATGGCTGAGGATGTTAGGGAGATTCCCAACCCCGAGCCACTTTTTAGGTGATAAATCTGAGGAATTGTCCCAGATTGAGGTGTCATTAGAGGAGGTTTTGGAACAAATTGATAAATTTAACAGTAACAAGTCACCGGGACCAGATGGTATTCACCCAAGAGTTGTGAAAGAACTCAAACGTGAAATTGCAGAACTATTAACTGTGGTTTGTAACCTATCCTTTAAATAAGCTTCAATACCTAGTGACTGGAGTATAGCTAACGTGATGCCAATATTTAAAAAGGACTCTAGAGGTGATGCTAGCAACTACAGACCGGTAAGCCTAATGTCGGTACCAGGCAAATTAGTTGAAACTATAGTAAAGAATAAAATTGTCAGACACATAGATGAACATAACTTGTTGGGGGAAATCATCATGGTTTCTGTAAAGATAAATCATGCCTTACTAATCTGCTAGAGTTCTTTGAGCGGGTCAACAAACATGTGGACAAGGGGGATCCAGTAGATACAGTATACTTAGATTTCCAGAAAGCCTTTGATAAGGTCCCTCACCAAATGCTCTTAAGTACAGTTCTCATGGGATAAGAGGGAAGATCCTTTAACGGATTGAGAACTGGTTAAAAGATAGGAAACAAAGGGTACAAATAAATGGTAAGTTTTCAGAATGGAGAGAGGTAACTAGTGGTGCCCCCCAAGGATCAGCCCAGGACTAATTCTATCCAACTTATTTATGATCTGGAGAAAGTTTGCAGACGATACTAAACTGCTCAAGGTAGTTAAGACCAAAGCAGACTGTGAAGAACTTAAAAAAGATCTCACCAAATTAAGTGATTGGGCAACAAAATAGCAAATGAAATTTAATGTTGGTAAATGTAAAGTAGTGCACATTGGAAAAAATAATCCCAATATGATGGGGACTAATTTAGGTACTACTCCTCAAGAGAGAGATCTTGGAGTCACTGTGGATAGTTCTCTGAAAACATCCACTCAGTGTGCAGTGGTAGTCAAAAAAGCAAATAGAATGTTAGGAATCATTAAAAAAGGGATAAAAATAAGACAGAGAATCTCTTATTGCCTCTATGTAAAACCATGGTACGGCCACATCTTGACTACTGCATAAAATGTGGTCATTTCATCTCAAAAAAGATATACAGGCAGTCCCCGACTTAAGCGGATCTGACTTACGTCGGATCCGCATTTACGAACGGAGCTTTCTCGCCCCGGAAGTCGGGGCGAGAAAGCCCCGTTCGTAAGCTGCTCCGGTGCCCCTGGTCTGCTGGAGACCGTCTCCAGCAGACCAGGGGCACCGGGCGGGTTCCCGCGCTTCTGAGGCTTTGCCAGAGCAAAGCCCCAGAAGCGCGGGAACCGCCGCTGCTGCCCCTTGAGACCCGCGGCTGCGGCTTCAGTCAGGGTGCCTGTGGTCTGCTGGGGACCGTCCCCAGCAGACCACAGGCACCCAGACTGGAGCGGCAGCAGCGGCGGTTCCCCACGCCTCTGAGGCTTTGCTCTGGCAAAGCCGCAGAGGCGCGGGACCCCCCCGCGGCTGCCGCTCCAGTCAGGGTGCCTGTGGTCTGCTGGGGACCGTCCCCAGCAGACCACAGGCACCCAGACTGGAGCGGCAGCAGCGGCGGTTCCTCGCGCCTCTGAGGCTTTGCTCTGGCAAAGCCTCAGAGGCGCGGGACCCCCCGCGGCTGCGGCTTCAGTCCGGGTGCCTGTGGTCTGCTGGGGACCGTCCCCAGCAGACCACAGGCACCCAGACTGAAGCCGCAACCGTGGCGGGGTCCCTCGCCTCTGAGGCTTTGCCAGAGCAAAGCCTCAGAGGCGCGGCACCCCGCTGCCGCTGCGGCTCTGCTCCCCGTGTCCCTGGTCTGCTGGGGGATGGGGGGGGCGCAGCTAGTGTGCTCCCCCCCCCCAGCAGACCAGGCTTTTGTTTTGGACTCTGGGGCAGAGCAGCTGGGGCGCTGCCGATTGGTCCTGCAGCGCCCGTGGGCACTACTGGACCAACCCGGCAGCACCCCAGCTGCTCTGCCCCAGGTCCTGATTCAGCCGCTGCTGGTCAGTTTCAGCAGCGGCTGAATCAGGACGTCTGGGGCAGAGCAGATGGGGTGCTGCTGGGTTGGTCCAGTAGCACCCCAGCTGCTCTGCCCCAGGCGTCCCCAAGTCAGCTTCTGCTGAAACTGACCAGCGCTGACTACAGGAAGCCCCAGGCAGAGTTGCTCTGCCCCGGGCTTCCTGGAATCAGCTGCTGATCAGTTTCAGCAGCAGCTGACTTGGGGACGCCTGGGGTTCTTAAGTTGATTCTGTATGTAAGTCAGAACTGGCGGTCAGTTTCAGCAGTGTCTGAATCTGGACGCCAGTTCCGACTTACATACAGATTCAACTTAAGAACAAACCTACAGTCCCTATCTTGTACGTAACCCGGGGACTGCCTGTATTGGCACTGGAAAAGGTTCAAAAAAGGGCAAAAATGAGGAGAAGTTTGGAATGGATCCCATACAAAGATTAAAAAGACTTGGACTTTTCATCTTAGAAAAGAGGAGACTAAGGGGGGATATGAGTGAGGTTTATAAAATAATGACTGGCTTGGAAAAAGTGAATAAGGAAAACTTATGTACTTGCTTCCATAATGTAAGAACTAGGGGTCACCAAATAAAATTAATCGGCAGCAGTTTTAAAACAAACAAAATGAAGTTTTTCTTCACTCAGTGCACAATCAAATCTGTGGAATTCCTTGCCAGATGTTGTGAAGACTAGGACTTTAACAGGGTTCAAAAAAGAGATCGATAGATTCATGGAGGTTAGGTCCATCAATTGCTATTAATGAGGATGGGTAGGAATAGTTTCCCTAGCCTCTTTCTGACTGGAAATGGATGACAGGAGAGGGATCATGTGATGATTATCTGCTATGTTCTCTCCCTCTGGGGCATCTGGCATTAGCCACTGCCAGCAGACAGGATACTGGGCTAGATGGACCTTTTAGCTGAGCCAGTATGTATGTTCTTATGTTCCTTCTCCTCATCCCATGAGGCTGGAGTGCCAGAGGAGTGAGGTGTTTCAGCGGCGGGCCACATCAGTGAGGGTTGGGGGTTTTTGGAGGAGTATTTTCCCTTCTAACTTGTGTGGTCCCCAATTGATTTTTCTGTGGCCCCCAACCCCAAAAAAGTTCCCTGTCCCTTCTCTAAATAAAGAAAACATTGAAACCTTTTGTGTTGGACATAAATTAATATTTTACTTTCTTTAAAGTGAAATTTGATAAACTAACATGAGAAAGTAAATAGGTTTAATTTAAATTAGTCAAAATGCTTAATCTTTCTCCCTAGCTGCATCTGGTTCAGAAAATATGGTCACCCTATCCAGCCTGCGATGACTCTTCCTCCCGCCCCCAGCACACAAATCCATAAATAGAAGTGAATAAAGTTAAATACTGGCATGCCACTTCTGAAAGGTTGCCAACCTCTGACCTAGGTCCTAGGGCTTGTTACTAAATGAAGTGGAAACAAGAGCACTTAAGACTTAGGGTATGTCTAGACTACATGCCTCTGTCACCAGAGGCATGTAGATTAAGCTACCAGGCATAGGAAAATGAAGCGGCGATTTAAATAATCGTTGCTTCATTTAAATTTACATGGCTGCCGCGCTGAGCCGACAAACAGCTGATCAGCTGTTTGTCAGCTCAGTGCGATAGTCTGGATGCGCGGGTGTCGACATCAAAGGTATTTGTCGACCACCCAGGTATGCCTCCTGGGATGAGGTTTACCTTTGTGGTCGACAAATACCTTTGATGTCGCCACCCGCGCGTCCAAACTATCGCGCTGAGCCGACAAACAGCTGATCAGCTGTTTGTTGGCTCAGCACAGCAGCCATGTAAATTTAAATAAAGCGGCGATTATTTAAATCGCCGCTTCATTTTCCTATGCCTGGTAACCTAATCTACACGCCTCTGGCGACAGAGGCATGTAGTCTAGACATACCCTTAGTCTACACCAGCACTTTTGTCAATACAACTTTTATTGGGCAGGGTTATACAAAAACCCACATCCCCAACCAACAAGGTTTCACTGAGAAAAATGTCAGTGTGGACACTGCTATCCTGGTGGGACACCTCTCCCACTGACATAGCCACCATCACTCATTAGTGGTAGGTTTAATTATGCTAGCAGGAGAGCACTCTTCTGATGTCATAGACGGGTTACAAAGGAAACCTTATAGAGCTGCAGAAAAACAGCTGTGCCGTTGTAAAGTCCATAGCGTACAGAAAGCCTTAGTGTCTCAATGTGGCCTCTGGTTTCCAGCAGAGGTACAAGAGGTCACAGAATACCTAAGTTACTTTATCAAACCTGTATTTATTAAAGGGAAAAGCCATTAACAAAACAAAAATCTTACATCTTAATCACAGTGTACATTTCATCTAAAGATAGCTTAGAAGCATACAGTGTAATTACACTTTACCTATGATGTTTTAAATTTTCTTCATATAATAAAGTCCTGAGTAGGTTACTATTTTATAATGGAATGTTTCTACAAGGAAAAAGGGCAAGATAAATGTGACGCTACGAAATTAGTTCATAAATCAACACTAAACTATCACCCTAATAACTTTTTATGGGACAGGTGGGGAAGAGAGACACTTCTCTCAACACTCTCCGCTCACCTCTGGTATAAGCCGGTCCAAGCATTCAGCTCTGTTTTCATGAGAAGGGTGTGTGGAAAGCCATTCTGGTAATTTACGCTGCCCTTGAATGGTCTCAGCTAATTCCATCTGCTGCCAAAACACAGTGCTTGCTCTTACATCCACACAAGCCTAAAAATAAAAAGGAAACGTCATTGAACTGTAATTCTCAAACATTTTAAAATTAGAATTCTCTAAAGTTTCTTTGACTGCATTCCTCACATGATCATAACAAACATATGAATGGACATACTAGGTCAGATCAATGGACCATTTAGATCAGTATCCTGTCTTCCAATAGTGGCCAATACCAGATACTTCAAAGAGAATGAACAGAACAGGCAATGATCAAGCCATTCATCCTCCTGTTATCCATTCCCAGCTTTCAGCAAACAAAGGCTAGGGACACCCAATGCATAAGAGTGGGTTCATAAGGCCCATACTGGCCAATAGCAACTGATGGACCTATCCTCCATGAACTTAAACTAGTTCTTTTCTGAATCCTCTTATAGTTTTGGTCTTTACAAAAACCCTGGCAACAGTCAACCTGTGAAACTCTTTATGTGAAGTACTTTCCTTTGTTTTAAAGCTATCTATTGATTTCATTTGGTGACCCCGTTTCTTGTTTATTCATTCACATTACATTTCCTTATTAAATTTCTTCACAACAGTCAATATTTTATAGACCTCTATCATATCCCATCTTAGACATCTCTTTTCCAGGTGGAACAGGCTCAGTCTTTAAACGTTCCTCCTACAGAAATTATTTCATATGTCTAATCATTTTTGTTGCTCTTTCCTATACTTTCTCCAATTGTACTACAGTGTCTCTTTGAGATGGGGTGACAATCAAGATTCTATGGTACAATTATGGTCCATAGACTACAACAAATATTAAAACTAATGTTTTTCCTTTTAAACTATTTCACTCCAGTCAGGAAATGGGACAGGTGGGAATATCAGGTCATACTTAGTGAGCCAGTTTCACCACTGATGTTAACCACCCCCCCCCCAAAAAAAAAACCCCACACACCACAATTACAGAAAAGATGAGATAAGTCTCTCAGGACTGAAGATTAGTGCACTTCCAGGACATGATGGGCCCAGTACTTCACTCATACCCGTGTAACTCACTGACTTTGATAGAACTACTCCTAAAATACAGAGTTAATGAAAAGGGAACCAGACAGAGAAATGGTTAATCAGAAAAAGAAGTTATACCTGCTGAGGTGTTATACGTAAGAACTGTTACAAAAAGAAAAAAAGTACTGAGCTGTTTCTGATAAATTAAAACAAAATTCATCACCCTCACATACTTACACAAATTTGCAGAGAGAAGGCCCAATTTTTCGACCTTCTACTCAGAAAATATTTTGTTGCGCTTGTGACAATAGGAATAACTCTGGTCTACAGGTAACCTGCCATATAAAACATGACTATGCTAATTATGTTTTTATTCCCCACCACACAATATTTGGAAGCTATTTTTATGTCACTGATGTGGTGCAGAAGCATAAGATTCATCAACCAAATAAGTAAAAAAAAAGCAACCCAAAACAGCCACGTATCTCACAGCAATCTAGATGCCAGCCTGAGTTGTTTATAACTTAAGGGGCTGATGTCTGTCTCCCATTATGATTGGGCCAATTTAAAATGCCTCAATAAGCAGAGCCATTGCTGCATCAGTGACATAATTTGTCATATACTCTGATATACAGCAAACTGCACAAGTGGCAGCAAAGTAAACTTTCATGCTTTAGAGACAGATTAATGCCATGTACTATGGAAAATGAAGGGATTATTTTTCTGTAAAATTGGAAATATTTTGGTTTTTGTAATGACTTTATGAGAAACAGAAGCGAAAGCAAGTGACAACACTGTAAATGAAACAGGGAGCATGTGTGCACATGTGTAAGGAGGACAAGAATTATGTTAGTGAAAGGAAGGCCATCTGGTTTAAACACCTGACCTTGGGAATACTTGACACAGCAGTAGGACAACAATGCAAGAACTATGATAACAGTTGCAATATAAAAGGGACAAAAAACTGAATTACCAAAAACACCTCCACAAAAAGTTACAGCAAGGAAATGTATTATTTCGATTGTGATATCACAATGCCTAGGAACTTCAATCATAATGAAAAACCTGATGAAAAACCTTAAGTTTATGTGCAGTCTTAGGTCTTACTACCTACAAATTTGGGGCACAGTTCATTGAAATGTCTTGGAGAGTAAATATACATACTAGAAAATCATATCTGAATGTGCTATATGGAGGGATGGTCCTAAAACAGAAAGTGACAATTGTCTTAGCTAGCTAACTATTCATAGTAAAATTCAGTATTTAAAGTGTTTTCTATAGTAATATTGTAGATACTTCAGTATTTTTATTAATTTAGGGGTTCTCATTTTTCTCCACCTGGGACCTTTAAAGCAACCAAAGGACAGTAAATTGAGGTCATGGCAAGAATTTATCTTGGGAAGTATGACAGCAGGTGAGTGGTGCTTATAACAGTGTTGTTGAGATGCTAGCTGGCAAAAGGAAAGGGTGATTACTTCAGCTATTCCCGCTTTCCCCTTATTCCTAGGCCATTCTCTACTTCAGAGAAACACTGAGCATTGAAGTTTTAAGAGGACCACAAGCATCCACTGGACCGCATAAAGATAATGCCAAAAAAGTGCTCTAGTCCCAATATGAGCTACGAGGACAGAGGTACCAGGGGAGAGAGAGTCAGACAAGGCTTATTAAGCGAGAACAAAATGCTAAGGTTATGAAGCCTGTTAATAATAGTGTTTTGTAAAAGGCTGTAGAAAACTAAATAAACATGACTCAGCAGACCATGATAACACAGTATGTGATAATGTGTGGGATTCAGCATAGGGTTATTATTAGAATGAATTTGGGATGACCAAATTTCTCATTGAGTGTGAAGGCCATGAAGTAGTTATAAAAGTCACTCTTAAAACTCACAACAATAAAACTTGTTTTGTTTGGGTCTTGTATTTTACAACAGATTTTTCCCCCCCACCCTGCTCGTATGCATGTATGTAATCCTGTACCACTTCCCTCACCCTCGTCCCCTTCTGCATTTTTGTCTTTTAAATTTGAAGGTCCTTGGAACAGGGACCATTTCCTCGTATGTTTGTATGGCATCTAGCAAATCTGGAGCTCATCCATACTATAAATATTTTCAGGTGTCTAAATGTAAATACAGATGTGGTTAGTATATTATCTACAAATAATCTGTTTTTCAATCACTATGCTGAAATTCTATGAGGATATGATCTCATGTAACCTGCTCAGAGTAAAAACTAATGCTATATACAGCTCAAAAATTAGGAACTTCATCTCCCCATCTGGATATGGAATAAGAATGGAACACTAGCAGGTCTAAGACATTTATTATTCAATGTCACTTATCTGAGACTGAAATCCTACATCACAAACTCCACTTGCATTTCTCTGCTACACATTCATGTGAAAAAAGGAATAAATCAGCATCTCCATTTTTATTTTATTTTTAAATAAATGTTTGCATCAAACTGCTCAAGATTTTGAATATTCATATTTTTGTTAAAGATGTATTAGTGGTCGGGCAAGGTAACAAGCTCTTTAATTAAGTAACTATTCTCTGGAGACCATAATCACATGTAATATTAGAAGTGTATATGTATGTGTTTATGTATACAAACACACAAATAATGAAATACACACACACACACACACTTCTGCTGCTGTGATAAGGACATTACCCTATACATTTTTTCTAAGGTTAGTGTTAAAAAGAAAAGCTCAGAGGAAAATTGATCATGAGGGTGACTATCAGAGGGACTAAATGTAACTGGCAACCTAACTGTATGACTCTGTTTTCTTTATTAGGTGTTTGTGTACATGGAAGCATATATTAGTAGTTCAAAAACAAAAGCGGGATTTCAAATGGATTCGACTTATGACAGGCACATACTTGCTATACTGTTTTGGGAAGACTGCTTTAACCTACATGTGCCAGTTTTCCTCCTCTATAAAAGAAAGTGTTATGGATCTTTGTTTTACTAATATTTGAACTTACTATATAGCATCTTGCTTTCAAAGATGTCAGAAATAAGAGTTTGCAGTAAACTGCTCAAAGATTTGGAATATTAGAATTTTCATTAGAGACTGATTAATGGTCAGACTCTTTCCTTTGTGTTCTAAGTGAAATTTCAACTACAAGAAATAAACATTTAAATTTAAAATGACAGAAGCTTCAAAAAGGTCCAACTGCAAAAAGCAGAATTCTCTTATTATGCACTAGATGGCACTGTTCACATAGTTATCCAACTTAGTTACAAAAACACTATAATGGGATAGATAAAGCTGAAAGGTCTTGCTTAATTTGTTTAATTTGTTAACTAAATCAGTCTAAGGATAATAGGGTGAATAGGTAGTGAGATAATGAAATAAGAAACTAAGTACTTTACACAAAGCATTAAAGTCTCGTATTAAAAAGGAGCTACATGATTTAAATTCCACATAGAAGCATGAAACCTATCGCTTGGGCATATTAAGTAGCGGATATATTAAAAGTAATTTATAAATAAACTAGCACTATTGAAACAACATGCTTTATTTTATGCTTATTTTAAATCTTGAAACCAAATAAAAACCTGGTCTGAATTTTAAGTCAGAATGCCATAATTACTACCTATCATATCTCTAGTTAATACAATCAATCACAATACAGAAAAATTTAAAACACGCTTTCTTATTTATAGTATCTACTCTGATAATGATATACTGAAACTCAAGTGCATTACTGATTGCTTTACCAATCTTCAATAATTCTTGTAATAGACAGAAACTAAGTGAAATGTATTAAAAGCTAAAGGACTAAGTTTGTAATCTATATTGCCAGATACATTTCCATGTATTTTAACTACGATTGTGAACTTCTTAGCTTTCTTAGCTTTATTTAAGAGTGACACCCAGTTTTAACAACTTCAATTTTACTATACCTTTAGACAAAATGCCCTTTTATTTCCCAGCTGAATAGTAAACAATTATGTTTTCCTTTAATGTCATTAAATACCTATTTGATGAAAACCTGGGTGATCCCATGATTGCAAAATTAAAGTTTACCTGTCCATCAATTGTTATTGTAGTAAGTGTTTCAAATAATTAAATAGAAGAAATATTTGGTTAGTAAAAATCAATTTTATTTACCTTTGCAGCAAACTGAAGTCCAACTTTGTCAGCTTCAATTTCCAATGTCCTGTTATATGGCCTATCAAATATAAGCTGGAAGAGAAACATGTCAAAGCTCTGATTCATAAATCTTGTTTTCACCAATTTATGTAGTCTTTAACATTCTGTATATTTTTCTAACCTGCTCATTAGAAAAGATGGAGGAGATGCATTAATATATATATCGGTCAGTGAGTCCATTGTTCAAGAACTTCTAAACAGTAAGAGCTAGGACCACCAAATTCGATATGCAGCTTCATCTTAAAGTAAGGTCAGGTTTTGGATGTGCCAGGAAAAAGGGAAGTGCCTGAAATGGGAATGTTTTCCAGGACACGGAAAGGGAGAGGTCAGAGAGGAGGGACGCAATACTACAGAGTGTCCACTGAAGGTAGTGAGCACAGCGGATGCTACACTGCAGAGTAAGGATGTTAAAGACTAGTCGACTATCCAATAAGCCAGGACTATTCAACTTTGGAAGCCACGGAGGCCAGTGATACTCACAGCACATGTTGAGTGCTGCAACATAAATGTGATTGCGTATACATGGAAATATATATGCAAATATATACGCAAATAGCTTCTTTCACACTGACGGGCATGAATACAAGGCACTTCCCACACTGCCCCGGCACCTCCTCCCTGGGGCCTAGAAACACGAACACCCTGTACCCATCTGTTCCAGCCAGCCCGTCCACCTGCATCTTTCAATGCTCATCCAGCCTGGCAGATGCCTCGGCGCTGTGGAACGTGTTCCCAGCGGAGGTCATGTTCAAAGGATCCTACCTGCAGGCTGCGTGTTGAGCCCTGTGTAAACCCAAACTGCACCTTGAACTGCAAACAAATAGGCCACGGGCTGCATGTGGCTCACGGGCCACATGTTGAGTAGCCCTGCAATAAGTAAATGCTTATTGGATAGTCAAGTCCACTAGTCGATTTCCCCTCTTCCCCCCCCACACACCCTTGCTATCTCTATCAGATAGAGGCAGCAAAGGGCGGGGGAAGAGGGGATACTTCAGAGCATCACCTGGTCCAAGTAGAGCGGGGGGAGGCATCAGCAACGAGCCCTGGCATGCAGTGGCCCCCTTCCTACCTCAGCCCATAGCTGGTGTGTATGTGGAGTGAGAGGCCTCCTGCAGCTGGTCCAGCAGGGAGATGAGGCTCCAGGGGCCAGGCCCGACCTCCAGCTGTCCCTCCCAGGCCAGCACTTGCTATTTGAAGCAGAAAAAGTCCCTTTTTTGCACAAAAATCATGGAAGCATCTACACTTGCCACTGTCTTTTTGCAGAAGATTCGCCACAAAAAGAAAACCACCTCCCCGAGAGGTGTAGAGTTCTCACCAGTGATGCTTTTGTGGTGTTGTGCAAGTGAAGATATGATCCTACTGCCTTTTAGCTTCTACAGGATCTCACATTGCCTAAGTGACCCCTCTAGGCAATACCTCTGCTGCTTTGATACCAAAAAAGACAGACATCCCCCTTACCCCTTCCCATATAAAACTCGGTAACTTTGAAACTCCCCTTCCTATTTTCTGGACAAGTGCTTACTTATTTGGCCAGGTGACAATGCCTGCGCCACAGAGCAAATGATCCCCCACTTACAGCAATGCTGAGCTACTGGAGCTGATCAGTGTCTGTGGAGACAGGACTGTGCAGGGACCCAGAATGACCTGCACCTTCCCCTTCCCAGGAGAGCTGCCCTCCAGGTGCTACTCTCATCAACAACTGAAGTGCTACAAATGTCAACACACTCTGAATAGGGATGTGAAAGTGTAAACATCTACATGATTAACCAATGAGCAGAGGCAACAGCAGGGGAAAGGGGGGGGGGGGAGAAAGAGAAGGGGGAGTCATCTTCCCCCATCCCACATGCGTAAATGTGTAACTGCTCCAGTTTTCAGCGCTACACATTTATCTAAATAAACACATTTTAACATTCCTAACTCTGACGCGTGAGTACACAAACCAACAGTTTTCTTTTACTAGTTCCCTATCATGGGTAAAACTGACAACCGCTCCGTCAATTTACAAGTACATTTGTCTATTTAAAAAAGTGTTTTATCTCCATTATAGCTAGGTTAAAAAGCCTTACCGAGTTAAAAAGAAAAATAATAAACTGATTATGCACACATAGGAGACAAACTTTTATCTTGTCTTTAAATGAATGTCATTTTGCTTGTAGCCTTAGTAGGTAAAAATGTCATAGAGAAGTGGGATTTTTTAAATTGGCTGTGTCTTTAAGCCTTGTATAACCAACCTGAAGGCAAATATGTATGGCATGGTAAAACAAGACAGTCCACAATCTCCAGAACAACTATAAACAACAAAAGATCACTCCTCCTTCATGATTACACTTCCAACACAGGGAGTAATAATCCTTGAGAAATCCAAGAGATTAAGATATTCATCTGGCCTGCTCCCACTCCATTAACCCTAGAGATACAACACTGCACAAAGAGATACAACACTGCAAGGCAAAGACCCAGTTATACAACTGCCAGTCTTCTACATATACCTAATGGAAGATGTAGGTAGTCATATGCTAGTAAAACAAGTTATAGTAAAGATTTACATGCCCTATTAAAGCAGGTTTCTGTTTTGAGTGAACTTTGCTCTTGTTCTATGGGCATTACATCATCACTCTGTGGGCCGAGTATCAATTAGGAAATTCCAACTTTAAAGCGAGATATGGGTTTAATACATATGTAGATTGAAGTTTCTGTGACGGTTTCTGGAAAAAATAATATAAAGTAACCCAAGCTAATCCTTTTCAAGTAAAACAAAGCAAATTCCTTGTTTTACAATGAAGGAGAGGACAGTTCAGTTCCAAAGCAGAAGAATTTCTTACAGAGTTCAGATATCACAATGATAGGTAACACAGAAAACTTGAGACAAAAACGTACAGGGAACATATATTTCCACTTAGTCCCAGGTCCAGAGAAGTGCACACCATCATTAAGAGGACAAGAGATTGTTCTAGGTGTGGTCTTTCACACCACTCTGAATCACCAGTAGCAGAAGAGGGTGGATAATAAACTAGACGTATTAACTGTGTGGGCCATTATGACAGTCCCAGTTTCTATTTTATGTCTGAGAAATGTGCAAGATGATCACATGCAGCAAAAGTAAAGCAAAGCTCTACCAACAGGCAGTTTTCCATCTATTCATCAACGTCACTTGTTATTCTTTGCTTTAGTGATTTTACTGCAACTTTTAGTCACAGGCTTCTGAATATCAAGGTTATCTTGCAGCTCAAAAAAAAAAAAAAAAAAAAAAAGCTGTAAGACTCTGAAAAATAAGCAATTTGATTACTCTTTACCTAAACATAGTAGAGTGAGGGGCCCAAAAGTTACCTTAATCACTTGCAGAAACTTTAACAGATTCTGAATGCTTGGTTTCTAAAATGACTGTTGCATAGAACAAAAGAGATGCATGACACTATACATATCTTCACTAATCCTTTACTATCCCCTGAATATTTCTGGACATGTTGACGGTACTTCGTTGTCAAGGGTATTATCATAGCTTGCTTAATGTACAGGCATTTCTTAAGTGCCTGCCCTGCAAAATTGGTATCTATACTTAAGAAGGATTGAGGCCATAACTCCATAATTTTAGGAAAGTTCAAGTAGGATAAGAAACCTTGTTAAGAAAGCAAGAAACTTTCTTTTCTGCTTCTGCCTCAAACTCCCGCTATTGCCACATGGAGCAGCTAGCTGGATAGGCCTCAGGACATTTAATAGGCTGCAGGTATTCATCTGCTACTGATAGAGGACTTGGTTGTTGTTGTTTTTAACTTGTGGTCATGTTGGAATGAAATAAGATTTCACAACCACGAGAAATGAGACACAATGACTGAGAACCATGGGATTTACACAGACAATCATAAAACTGGAAGGGCCCTCTAGTAGTCTAGTCCCTTGCACTTATGGCAAGACAAAGCACTATCTAGACCACGGGTCTCAAACTCCTGGCCCATGGGAGCACTTGCTTTGCTGTGCTCTGCTTCCCCCACAGCTACTGCCACCGTGGACAGTTCCAGAGATGCGCAATTGCTGATGCCACATGGCACAAGGCCGCCACAGTGACCCCAAAAGCCATATACTTGGGGGGATGTGGTACCCTGAGGGGAGAAAGTAGGGATATGGCAAAAAGAGACAGGGCTTGGGGACAGTAATAGACAGCTCTTCCCCCGGCCTGCCAAGAGTCCCAGGCAGGATTACACAATCACCAGGAGTAGCCCATGGGCCAGGAGTTTGAGACTTCTGATCTAGACCATCCTTGATGGGTGTTTGTCTAACCAGCTCTTAATCGCCAATGATGGAGATTCCACAACCTTTCTAGGCAATTTATTCCAGTACTTAAATGGCTGTGTGTATTGAGGACGAGAAAGTCCCATACACCTTAAAAGTTTCCACAATTCTCAGTTTTCTCAGGAAATACAAATCATATATATTAGGTTAAAGAGTGGGGGGAGGAAGTCTCTTCTATTTCTGCATACTAATATAGTTATGTAGGGTAAAGCCCAGATTACCATAAAATTGCCTGCTCTTTAGTAAGAAATTCTTTAAATGAAAATCAATTAGAACAACTTCTGGTATAAAAGCAAACAAAATCGTGCCCATCTGCTGTATACAGAAGACAGAGGGAGCAGAATAAATTAGAAGAATAAATGGAACTTGTTCACAGTGATAGATACTTAGACCATAAGCGTAGATGATAGAGATGTTCTTTTGCAATTTACAGAATGGAGCCCTGACCTGTAAATTGGGCTCCTAGGCAACATGATCACACAAATAATTATAGTAAGGAGGAGACAATGTCTCTAGGGAGGTACACAAGGCAGCTTAAACTGGTCACGCAAGGAGACTAAAATAACTCACACAAGAAGGAGGGAGATTGACATGGACAAGAAGGGTGAGCCAGAAAAACAAAGTAGCATGTGGAGAAAGCAGAGACACACATTTGAAGGAGAAGAGGGGAGGGACTTCTGGTATGTATGACCGCTAAACGCTGAGAGAGCAGTAGGTATATAACAAGGGCATGGATGAACCCAGGATGAAAGACTGTTGAAAGCACAAATTCTCCTTACCCAACTAGTTTTGAAGTAGCCTTAGATTGTGGAATACAATTTTATAATTACTTTTATCTCAGTTGATTCTCTCTCCATATTCCATGTTGAATAAGTTTCATTTTACTTAATCCAAGAGTCAGAACTGGACACATCCTGAGGTTATTGGTAGGTTAAGAGATCCTTTACCACTGAAGGAGAACATTTTTGCAGTACAAGTATAAGAAATTGGCCCTGGGAAAGTTAGGACAGAGAACTACAGATGTAGGGGTCCAGCAGAAACCTAGTTTACATTCTTGATCTAAGGCACAATTCAATCTAATAAGTCCATGTCACAATACCAGTTGCTCTTAACATTTTTCTCATGTTTTGGTATACAGGCAGTCCCCGAGTTACGTACAAGATAGGGACTGTAGGTTTGTTCTTAAGTTGAATCTGTATGTAAGTCGGAACTGGCGTCCAGATTCAGCCGCTGCTGAAACTAATCAGTTTCAACAGCGGCTGAATCTGGACGCCAGTTCTGACTTACATACAGATTCAACTTAAGAACCCCAGGCATCCCCAAGTCAGCTGCTGCTGAAACTGATCAGCGGCTGATTCCAGGAAGCCCGGGGCAGGGGCTTCCTGTAGTCAGCCACTGGTCAGTTTCAGCAGCGGCTGACTTGGGGACGCCTGGGGCAGAGCAGCTGGGGTGCTGCTGGGTTGGTCCAGTAGCGCCGCCGCTCCTCGGCGCTACTGGACCAACCCAGCAGCACCCAAGCTGCTCTGCCCCAGGCGTCCTGATTCAGCCGCTGCTGAATCTGACCAGCAGTGGCTGAATCAGGACGCCTGGGGCAGAACAGCTGGGGTGCTGCCCGGTTGGTCCAGTAGCGCCCAGAGCGGCGCTACGGGACCAACTGGCAGCGCCCCAGCTGCTGTACTACAGGTGTCTGGAGCAAAGCCACGGAGCACGGGGGCAGCGGGACAGCCCAGACGCGCCGTGGCTGTCAGCTGACCGCGCGCTCCGCGGCTTGGCTCTGCTTTGCCCTCCCCCCCCCCCGGTCTGCAGACCAGGGGGATGGGGGGGGGGGGGCAAAGCAGAGCCAAGCCCCGGAGCGCCCGGCCAGCTGACAGCCCAGACGCGTCTGGGCTGTCAGCTGATCGCGCGCTCCGCGGCTTGGCTCTGCTTGGCTCTGCTTTGCCCCCCGTCCCCCCCCCCGTCCCCCTGGTCTGCAGTGCTTTCCAAATGACTAAGAAATGACAACATACCTGAATAATAATAGTAGAAAGTATATTCACCTGCATTTATAGCAAAAGTGTCACAGTGTTTTGCATTCTGAACCAGATGTTAAATAAATGTAGCAAGTACAACAATGTCACAGCCTCTGCCTTACCTCTTGCAACTTACTCTGGATCCACTGACCTACAATTGCCAAACTATCTCTGGGACAGACTGCCCAAATAACCGCAAGCAAGATAAGTGACAGGAAATCCAAGAAATGTACCAGACTGGCCTTCTCTGCCTGAAAATAAAAACAGTGAAGTTTTCAATAATTTACCCCTGGATCTTGCTTGCATGTGTTATTTTTCAATTTGAGACAGATAATTCTTTTCTATCAAGGTAAATATGTGCTCTGTCATGGGGTTGGAAAATCATTTAAGAAAAGTGACGATTCAGATTAACACAACTACTCCTCTAATACATTTAAGAAAAGTGGAATTAGAGAATTAGCCACAACTGAGAAAAATCTCTTTGGTGAGGGGTTTTAGGCCAAGGATCAGGTCACAAACTGGTCCTCAGATAAAAGGCCAAAAGGTAACACAGAAAGACATGCTCACAAAAGGCAGGCATCTGCCGGAGACGTAGTAAGGGTATGTCTACATTAGCCCCCTAGTTCGAACTTGGGAGGCTAATGAGGGCGACCGAAATTGTAAATGAAGTGCAGGATTTAAACATCCCGGACTTCATTAGCATGTTCCCGGGCGGTCGCCATTTTGGAAATTGACTAGCCCGGAGTAACTGCCCGCGTCTACATGCAGCAGTGAAACGGGAGTTCGAAGTAAAGCCCTAACTCGAATTAGCTGTTATTTCTCCTGGAATGAGGTTTAACAGCTAATTCGACTTAAGGGCTTTACTTCGAACTCCCGTTTCACTGCCGCGTATAGACGTGGGCAGTTACGCCAGGCTAGTCAATTTCCAAAATGGCGACCACCCGGGAACATGCTAATGAAGGGCGGGATATTTAAATCCCACCCTTCATTTGCAATTTCAGTCGCCCTCATTAGCCTCCCTAGTTCGAACTAGGGGGCTAGTGTAGACATTCCCTCACAACGGAAAAGTCTGAAAAATAGGCTCTCCATATCCACCTATCTGGAGATAGAAAGCCTGAAGTCAGGGACAGAATCTTTATGTACAATAGTCTTTAGGAGGAGCCAAGCAGCTAGACTTGTTTTTTCTGTTTTGATCAGGTATGGACTATTTTGGTGACAAACACATCCCTGAACAAATGGACTGTAATTCTGCTGCTGTAAGTAGTTTTATTTGATTTACTGGCCAGTGAGAGGTCCACGAGTTTACAGGCCTCAGTCACTGTACTATGAGAACTTCACAATCTTTTACACTTTCTCCACACAATACCTCTGTGAGATAGGGAAGTGATATGTTTTACAAGTGATGACTGAGATACAGAAGGATTAAGTGACTTACCCAAGTTCACAAGGGAAAACTGTAGGAGAAACAAGACTAATTCAGCTATATCAACAGGCTAGTACCCTAACTACTAAAAACATCTCTCCCCCAGTTTCCATTAATCTTGCCAATTTTAATCTTTCTTGTAAATATATACCAATAGTTAGAGCCGTGATTTCTCTATAAAATTGCAGCTCTAATATTTCTGTTCTCCTTTTCACATATGTAATGTTATCAAAAAGAGATAATTCAGCATAACTTCTCTGTCCCAAATAATAGCCAGATTGGAATACCACTATCCGTTGTTAATTTGCTTTCCAAATGTGCTAATTACAGTTGTGTAGCAACTTTCTGCTACATGAATTAGAACTAGTAAAAATGATAGTTTCTTGTTCTCATACCTGGTGGTCTTTGAGATGTGTTGTTCACGTCCATTCCAATTCAGGTGTATGTGAGCCGCATGCAATGAACGTCAGAAACTTTTCCCCAGCAGCTCCCGTAGCGTTGGCTGTGGAAACCCCTAGAGTGGTGCTGCTATATCAGCACATACATACCACTGCCAACCCTGTCCTCCCTCGGTTCCTTCTTGACAGCTACTCTGACAGAGGGGAAGGAGAATGGGTATTGGAATGGATGTGAAAAACACATCTTGAAGAACACCAGTTACGAGAATAGGTAAATGTCTTTTCTTCGAGTGATTGTTCACTTTGATTCCAATTCAGGTGACTCCCAAGCTACTACCCCATGGACGTGGGGTCGGAGTTCGGAATTACAGACTGCAGTACTGCTCTACCAACTGCTGCATCCTCCCTGGAGGATTTATCAATTGTGTAATGGGCTGTGAATGCATGAACTGAAGACCAAACAGCTGCCCTGCAGATTTCCTGCAAAGGGACCTGTTCCACAAGGGCTGCAGACCAAGCCTGGGCCCTAGTCAAGTGACCTGTTGCTGGAAGGGGAGGGAGCCCAGCTAGCTCATAGCAGGTGCGTATGCACCTCACTATCCAGGTAGAGATGCACTGTGCGGATACTGGGTCTCCCCTCGTACATTCTGCAACTGCCACGAACAGCTGTGTGGATTTCCTAAATGAGCTAGTGCAGTCTATGTAGAATGCTAAAGCCCTCCTCACATCTAATGTGTGCAAAACCCTCTATCGCTAATGTGAGGTTTAGGATAAAAAACTGGAAGGAAGACTCCTTGCGGCAGGTGGAACTGGGATACCACTTTTGTTAGGAAAGCTGAGTATATTCTAAGTTGTTGTGGAAGATTATTTACAGTGGTTGTGAAGATAGGACCCTCAACTCAGACACTTGTCTCACTGATCTGGCAGCTATCAGGAAAGCTACCTTCATTGATAAATGTGGCAAAGAACACTGAGCCATCGGTTCAAAGGGTGGACCCAAAAGTTTATTGAGTACCATGTTCATGAATCGACAGGTACAGGTGAGCAACAATACAGGTACAACCTGTCCAACCCCTTTCTGAAACATTTTACCATAGGGTGGCCGAACAGGTAACGGTGAGAGCAACCTGGGAGAAAGGCAGATAATGCCGGCAAATGAATCTTGACTGAGGAGAGCGCCAGCTCCTGTGATCGCAAGTGCAACAGGTACTCCAGCACTGTCGTTGCACGTGAGATGACCTCGCACCCCCTAAAAAATAGCGCTCATATTGTCCATACACACCAACATGAACCAGTCCTGCATCTGAGTCTGAAACACACAGCAGGCCAATCTGACTACTCAGTTGCTTCACATTGATGTGAAGACTCATGTCCATGGGTGACCAGGGTCCTTGCATCCTGAAATCATCCAAGTGTGCTCCCCACCCCATGTCCGATGCATCTGTTTCCAGAGTCAGAGTGGGGGTCAGAGGCGCAAACTGCACTCCCTCCAACAGATTGCAAAGGTCCATCCACCACCTGAGGGACTCTATCACCTTCTGGAGAATGGATACTACCATGCCTAGGTAGTGATCGTGGGTACATACACGAAAGCGAGCCACCCCTGAAGCGGTCTTAGGTATAGACATGCATATCTGATCACATAACATGATGCCATGTGGACTATAAGCCTGAGGCATTTCCTTGAGGTAGAGATTGGATATTGTGTGAAGGAATCTAGAAGATCTGAATGGTTTGGGCCCTTGACTCTGGAAACAGTGCCTTCCCTCAACTGGGTCTAAATGTTGCCCCTATGAATTCTATCCTCTACACCGGGCTCAATTCCGACTTCTCCTTGTTGAGGAGAATACCCAATGTTTCGAATAGCTCTAGGGCAAGGTCTACACGGGTCAGGAGCTGAGCCCCGGAGTGTGCTATTATCAGCCAATCATCCCGGAAGGGAATACCTGCGCTCCACTCTCTCGGAGGAAGGCCTCTGCCACACATTTAGTAAACAGTTGAGGGACCGAGGAAAAGCCAAAGGATACCACCACAAATTGATAGTGCTCTCTCACTATTGTAAATCTGAGGTAACACCTGTTACAAAGAAGGATCAAAATGTAGAAATACGCATCCTTCACATCAAGGGCAGTGAACCAGTCTCCTGGATCCTGACAGGGAATTATAGTGGCTAGGGTGATTATCCTGAACTTCATTTTCTGCATTTAGCGGTTGAGGTTCCTTAGATCTAGGATAGGCCGCCTGTAAGGAAGTTCTATTTATTGTGTGGCTCTCCTCTAGCATGGCACCAAACTCCTGCCCGTCATCATGGGGCAGCCGCCTCTTAAACTTTGCTAGGGCATCCCATGACTTGAAGGTATACCTGCTAAGGATCACCTGCTGATTTGCAATCCTTAGCTGTAGACCTCTGGCTGAAAAGACTATTCTGCCAAACAGGTCAGTCTTTTTGGCCTCCTTTGATTTGGGGGCCAGGGGATGCTGGCCTTGTCTTTCCCCTCTCGTTGACTGCCGAGACCACAATCAATGAGGGCTGAGGGGGAGAATATAAGAACTCATAACCCTTGGGTGGGACAAAGTACTTCCTCTTGACACCTTTAGCTGCTGGAGGGCTAGGAAACAGAGTCTGCTATAGGGTCGTGTAATTCGACTGTACTGTCTTTATGATTGGCATTGCCACCTTAGACGGCCCTTTATGTGAGAGGATGTCCACAATTGGATCCCCGAGTTCCTGTATGCCCTCTACTGGGAGATTCATGTTCTGTGCCACTCTGTGCAAAAGCTCTTGATATGCCCTGCGGTCAATGGGCGGAGGTCCTGACATGGAGGTGCCTGTCACTGCTTCGTCTGGGGAGGATGACAAATAGGCTTGGGTCTGGGCAGTGTCCTCAGTGGGTATCTGGGCTCTGTCCTTGGGACCCATTCGATGGCCTTTTCCTGGTGGCTGCTCCCTATACTCAGGAAGTGGACTATCCCCTCTAGGTGGATGGGACTCCGCAGCGGACAGTATTCTCAAGTGATGCCTGTCCCGAGAAGAACGGGATCTGTGACTTGTTGACACCATCGACCTAGGAGCACCCTGGGACTCGTGGTACACCCAGAGGGTCCAGAAGGGCCACTGCGCCAGTGGTGGCCAATGCTGTTGCCACTATGCTGACAGGTCCCTTGTACTGCATTGAGACCGGCTGTGCCAAGATCTGGTCAATAGCACATCTGACTGATTCCGACTGGGACGACCACAGCAGTGCCAACGATGTCGATGCCCTGGTCAGTGCCAGGTGCTGAGACCTTTTCTGGGACCTAGACCAGTGCCGAGGAGGTCTGGAAGGGGCACGGCGCCTTGGACTTCTGGATTGTGACCTCAACCTGGGGTGATCTCTGTGCTGAGCATCGATCCCTCAGAACCAGCCTAGCGCTCGGTGCCAGCTGTGGAGGACGTTGAGCTGGCAACAGAGGACCTTCCAAGGAGGGACCTGTGCTGGTACCGTTCCGTGGACTACGGTTGACAGAGCATAGCGGGCTTTCCCCTTGAGCAGTGCAGTCCCTGCGGTTTGTCACGCACAATGGACGCCTTGGCCTCCAAGATTTCTATCAGATCTCTGTCCGGTTCAATGGTGTCCAGCATCGAAGGGGAGTTCAAGATTTGCACCGGGCTCATGTCTCTTGGCGGATTGTCACGTGCCGGACTCGATGGTTCCAATCCTGGGGCCAGAGTCGAGGGCACATCCTGGACCTCCCATTCCAGGGATTTTCTCCAGGCATGGTCCTGTTTTTGTCAGGGCCTGTGAGGGGATCTACCTCTGTCCTCTCTCCTGCCCCACAGTGCCAGTGAGGTAGATCTATGACTTGGCATCGCATTCTTTGGTACCAGGGACCCGCAGCCCTGAGAGTTCTTTGCCATGCTCAGATTCTGCACCACATCTCTTACCAAGGCTGAGGTGCTCCGCACCATGCTGGCTCCTAGAACTGATTTTTTTACCTGAGGGGGAATTTAGCGCCACTTCCATCAGGAGCTGTTTGAGCCTATGCTCCTTGTCATAAATGATCTGGAGAAAGGGGTAAGCAGTGAGGTGGTAAAGTTTGCAGATGATACCAAACTGTTTAGGATAGTCAAGACAAGAGCAGACTGTGAGGGACTGCAAAAAGATCTCAGCAAAGTGAGCGATTGGGCAACAAAATGGCAAATGAAATTTAATGTGGGTAAGTGTAAAGTAATGCACATTGGGAAAAATAACCCCAACTATATGTACAGTATGATGGGGGATAATTTGGCTATGACAAATCAGGAAAGAGATCTTGGGAGTTATCGTGAATAGTTCCCTGAAAACTTCCACACAGTGTGCAGCGGCAGTCAAAAAGGCAAATAGGATGTTAGGAATTATTAAGAAAGGGATAGAAAATAAGACCCAGAATATCTTACTGCCCCTGTATAAAATTATGGTACGCCCACATCTTGAGTACAGATGTGGTCCCCTCACCTCAAAAAAGATATTTTGGCCTTGGAAAGGATTCAGAAAAGGGAAACTAAATGATTAGGGGTTTGGAACGGGTCCCATAAGAAGTGAGGTTAAAACGACTGGGACTCTTCAGTTTAGAAAAGAGGAGACTAAGGGGGGATATGATAGAGGTATATAAAATCATGAGTGGTGTGGAGAGGGCGAATAAAGAAAAGTTATTTATTAGTTCCCATAATAGAAGAACTAGAGGACACCAAATGAAATGAATGGGTAGCAGGTTTAAAACTAATAAAAGAAAGTTCTTCTTCACAAAGCGTGTAGTTAACCTGTGGAACTCCTTGCCAGAGGAGGCTGTGAAGGCTAGGACTATAATAGAGTTTAAAGAGAAGCTAGATAATTTGATGGAGGTTAGGTCCATAAAAAGCTATTAGCTAGGGGATAGAAATGGTGTCCCTGGCCTCTGTTTGTGGAAGGCTGGAGAAGGATGGCAGGAGACAAATCGCTTGATCATGGTCTTTGGTCCACCCTCTCTGGGGCACCTGGTGCTGGCCACTGTCGGCAAACAGGATACTGGGATAGATGGACCTTTGGTCTGACCCAGTACGGCCGTTCTTATGTTGTCCTTTCTAGTGAGGGGCTTAAAGCTTCAGCAGATCTTGTATTTTTCAGTGCGATGTTCTTCACCCAGGCAGTGAAGGCATGCGTTGTGCGGGTCGTTGTTGGGCATATGGCGTTTGTAAGCTGTACACACTTTAAAGTTTGAGGTGTTAGGCATGCCCCAGAACCCTGAGGGGCTGAATGTTTGGGCACTCGCCCACTGTCCTTTTATTTGCTTGAAGATCTTTATCACAGAGAAAAACAAAGCAAAGACCAAAAAAAACCCAAAAACAAAAAAAACAAACAAAATGAGAGCTACAGCTAGGGACTAGACACTTGCTAAGCAAAATCTAACTACAGTTCCAACATCACCATGGACAGTAAGAAAGAACTGAGGGAGGGTAGGGTCAGCAGTGGTACATATGTACTGATGTAGCAGCACCACTCTAGGGTCTCCACAGCCAACCCTACAGGAGCTGCTAGGAAAAAAGTTTCCAACGTTTGTGCATGCAGCGCGCGTACACCTGAATTAGAATCGACATGAACAATCATTTGTAGAAAATTTCAGATGAATTATGCTTTTTTCCCTGTTTGTGATCATATTCAAATCACTTGAGTAGGGCACAATGTTTTTATTTGTTTAATGAATGTTTATGGAAGTGAGGTTAAGTACATCACCACTCTGAACAACTCTGCCTATCAGGTAACCAGTTTTCCAGAATTAATAACCAAAGTCAGCAGTTCCCAACCACTGGGCGAAGGCCCACTGCCAGGCTCTTGGGGGCCAGGGTACACTGCTCCCACCGGGGCACTAGGAGACTGCCTCTTAGCCAACAAGAGCCAGGCAGGGGCAAGGTCTCCTCCCAGCCACGGAAGAGCGATTCGCTGCACAGCAGGAGGGCCATGTGGAGGCCGACACGGCAGCCTTAGGGCAGCTGCGACACGGGCAGCAATGCTCAGCTGGCAGCTAGGAGGCAGCGCAGGGCTAGGTGAGGGGGGTGGGGCAGGCACTGGAAGGCCCTGGGGTAAAGCGAATACTGGGGAGCTCTAAGAGGCAGGGGGCTGAAACTGGGAGGCACTTGGGTGTCCAGGGTGGGGAATTAGCACAGGGTTGGGTGCAGTGGTGCTCTGGAAACAGGAGGCTGGCACAGGGAGGTCTGGTGTTCGTGTGGGGAGGTGGGTGTCTACGGGGCAGGAGGCTCTGTGCAAGAAACTCTAGGGGTCAGTGGCTGGCGCTAGGGGATAGTGGAGGCACAGGAATTTTTGGGGTTAGGGCTGGCACTGAGGGGTTCTTGCGGTCAGGGCTTTTGGCGGACCGGCAACTTTTATTTGCATATGCAAATAAAAGTTGCCGGTCCGCCAATAATTTGTGAATGGGTTTGCCAATCCCCGGTATAAAAAAAGATTGGAAACCACCGACGTAAGTCATATTGGTTCTTGTGTTTCCTTTTTCTAAACAAAATTAGTCATGAATATTTTTAAATGTTCAAGAAATCACAAGCACTTCTAGCACACATCTTCTTTTACACAAAAATGTTTACAGGTATATCTGAAACAAATCAACTAGTTTGTTTGCAAATGCTTTGAAGAGCTATTTATCTAATTCTAAAATTTCCAAGATTATTCATGAAGAATTTACATTGAAAGTTCACAAGTTTTGAGACTGGCTAGGAAAGTACAGAGGTTTCATTTAAAGAAAGGATTGGTTCTGAGGATTTATTTTGTGTACAGATCCACCTTACATTGACTTGATTCTTCCGTTCAGAGAAGTAACATATCTTTATGTAGAATAACTTGGGCCAAGATCTGTATTACTAACCTGCTTTTTAAAGCTTGATCTGCAAAATGTACACGTTTTGTACATGAAAAATTGGTGATGAACTTCCAATTTTAATCAAGAACACATTAGAGCTTGGGATATGCACAAGATGGGTACATGCTCACGTTTGCAAGCACACTCATTCATCTGCAAACAAAGTCCGACTTCAGACCTCATGAACTTATTCAACTAAGACTATAGAATTGTAGGGCTTTGCTACTGCACTGCAAGTACTATATAATTTAGAAGACATTTTAAATACATCTATGGATTCCACATGTGTAGAAGGACTAAAGGCCCTATTTTGTAAAGTGCTGAGCACCTGCAACTCCCAACATCTGCATTTCTTAGCGTCAAATCCTCACTGCTATTTTGTAATGTAATGCAAGCCACTCTTATGAACTGATCCTGCTAACATTCATTAGCAGGTATTTTGCTAACATTAACTCAAATGGCACAGTAATGTGTACATGATCAGAACAATCAATCTTTAAACCAAATTATTCATTCTGCTTGTGGAAGCAGCCTGAGACTGTTTAAAGGGTACTTACTGCATGTCCCAAAACAGCATGAGCTATTTCATGGCCCAAAATGAAAGAGAGCTGGTGAATATCTGACACTGCATTTAGCAAACCAGTGAAAACAAATACTTGTCCATTCTGTGAGGAAAAAAATAAAAAACACATAATATAGCATAGGAACTGGGCAAACAAGCTCATTCTTACATATTGTTACTTACTTTTGCTTTTGGATTTTACTTACTGGAAGTACAAAAGCATTTATGCCTGGTTCTTCCACCACATGGATAACCCACGTAAACTCTGAAACCTCTGGGATGTCCTGGTTGCTTTCAGACAGATGACCAACAATTTTTTTCACTACCTGATAGCGAGGGTCTGTCTCGGATAACATTTTATTTTTAAACTGGTCCATCCACTGAAAAAAAAGACAATTCGTGATTTCTTTACAGAATAAAGAATGCAGTTTGTAGGCTAGCTGTTACACTACTATTGTATATAAGTGTACCACAGTAAAAGTTTTGTTCCTGACCATATATGTAAGAATCCAGTCTCATATATGCTTTTCTCTTATGTATCAAGTCAATCACCCATGTAAAAACCAAAAGTTCCATTTTTCACAACTCTATTTGTTTTGTATTGGATGTAATAAAATTGAATGTTTACATATGCTACCAAGTAATATTTCCATTTATATCAAGTAGTTGAATATTAGACTATATTAGTACAAAAAAGTCATAGGCCAATGAGGGGAGAGCACAGAAGAAAGCAGGCTGCAGGACAAGATGCTGCCTCATGTGGCAGATAGGTGGCTGCTCCAGCCCCCACTGGTTAACCATTTACATTCCTAGTGCAGGTGTGGAGGGCTTATTTTCTTTCAAACAACTCACCATATCATATTCCATCTGTGACAATGCTCTAAAATGTTCATTCCCAAACACCAATAGTCGAGCACGCCCAGTGATTGGTGTCTCCTCTAAGTGAGTAAAATAAAACACGATAAATAAAAGTGCTAAGCTACAAAGAGCTAGGACTATCTTCCATTTGTTTTTTCTTGCACTTTCTTTAAATAGTTCCTGTTTGTTAGGAGGCAGTGCCTTCCACCATTTTCTGATGCTCCTGCAAGACACAAACATTATTCATTTGTAAAGTGAATATACTGCCCCAAACTAGCAAGAAGAGGCTGTATAGTTTAATCTTTGTAAAGTACTAGGATACCCTTGGATGAAAAAGTCAAGAGAATCATTTAGTATGTATTCTGTCAGTCCAGCACAGTATTTTCTTCAAAGAACAGGCTGACAGATGCTTCCTTTTTTAATAGAAAACATTCTAACCTTTATCTTTTTTATCTTATTAAAAAATAGCATGTTAGGATTTGTTAAAGAACATCTGAAGGAAAAAATTTTCTCCCCATTACTCCTTGAATGGATTTGCAAGACATCA
This sequence comes from Pelodiscus sinensis, assembly GCF_049634645.1. NCBI lineage: Eukaryota > Metazoa > Chordata > Testudines > Trionychidae > Pelodiscus > Pelodiscus sinensis. The sequence continues at coordinate 14,202,947 of NC_134719.1, forward strand.
TCAGCAAGGGCTGATGAAAAATAAGTACATGAAAAAGAATGCACATATTGAATTTATTATGCACATGTGGCAGAAAATTAATTCCTATTTTTATGCAGGAACTGAAAACTCAGAATTCAACTTAAATCATGTGATACATTTGTAAATTCAATGTAGGCTGTAGGCAGGGAGAGTGAGAACTCCCGCTTTATCTCCAGCCTGAAGTCAAGGTCAGAATTCTGTCAGCAGATGTTGTTACCCTCCTACTTATTGTAGAGGACTGCTGAGGTATGCCCAAGTTCCTGGCTTCTGTTTTCGCCTGGGACCACATCTCTAGTAAACTTGAAGTACATGGTAGACAGATGCCATGATATTTTGGCTTTGCCAAGTGTATCACTGGCCATTATCCTCAATTGAGGATACTCAGCAAAAAACAAGTGTTTATTTTGTTAGGTGACTGTAATGATCCGAAACAGGTGTATTTTCTAAAATAAAACAAACAAAAAAAATCACAGGAAAGGGGTCCTCACAGGTTATAACCATTTTAGTCTGATTGATGTATGGACTCTATTGTGCTTTGAAAATGAAAATACATCCAACCCTAACCAAAAGCCCTGCAAAGCTTTTCACAAATGTTCAACTCAGCACACGCAGAATAGTTCTGTTAAAGAGACTACTCACTGTGTACATATGCGAGTCTTTGAAGGACAGGGTCTTACTTTATAAGAGAAAATAAAATAGAATTTTACCTTCCGAGAATGATAGCAAATAGCTTCTGAACTGGTTTAAGGATAATCCACAATAGAGGCACTGGAGCAGCCTGAAGTGATGATGAGGCGTGAAAATGCCTGATGATCTGAACATTCCAAGCAGGAATGGGATTTAGGGACTGCAGTGGAGCAAGACTTCGGAATAATGCAAGCTCTTCCACTATCAGCTGAGAGGCCAGGAAACCAGGACAGCTACTGTGTATGTTTGTGCACACTTCTATATTCTTGGCATTCAAAAAACATCTTTGGCTTTTATTAATAGATTTTCTGTAGAAGTTAGAGCTTCCAATCATAAAATAATAGCTGTTGTTGCTGCTTATATCTAATCGCTTGCATTTATCCACTCTATGATTTATTTGAATCTGACGATGTACATTCAAACCTTCAATAGAAGACCTATAAAGATTATTGCACTTTGCCTTACTGGCCAAAGAAGTTAAGCGAAATAAAATGCGGTTCCTACCAGCTATCTTTAAGCTACAGATGGCATTCATCTCTCGTTTATTCACCCTAAAACAAAACAGACATATTAAGAGCTCTACAATAATAACTAAAGCAATCACTGAATTACACCACTTTAGCTTAACAGCAATATCTTACTTCTTTCTTGTTTACCAACAGTCTCAGAATTATTACCCTGTCTTCTGTTATGTACTTGTTAGAACACGTTTTAAACAGCACACAGATATTAAACTGTGCAACTGAAAGTATAGGAAAGACATTCCTCAGTCACTTTTTCTTTAAAGAGAAAAAGCATATGTAAAAAGTTGGTAACATGGTTATTGGGATTTAGCTCTTTATTCTAAATATTTGTATAATTTACATTTGTCAGGAGGGAGATTACTTTTGTTATCTAGTTTTGAATTTATAAAATGCACCTATCACACTTCCTAAATGCTTTGCAGGGCTCGCCTGCAAATTTCATAATTACAGCTCCATTTGATATGATCCTTTAAAAAAAAAAAGTTTTCTGCAGTTGTACATCCAAAATGCAGAATGAGCAAAGACTTTAAAAGCTCCATTTGCAAAATCATGAAGGACACCTTTAGCTTGCACAAGAGAAGAGCCTGCCCCATCAAGCCTCATTGTTTACATCAGTGGTCCCCAACACGGTGCCCACGGGCACCACAGCGCCCGCTGGGGCATTTATGTGCACCTATCTAGTGACCAGAGCCAGCCCGAGCCATTCTTGCGCCCCAGGCGCGTGCACAGTGCTACCCCCAGGCTCCCAGTAACCCCAAAATGTTAGGGACCACCGGTTTACAACAACTATGAAGAACATCAGGGATGTGGCCCCTGGTTTGCCTGGATCCAGCCCCCAAGGCTCACCATTGGGGAACCTGTGCTGGTGCTCCATCCCCCCTGCCACTCACCTCTGGGGCTGGAGAATACAAAATCTACTAGCCTGAACCTTCCTAGGCTCTGGTGTGCAAGGGGAATGTGGGGAGTGTCTTTCTCCTTCTCAGTCAGGAGCTTTACTTCTCACTTGTGTGTGGCCCCTGACTGATTTTTCTGTAGGTCAGCACCCCCCCACACTCAAAAAAGGTTCCCCAACCCTGGTTTATATTAAAGCAGCATATAAGTAGCACAAACTGGGGAATAAATAGGTGCAGGTTGGCTAGATCTAATCCGGGATTCGTTGGTAGGAACATGTTGCCAGACCAGGTGGCTGGGAGTGGGGGCAGATGACCGTTTTGCGGGGCCCTGGGCAGCATAATTCCACGGGGCCCCCCCTTTGCCGCGGCGCATGCGCAGTGACGCCATGGCACATGCGCGGGTCTTTCTGAAGCGTAGGGCCTGGGGCGACCGCCCCGTTCGCCCTGCCCTATATCCGCCCCTGTCTGGGAGTCAAAGAGCATGAGGGCTGACAGCTTTGGAGCCCTGGCAGGGCAGGAAGCACTGTCAGGCCAGCAGTCCATGTGGGCTGGTAGCAGGAGGGCCAGTGGCCCTGCCAGGGTTGGGAGCCCACCCAACTGGCAGCAGGGGGCCAGCAGCAGCGGTGTTGGGAGCAGAGGGGCAGGGGCCAGCTGGGTCAGTGGAAGCGGGGCCAGCGACTCGGAGCCTAGAGGCCCACCCTGGCTGAGGACTGGTCAGGTCCCAAGGGTGCTGGACGAGGGGGGCCCAGCCTGTCCTCTGGCAAGGGCATGAGTGCGGGGTAAGCTAGTAGCAGGCCGGGCAGGCTTTGGATTTCCATCAGTGAATGCCGACGTCTCCCTGCACACCCCAGCTGAGCAACCCCCCCCCCCACACACACACACACACAAACACACACAGCCGCCCCTGTCGCAGAGAGGCCAAGTCCCCGCGTGGGAACTTTCCGGGCACGTGTGACAACGCCGCGGACAGCGTGCGGCTGCTCCCTTTTCAAAAAGCCCAACGGTCACGGCCGTTAAACCGTTCTCGCCAGACCGCGAGCAGACCCTGCCCCCCGCGCCTGGAAACACGGGATCGGTCGCAGGCTGGAACCCCGCCCGGGCCAGCGCTGCACGCGGGGGCTCCCCTGGCTGCCCCCCCCCGGAGCTCCAGTCCCCGCTCGACGTCACAGGCCGGAGGTCCGGTCCCGCCCCGCTTCCCGCGCGGCGCGGAGGGGGCGGCTCTTTTGGGCCGCCCCGCACTCACCGCCCCGCGAAGCGGAGATGGGACTTCCCGGAGGCGGCGCGAGGCCCAGGCTGCCTCGCTGTGGCCCCGCCCCCTGGCATTTAGGCTCCGCCCTACCTCCCTTTCCAGTCGGAAGGTCGCCATTGTGATGAAGCCGGGAGCTTCTTGTGGCCCCGCCCACTGCCTATGTCTTCACAACAGACTGCCCTCGGTTAGCCCCGCCCCCTCCGATGTAGCCCCGCCCCAAGCCTGAAAGATCCGTCCCATCATCTTGTTCTGCCGCGGGGAGGCTCCATTGTTGTGTCTCCCCACCCCCCTCTCAATTTTCTATCTGGGGAGAAAGATTCGGAGCTGCCACACACAGCCAAAGGGAGCATGTGCTGGCCCGTGCCTGCAGTGGGGGGAAGCAGGGGGTGGGGTGGCAGGTGGGGACATGTGGGGCAAGCAGACAGCTGTGACCCCACATACAGACACACAGGCACACATCTTTCCCAGCTGCAGCCCTACTTGGCTGTGTCTACACTGGCATGAATTTCCGGAACTGCTTAAAACGGAATACTAATCCGTTTTCAGTTTTTCCAGAAAAGGAGCGTCTACATTGGCAGGCTGCTTTTCCAGAAAAGCGTCTGTGGCCAATGTAGACGCGCTTTTCCAGAAAAGAGCCCCGATCGCCATTTTCACGATCGGGGCTTTTTTCCGGAAAAGACTACTGGGCTGTCTACACTGGCCCTTTTCCGGAACAGTGTTCCGGAATAAGGACTTATGCCCGAGCAGGAGCAGAATAGTTTTTCCGGAATAGCGGCTGATTTTGTACAGTAGAGCATCGTTGCTTTTCCAGAAATTCAAGGGCCAGTGTAGACAGCTCGCAGCTTATTCCGGAAAAGCGGCTGATTTTCCGGAATAAGTGGCCCAGTGTAGACACAGCCCTTGTGTCTGCCAGGGCCATGCATCTGCTCACCCCCCAGGGCCACCATCCACTGGGCCTCCTCACTCCCTTCCCTGCAACTTAAGGACCTATGCACTCTGCACCCTACATCAGATCACTCCTACATCAGACTACTGTATTTACCCCCAGGCTCTCCTAAGGCACTTCCTTCCTCCCCACTCTGCTTCACTGCACCCCCTACCCCAAAGCCCACTCACCTAGGTTTTGCCACGTGTCCATTTTTTGGCCAAAACAGCTGGTGGAAAAGGGACCCAGCCAGACAGCTTCACTAATAAGGTTCAAGGCCTCAGGCTGGATTAACTCTTCTGGGGTTCCGGGGTTAGTGGATTTTGTGGCCCCCTCGACTCTGGGGTGGGGCCAAAAATGAGGAGTCCAGAGTGTGGGATAGAGCTGCCAGTGAATGGGATAGAGATGGGGGTTCAGAATCCGGGTGTGAGGTTGGGTCCAGGAGCAGGGTGTGGGCGGGTGTCAGGCCAGAAGGAGAGGGCAGGAGCAGGGTTCTGATGGGTGTCTGGCCAGGGGAAGGCAGGATGCTGGTGGGTGTCTGGCCAGGGGGGAGGGAGCAGGAACAAGGTGCTGGTGGGTGTCTGGCCAATGGAGCAGCGGCAGGATCCCCAGTCTGGAAGCCTGCCACGACCATAACCCGACCTTGATATGTCTTGATGGGATGGGCCCTGAGACAGCTCCAACAGACCCCCTCGGCCTCGCACACACCTCATGGCACCAACCTGGGATCAGCAGCAGCAGCATCCCACTCTCATTGCCTCCCCAGCTCGGACAATGCCTACGGGTTGTATCTCTCAGGCAGGACCTGCAGGCAGTGCTGGAGGAAACGCACGTGCCACTCCTTCAGGAAATCCAGCCAGTCCTCAGCTCCAAAGTCCGGATCCTCTGCGGCCATTGTAGCCGCCCTCTGCATCCCACCCCGACATGCTCAATGTACATCACCACCAATCCAGTGCAGCTGGATATCCTCACTTGTGATCTCTGCATCCGTATCCTCCGAGCCAAGAGATGCTTCCTAGATTAAAAGATTATTTTAAAATCTAGGAATCTAGGAAAGCTTGAGGTTTTCTCCAACCCCGCCCCCGGCCCAGGAAGCTGGTTCTGGTTCCAATCTTGTGGTGGTGGGGGGAGGCTGGATCACCAGCACGGGGTCCCCATTGCGGGGGGGTGGGTGAGCTAGGGAAGGCTGAGCACGAGCCATATTTGGCTTCTAAGTGAGCCATATATGGCTCACAAGCCATAAATTGCTGAACCTTGCTCTAGCTCTTGGCCGCTGAGTATTTCCTCTACTTCTGTGTACTTCCTCCACTCTGAGAGCCAGATCCACAGCTCCAGTTGGCCAGGAACTGCAGCCTGAGAACCAGAGGTGCATGCCCACTACTTCCCAGGAGCCGCCTGAGATAAGCGCTGCCTGGAGCTGCACCCCGCACCCCCTTCTTCACGCGGAGACCGATCCTATACCCATACTCCCTCACCAAGCCTGCATCCCCTCCCACAACTAGAATGACCAGATAGCCAGCATGAAAAATCAGGACAGGGATGGGATTAATAGGTGCCTATATAAGAAAAACTCCCCAAAATCAGGACATCTGGTCACCCTACATGTACTGCAATCTCCCGTCCCAGCCCTAAGCCCCCTCCTGCAACCAAAGTCATTCCTGATACCCACATCTCGATGCCCACTTCTACTCCCCAGCTCGGAATTCCCTCCCGCATCCAAATTCCCTCTTAGAGTGCACACCTTCTCTGTCACCCCAACCTCCTGCCCCAGCCATGAGTCCCCTCACACATTCTGAATCCCTCAGCCCCAGACCAGAGCTCCGTCTTGCACCCCCAATCCTAACCTGGAGCCTACACCCCTAGCCAAAGCCCTCACCTGAAAAAAACAGCCAACTGTTAACCTAATGTGAAGTTCCCTGCTACCTAGGAAGCATGTTTTAATATGAAGATACCATTGCCAACAATACCCAAACCATTTCTGCCTAGGGAACTGGGTGTCACTGACTCCCATGTTTCATGAAAATTGGCTTATGGATATGAATATACATAACCCAAAGATGATTTATGCAAAAACATTCATGTAACATATCAGTTTTTAAGTTACAATCTGATGAATATCCTATTTTTGTGCATGTATCATTCTTGTATATGAAGTTAGAAATATGAAGTGTAGATCTGTTTATTGTTCTCAATGTGCTAATGAGGGCTATTAGTGATACTTCAGTTATTAATAACTCAGTACTCAAACCAACCACCTGTGAATAGTCTTGTTTGTCCTATAACCCCAAACTGTGGTTGGTCCTAGAAAGACATGTAACCAGTTCTACCAGGTACTGGAATCCATCTTGAACCTGGTATTTTTCCAAGGAGGTGGGGGGTGCTGAACAATTGGTTCCTGCTCTGGGGAAAAGTCTATTTAAGCAATGGGAAACCATCAGTCCTTTGTCTTTAGCTGGCCTTTGAAACTGCCTGGGCCACCCTAAGAGGATACCTGACAATGAAGAACTTTGAAAAAGCTGTAGACTCTGGCCAGAGTAAAGATCAACTCTGACTTGAATCATTTTACTTGAGATAAGTATAGCTGCTTAGGGTAAGAATTTGAATGTAACAAGTTTCTTAGTGGGTGAGAACTAGGTAGCACCTTTTGTTCATTTTAATGTATTAACTTACCAAATGTAACTGTTTTCACTTGCAACCACTTAAATCCTACTTTTTATACCTAATAAAAACATTTGTTTATTAGCAAGCCCACTGTAAATAATTGTTTCCTGGGGGCAGAGGGGAGAAGAACAACCACTGTTCATATTGCTCTTTCATTGATAAAGCGAGTGGACCCTATGAGCTTTCCCTGTGTAAAATTTTTACACAGAGTAAAATTGATTTATTTGGGATTTGGTCCCTTCTGGAGGAGGTTGCTGTAGTCAGTAGCTGTGTTCCCTCTAAGCAGCTGGCAGCACAGCTTCACAGGTGATTAATCAGCCCCACTCAATCAGTCAACTCCAGGCATGGAGCCCTGAGTCTGACTGGGTGGGGCTGATTAATCACCTGTGAAGCTGTGCTGCCACCATCTTAGAGGGAACACTGGTCAGCAGTCTCATCATGTCTGTACAGACCAGGACCTTCGGTGATGACACTAGGCAGCCTGGATTCTAGAAAGGCAGGAAGTACGAAACTGTCTTCTTTGCACCCAGCATTTTCAATAAAGAATTTGTGTAACACAATCAAAATCCATCTGTTCTATCACAGAGGACACCAGGGGGTGAAATTACCACTCAGCAAGGCACATTTTGGTTGCTGGTCTTGTTTTGTGATTGTCAGCTCCATTCCTGAAACCAACCTGGGGAATTGTTGCAGAGTGATTCAAGTCTCTGCCTGCAGCCAAAGCCTGAGCATGTCCCAATGAATCAAGGAGCAAAGAACTGAGCCCCAACTTGCATAGCTGCATGTAATATCTTCTGGGACTGCTGATCTGTTTTATATTCCCCACTCTTTCCATTTTCCTGCCTTTCTTGCTCTCTTCATCTTGCACAGGCCTCCTCTCTGTAACTTCAACCACACACATCAGAATTTTTTACTTTACATCATCTAGCCCCTCAAACAAAGTTCCATCATCTTGCCAAATCTGTGACTTTCCAACTTATTTCAAATCTCTTTGTTTGTATTATTTAATTCTGTCTGGCATATCAGGTGTAGAAATGGCTCAAAATAAGGGCCTGATCCTGTTTGTCTGGCTCATTTATAGCTGTTAAGATCAGTGGATATTTGGGGTGTACAAGGAACACCAGATGGGGCCCTAAAGTCCTATTATGCGCTCTGCATTTTTAAAAATATTCACAAATGGCATTCCCACTCATTAACATTCCAAAGCAGACAAACAGCAAATATAGCACAGATAATTACAGGATATCTCTATCAGTCACCAGCACTACATGTCTTATATGAAAATCTGACATATATAGTTACACAATTGGATATGCATTAAATGCTGGTTTTCTCTAAATAGACAGATCAAAAGCCATTATAACTAGTCATTTATATAGTAGTTGCTCTTGAATTTTAATGAATGTGCGCCTGCATAGTACCTTTCATTTGAGGACCACAAGGAACTTTAAAAGGTTGGGTATGTATTATCCCCATTTTGCAGGTGGAGGGACTGAGATTAAGGCCTAAATTCTGGCCTCAGCATGTACAATTCACCACTCTGAAGAAGGCCAGTACAAAGGCTGTGCACCAGATGATTCCCCATTAATCGCCAGTCTGATATAATGCCTGGTATATAGGCTTTGTGCTGGCTCTCTGCATGGAAGAGAAATTCACTTAACCTTTAGGAAACTGGGTTGTATGTCAGGAGTTCATGGCACTGCTCCACATCTGCTATTTCTTTAGCGATAGACTCTTTTCTGAAGTACTTTTTATCCCTTACACAGTGAAATGGAAACTGACAACAGATCTTCATAAGAGGAATTCTTGTACCCCTTTCTTATCCCAGAATCCTTTTTGCAGGTCCAATGTCGGCGGGGGAGTGGAAAGAGCTTGGAGCAAAGTGTCATGACTTACAAGATGTCTACTTCCCACTGCTTATGCTCTCCAAATCCTGCCCCTATGCAGCATAATCACAGGATTCATTCTGAGCAAGATAGGGCAAATGACTTGTCCAAAGTGGTCCCCAGGCAAAATTGAGATGAGATCAGATTCCAAGTCACTAGCTCAAACCATTAGAAAACCTGCCTCCCTTGTGCACTTTACTGTGTTACCCTGTTGCCAGGCAGTAGCTGAATTATGTCCTTGCAGATCACTTCCCTTTTAGGAGCAAAAATTGGCAATGCGAGGTCAGGTATTTTTCCAGTTTGATTTATTTACTTACAAAATGTACACACGTTCTATTTCTTTGAACAGAGATGGAAACAGACTGCACACAAATCCCTTTTGCAGAAACCTCAAGCAAGGCACTGCTGTGGCCTGTCCCTAAAAACTGCTCTTCTGGACCTCTGTCTCTCTCAGCTCTCACAAAACAAAAGTTCTCACTTCCTGTTCCAAAACCCTGAGATTTACATGTAGCAAACACCTACCACAAAGCTTCTCCTCTATGGCCACAGGTTTTCAAAGGTGAGCCTGGAAGTCTACACAAAGGAATCTCACAGCAGCCAGACAAAAGAGAATGCTTTAATTAATCCATATAATCATTTGAATGTGGATCTGGGAGTGCAGCAAGCCATTAACAACTTTTGGTACAACTGTTGCAATCTGAAAATAGGTTTGTGGGTCTCAGAGCTGCAAACACTCAGGACAGCGATGGGCAACCTAAGCTATGGAGAGGGCCACGAATGGCCCTCCTTCATCTTAGTGGGCTGCAAGATTGCTCGAACCAAGACAGTCTTCAGGGATAAGTTAGCTTTGGTAACTGTTCTTGTGTACCTAGAATTTGAGGGGTGTGCCGATCATTGTACATAACATTGCGCGAGCTCTGCACTCCCCCTGCATCCAATCAAAGTGTTGCTATGGTTCAGTTGGCATGCAACTCAGTTCATGTGCCCTTGCTTCACATGTGTGTCACTTTAGTAATGCCAATAGGAAAAAAATACAAGGATTGAAACCAGCGGACTAGGGCAACCTCGTGTGTGGGCAACGGTAAACGAAATGTCTCGAGAGCCGCACTCAGAACGCAGATGGGCCACATGCGGCATTCCAGCCACAAGTAGCCCACCACTAACTTAGGACTTGTCTATATGGATTATATTTCAATAACCTTCCTAAAATGTGAATTTAAACCACTCTGAGTCTACATGTGGTCACTCTAATGCCAGAAATGAGAATGTCTTTCAGTTTGGCTTATGCTGCTTTGGAAGGGATTTATTGGCTATGCCAGTATAGTAATGCCAGTAAAACTGGTTAAATTTTCCCATATAAACAAGCCCTTATGTATGAGTAACTTTTGTTCATGTGAGTAGTCGTATTGAATTCAGTGGCACTGCTCCCGTGCATAAAATGACTCATGTTTGCAAACTGGGTGGAACCTTTGATGTAATGAGTCTCTGTTTCATTACTTCTTACTGTCTTTTTTGAATGGAAGGAAAATTGGGTGGGAGAAAGAGGAATAGCTTGAAAACATTAGCATTTATTTTTCTTATCAATCTCTTTACTGTGTGAAAATTATTTAATTTCCTATCCCATCTGCAAAAATATCAAATCGAATAAAAATAGTAAAAAAAACCCCCTATTTGCAAACAGACTTTAAAAATAGATAATTTTCTGCATTTCCAGCACGAGTTATTCTCTAATGTTTATATCAAATACTTTTCAATTTCACAAGTCAATGTGTGTCATTTATATTGTGCAATGATCAGGTTCAAATAAATTACTTACCTGGAGATTTTGTTTTGTTTTGTTTATTTCATAATCAGTAAGATACTTCACATTTATACGGCACTTTTCACTTCTCATGGGACATCACAAAAATAATTAACTAATGTTAGTCAAAAGGGATGGTTTAGTGAACCAAGAATCAGTGGGAACCACTCCCCATTTTCTGACATCAGGGTTCAAATCCTAGCATGTTCAGTGAAAACCTACATGAAGGTGAGTTTCATACCACTTAGGATATGTCAGTACTGTGCAATTAACCCAGGTGGTTCACACCCACCCAGGTCTGTGCACATAGGTTAGCCTAGCCTACTTGTGAGCATCCCTATAGCAACGCCATCCCTGGGTTATTGTGTCACCATTGTTTCTGCATTCACTTCTGTGTGGCTGGGAGCATAGCTCATGGCTCTTTGGACAGAGACCCTCTACAATTCTTTCCCAGTCAGTTGTGTCAACTGCAGAAGAACTTACCTTTTCTTTAGGGAAAATGTGTGGGAAAGGCAGAGGAGGGATTATAAATGTTGAAGTGATTTTGCCTGCATCCTCATTGCTGAAAAGTGGGTTCCAGCCTAAGTTAAAATGGAGCCTGGTCCGTATCTCATGCCCCCATGCCATTAAAACTCCTATTGCACTTTTTGTATGTGTGGATTTCCCAGTCTCTCCAACCAACATATCGTCTCCGGAAACACTTGTGCAATATACTGTACACCAGTTGCCATCCTGGATTTTCTCTTCTAATGAAGAGATGGCTTCATTCCCAGGGGGTTGCTAGGTATTTAGTCAGTTTGAGCATGTCTACATGGTGTGTGTCAACACAGCAAGCCTGTTATTCTGAAATTATTTTGAAGAAATGGACTTGTTATTTCAAAATAATAATCCCTGCTTCTGATGAGGAATAACGCCTATTTCAAAATAGGGTTCAGGTGGACGCTTAGCTGCTGGTATTTCAAAATAATTGGCCTCCAGAGACCACTCACAGCTGCACTTCTGGCCACTCTGGCCACACTCTTAACAGCTCTATTGCTCCCTTCTCCTGCAGTCTTTAAAGCTGCAGGCAGAAGGGAAAGGGCTTGTCATGGGGCTGACATGGGGGTGCTGCCAGACCATGACACACAGCAGCACCCTGCACTGTGTCAATGGCAGACCCCAGTGCTCTCTGCGCACCCCCATGCATAGCTGCAAGCACGCCAGCATTCACCTGTGAAGCCCCCGGCCAGCAGCGAAAAGGGCACCAGCCTGGGCTAGTGAGGAGATCCTGGCTCTCATAGAGGTCTGGGGTGAGGAGTCAAACCTCAAGGATCTCTGCACCAGATGCCAAAATGCAGATGTGTATGGCTGAATGGCTGCTAGCCTGGCCCTGAAGGGGCACAGCTGCACCCTGGACCTGGTGCGAATGAAAATAAATGAACTGCGGGCAGGGATACACCGAGGCCAGGGAACAAAGTTTCCACTCTGGGGAGGTACCACACACCTGCCACTACTTTGAGTAGCTGGATGCCGTCCTGGGAGGGGGTTCCGGTCACACACACCCTCATTGTCAACTCCAGCCTAGACACACCCGTGTTCAGCCTCCAGGAGGACAGGGCTGTGGAGGAGGATGATGGTGACAATGAGGAGGAGGAGCAGGCTAGCCGGAACACTATGCCCACCCGCCAGGAGTTGATCTTCAGCCTGGAGCCGGTCCTCCCCCCCCAGGAAGTCTCCCAGGGCTTGGAGGAATCTGGGGAAGGCAGTTTGGGTGAGTTCCATCACTTTCCCTACACATGAACAGGGGCAGGTGGCAGGCTGCGAGGGCTGCGAGCTCCTCACTCCGCCTTCTTGCCCTGGGGATCACACAACAGCCTGGCTGTGTCTAGACTGCACCCCTTTTGCGGAAAAGGGATGCAGATTAGACACAGCGCAATTGCAAATGAAGCGGGGATTTAAATCTTCCCTGCTTCATTTGCATAAACATGGCTGCCGCTTTTTTCCGGCTCGGGGCTTTGCCGGCAAAAAGCGCCAGTCTAGATGGGGATCTTTCGGAAAATAAAGCCTTTTCCGAAAGATCCCTTATTCCTGAATTGTCGTATACCTTTTGCAAGGCTTTATTTTCCGAAAGATCCCCGTCTAGACTGGCACTTTTTGCCGGCAAAACCCCGAGTCGGAAAAAAGCGGAAGCCATGTTTATGCAAATGAAGCGGGGAAGATTTAAATCCCCGCTTCATTTGCAATTGCTCTGTGTCTAATCTGCATCTCTTTTCCGCAAAAGGGGTGCAGTCTAGTCACAGTCTAGACACAGCCCCTGTGTATGTGAGTGCACATGGAGCAGCAGTCTGGAGCAATCAGCCCCATGACACTTTCACACAGGAACTCCTTGCTCCTTTGCACTATGGTCCTGCACAGGCCTGCTTTGCTCCGGACTCCATGGTGGAACACCTTCCCACAACAAGCCACTGCTAAGGAGGCTGAGGAACACGCTGCTGTCCTGATGCCTTCCCCGGAGGGCTTCCAGGGGGCTTTAAATGCTATTCAACCTCCATTCAGCATTGGACATGCTACTTCTATATAAATCTGTTATTTCAGTGGGGACTTGTAGTGAGGATGCACTTTCTTGAAATAATTATTTCAGGAGTTATTATTTATTTCAAAATAATTGTGTAGTGTAGCCATAGCCCGAGTTATTTATTATTCTATATCTGTATCTTCTGTACAAGAAAGAAAGAAAAAAAAAAGCAATGGAGTTAATGTAAAGATGAAGTTTGTCACAGAGATCCACTCATAACTGAGTGCAAAAATGTATTCCTTGCAAAAGGTATACGGCAATTTAATATAGTCCTTTTGTTTCCAACATATCTGTAGGGAAATACTTTGAAAGACCTATGACTTATGGGCTATTTTCATGACTTTAATGAAGGAGTAAGGAGTCCCAGCTAAAATCAGAGATGACTATTGAATCCTTAGTATACCTCTCTCGATATGGAAGTGTGGGGGGTCAGTGGGGTGCAATCACCTCCTACCGGATGGGTAGGGGGGCTCAGCAAACCCCTTCGTCCTACTCGCCCCCTTTCCCTGGCTCCCCGGCCAGAGTTCTCGGTCATACGTCCCGGATGGTGGGTGCGATCACCCCTTTCCTGCAGGGCCGGGGGGGGGGGGGGGGGTCAGCGAACCCGGTGCCGATATCCCGCCTTAGCGGAAAAGGAGGGGGCACACGCCCCAAGTCTTGCCCCTCAGAGGGGCGATGCCTTGGCCGTCCCTGCCGTCCAGCCGCCGCAGTTCGCACGTCAGAGTGCGGTCAGGTTCGAAAAGGGGTCGGGTGCTAATGGAGGAGGAGGGAAGGGGACCCATGCCCACCCTCTCTCCGGGTCCCAGCCCGGGGCCCGCTGTTGCCCCTGCATGGCAGACGGGGGATGTTTCCTCCCGTAACTCGTCTGCCCACGGACGCCAGAAGGCTCCTGCCTGGGGCTGCTTCTTTCCTTCCCCTAGCCCCTCGAGCATCCCCGCCATCTCGCCCGACCTACCGCGGTTCCATGGTCCGGGTTCGGGTTGCTCCATCCAAGCCCCGTGGGGTTGTCTGTTTCCGCGGGTCCGGTCCTGGCCGAGTCGCTCCCTTCGTGGGTGTCGGGGCCTGTCCCGGTCGTCCTCTGACCTGGGACTAACTGACCGCCGGCTGCAGGGGCCATCCCGCAATCCTCACGGACGGGGGCGGGCCGCCTGCCGGTCTTGGGTGTGCACCCGGTCCGTCCTGGGCCCTGGGTTGCCTCTCCCTCCCCGAGAGGAGGCCGCGCCCCTCCTTTCTGCCAGCAGACCTTTTTAAAATGGCCTGCTGCGCCAGACACATTCCGGGGGCCCCCCCTTCCGGCGGTGTGGCGGCTTCCCCAGCAGCCTCACAGCTGTCACTCCCCGCAACAGCGCCTCCCGGAGCCCTCCCAGGGGAGGGGCCAGTAGCTCCCCACCGGCGCAGGTGCAGAGGCAGGGTCTGGCCCTGCAGCCATTCCCCTGCGACCCCGCGGCGCAGGGGGGTTCGGCCCACGACTCCGCTCTCCTCCCGGCGGTTTGGGCCGTTCGGCGTGCGAGCCGCTGACGGGAAGGTATATCCTATTTAATAAGTGGCATCTCAGATTTCAGTTTAACACTGCATTTTAGTCAAGGTCTAATTTATAAATTACCAGTACTCTCAGTGGAGGTTGAGTACCCTTCACTTGCCTTGCATTGATCCTCAGCATCTACCTAGATCCAGCTCTAAACCAAACACAATGCCATTTGAATTACCTATCTTTACATTTGCCCAAGATAATGTAAATACATATGGGATCCTCAGAATTAAGGGAGATACACTGTCAGCTTTTGAATCCACAACATGTGAACAGCAGTGCTCTTTGATTGATTTTTCCATCACTGACATGAAGCTAAAATACACTTTTTGGAAGATACCAGTCTTTGAGGGGGCATATATGAAGTGTAAGGTAGAGAAAGTTGAAGTCCAGCATCAAATGTTTCTTATAGGCAACTTACCACAAATCATCAGACAGCTGAATATCTGGATCTGATGATCACTGTATCTTAAGAGTCAAATCCTCTGCTGGCATAAAGAAGTGTCTCTCTACTGACATCAAAATGGTGTTGTCTCAGTTTATACCAGTTAAGGATCTGGCTCTAAATGTTTTTATTCTCCCAGTTTTTGATTCTTGCTTGTTCCATATAACTCATTTTAGAAAGAACTGATTTAGTTATTATGAATTTCTCAGAGGAAGTAGTAACCAGCTTAGCACTACGGTGCATAAAATGCATAATATATTTGCAAGTACTGAAAGGAAAGAGATGGGAAATTTCATATCCCTGGTGTACTTGAATCTTCATTCAAATAAGTTTTCTATCAGAACTGATCCAATTACCTTCCAGTTGTTCTACATTGCTCTTTTGGGTGTAACTTGATCAGCAAAAATGCTAAAATTTCTCATTTCAAGTCTTGCGGGGACAGACATTTATTTCAAATCAAATGTGTCTGAGAAATAATGGGTGCAAATGTCACCAGTTCTGCAGAGTCCCTATATAAAATCACTGTGGGAGATTACAAATTCATTCTCATTCAGCCTTTCATTTAGATAATAGTGATACATCTCTCCACAATTGTTTCTGTGGTTCTGAAGTGTGCTGGAGTGAGACTGCATGAGTGGCTCCCACAGAGAGAGAGGACAGTCATGAAAATAAGAATGTGGATCTTGTTATGCCATTCAGCACGTGCAAAATTGTATCTAGACAAACCGTGGTATGAGGAATTTCGCTTGGGTTGGCAAATAATAATAGCAAAAATTGGGAAAGTTGAGTTTTCCTGCTATGATAGGCATTTGTAATGGCTCAAGATTAATTTTTCCATAAAAAAGAGGCACTTGCAATACTTAACGATTTGTAAAAACCCTGAGGCAGATCAATGGGAACACTTTGAAAAGGGTAATTATACCTGCATGAGTAGGATTATCAGTTTAATAGCATTAACCAGCCCAATTAAGGAAGAAGGGACTAAGGGCCAATTTGTTAGTTCTTTACTTATCCTATGAAAAAGTGGATTAAATACCAAGTGACCTACATAATTTTGTTTTTATCAGTATAAATCCCTGAGCATTAAATGCTTTGTAGAGGGCACATACCTCATTATTACTATTATAAAATACATCAATGTATATTACTGCTCTCTCACATGTCATGGGAGAAAGGGGGGAAATCCTCCAGGGTGCTGTGGCTACTTTGTATGATATTGTAGGCTTAATCTGGCCATAAACCCAGTTTAAATAGCTCAGAGGAGATCTCCTCAGGGCCAGTTCATTGCCTCACAGTTTAGACTCCAGAGACCACTATAGCCGCTGACATCAAAGTCCTGCTCTGTAACTGCGCTGCAAGCTCAAACTTAAAAGTCCTTAGTTAATACTAATGAAGAAGACATTAGCGCCAACTAGGAACCTTAAAATTCACAATCACTCCCACAGTGGCCACACAGGAGAATTACAGGGCAGCCCTTTGGTGTGCCATAGTCTGAGCTGTGGGGCAGTGCAGACATGCCCAAGGAGCACGGTGAGAGAAAAGAAACCAAAACCAGGATTCTCCTGCGCCATCTGTTCCAGAAGGATGGCAGCTTTTGGGGCTCATGTTGCCACAGCAGCCTGGTGAATGTTGGAACCGCCTACCTGAATACAATGTGGGCTCAAGGGCCATGACAGAGCTTTCTCAGAGGCCAGTCCAAGATTGTGGAAAGAAATGCCACAGGTACTAAAGAGCTTCCCAAACCTCTGCCTCTTCCCCTCTTAAGTACAAGTTACCTTTAGATCTTGTCTGGAAGCAGGGGCTATTGCAGAGTCCGTTTCCAGGCAAACTGACAAGCCCTGCTGGCCCGTAGTATGCTGTCTGATTAGCTACTCTGCCTGCTTGGCTGGAAGAGTCAACAAAACAGCTCATAAACTCAGTGGCTGCAGCAGTTGGGTGGCTGCTCAAAGCATAGCTACGCACAAAGCTTCATGGTGACACAAGAAGAAATAACTGACCACAGCCACCACCACCCATCTGTTTAAGTCAGAGGTTCTTTGCTGATTTATAATAACATGGACGATACTGTACAAATGTCTTCTCTCTACACTATCCTCTAAAAAAGAAGTCTCCCCAAATACATCGACAGATGCTCAGAATATTATATCTGTGATCGTTTATGAGATACAACTTGAGATATATCTTGATGAGCTGAGTGCATCTCCCAATTTAAGCGATTGACATAGCTAATCTGAATCAAATCATTTCTCCAAGTTTTTTTTATAGTGTTGCATTTTCCCTTGTTATATTCTCATGGGTGAAATAATCCAAGACCATATTTGAGTGCTCAGCACTCATAACGCGGGCCAGATTTTTCATAAAAACTCAGTTCTGACAACTGATGGACAATTTAAAAAAAAAAAATCAACAGCCAGCCCAGTTGTTTTCAAAGGGATTAACCTACTTGGAATTCCCACCCTTTAAAGCTGACATTGCTAGGCATATAGTATGTGTACGGAGTTGAGAAAAAGAATAGCCAAACTCCAGTAAACTGGAGTTGTGATGTAAATAATGACACTAAATTTATCCACCATGAAATTTACCAAGCAGCTTTCCACCACCAAAGGTCCATAATACAACAGAATCTCTGTAGCTCCACTAGAGTGGGCAACGCAAAATTAATGTGCAAGGAGACTCTGAAACACTTGCATGGTAAAGATGGAATTAGGCTTGCCAGATGCTTTCACCAAAAATCCCAAACATGGTAGGAAAAAAACGTGATTAAGCAAAAAAAAAAAAAAGGAGAACAAAAAAGGTTGCTGCACCTTTAAGAATCCACGTGCTCCTGCCGCTCTTGCTCCCTCCACCCTCACCAGATGCGGCAAGGGAAGAATGTCCCCGTCGGCCTTCCCTCCAAGAAAAACAGAAAATACCGGACATTTTACATGTCCAGTATTTTCTCTTTTTTTTTAACCAGAGGCCAGAAATAGCTGAATGTCCAGGTGAAAACCAGACACCTGGCAACCCTAGACAGAATCCACATAAACCAGCAATGCTGTGGCTATGGAGAGTTGGGGGTGTGGCCATTGATTCCACAATCACATCCAGTGGCAACAAATCCTCATGCAAGAGGTGCTTGGGGCGTGAAACCCCTGCTTTTCAGTTCAGGGGCTGAAGAAGTGGCTACGGCTATTACACACTCAGTTCCTCATTGTTAAGGCTCTGTGTGCATAAGAAAGAGAGTTTAATCTGCATCATACGAACAGCCAAGATATAATGTTAGAGTAGGAACTGATGTGGTTTGTGTGACTAATAAAAGAACATAGGTCTTTTAGGTCAAATCCATTCCAGTAACATTCGGACCTTGCTAGTCCAGGGGAGGTCAATGCTCCCACTTAGAACCTCCGTGGGCCCAAACCAAGGAATTTGCTGGACCAGGGGAGGTCAATGCTCCCCTGCAGGCTCTCGGCCCTGATCCTGGGCTCCTCTCAGGGATCTGGTGCTCCCAAGTCTGGCGGTGGCCCAGCTGAGGCTCCCTGCCCTACTGCCCACCTCGCTGCCACCTGGGGTTCTCCAGGGTTCCCCAGCTGGGACTACCCAACTGCCAGTGGGACTGCTCAGCCACTGGGGGTTCCCTGGCCAGGACCGGGCTATGCCAACCCCAAAATTCTTAGTGCATTGATGTCTTTGGCAGGATGATGCAAAATCTAATTTGCTATAAAGGCAGGAAAATGTGAAATAATTAATATGCATCCGCTTTCACACTGTATTGTTATTGGAACCACTGCAATCAGTTGGTTTTCCTGCAATGAAACCCAATTGGTTTCCATAGATAGGTGAATAATGACAGCATTTAGCTCCTATATAACCATTTTTATCAATATATCTCAAAACAACTTTAAAGTATGGAAGAGTCAGGATTTGCATCATACTACTGATGGGGAAACCGAGGAACAGAAAGGTGTAGTATTGTGTCCTAGATCACACAGTAGCTCACTGGCAAAGCTGGAAATAGAACCCAGTCTCCCAGTGCCCATTCCAGTATGAGTCCTATAACCATGGGAAGACATGTCATTTTTTCCTAAACACTGGAGTAGAATTCTGTGAGGTTTCAATATGCATTTAGTAAACAATTATCCATAAGAGCCACACAACAGTGGATCCTTAATAGGTTTGCAAAACAGTTAAATTGAGGCCAGATGATGTGAATTAGATAGCTGACCTGTTGGAATGCTGCCTGAAGAGGTCATGTTTTGAATGAAATCTAATTAGGCTGATATAATTTTAGATGTCCATCAACAGCCCAGAGAATGCACTAATTCTGCCGGCATTGCACCATTTAACAATTACCATTATTCCTTCTCCCTCCCCCTTTTTTTCTTTCCATTTGTCCTTTAGTGATGATGCTACATAGCAAAAAGATTTTGAATAGTGGTAGTGTGTAGTGACCAATTTTGATGTTTCGAGGGGAGAGGGGTAGCTGAGTTAGTCTGTACAGGATAAACTTAAAAAACAACAAATGGTCTGGTAGCACTTTATAGACTAACAAAACATGTAGATGGTACCATGAGCTTTCATGGGCACAGCCCACTTCTTCAGATGACCTGATGTTTCATCTAAAACTCCGGTCATCTGAAGAAGTGGGCTGTGCCCACGAAAGCTCATGATACTATCTACAGTAGACTTCCGATAATCCGGCACCTTTTGGACCTAGGTGGTGCCAGATTATCAGATTTGCCGGAGAATCGGGAGGTCTGGTACAGCTGCACGGCTTAACAGCTGGCCAGGACACAATCTCCCTCCCTCCCCCCTCCCCTTTCCTCTTCGCATCTCCTCCGTGCTGTAACCTGATCCTCGTCCCCCTCCTCTCCCCTTTCTTCTTCGCTGAAGCAAAACGCTCTTCTCCATACTGTAACACGATCCCACTCCTTCCCCCCCCCCCAACCTTATGCTCCATCTGGTTACAGCCAGCATGTTTGCTGAGCAGCAAGCTTTTAAATCAGCTGGTCAGGAGTGCTTGGCATTTTGATACCGGAGTATCGGGAGTGCCAAACAGTTGGATGCCAGACTATCGGAGTTTTACTGTACATGTTTTGTTAGTCTATAAAGTGCTACCAGACCATTTGTTATCAATTTTGATGTCTTAGCTAAATTCTGGGTTGGGTAATTTCATTCTGCCTACCTCAGTTTCTCCTGCAGCTCTAATGAGGGAACGGTTTCTTCACAACTTACCCTAAAATATTGTGGTTTTGCTGTAAGCTATTAAACAGTGAAGAATTTTCCTACTGAATCTGCAAGGGATATTTAGGTAGACAGAAACCAATGTCCTGAGTTGGTATTTGGCCAGGAAAGCAAAGTTAGATTTAGCCTTTTCACTCTTACCAAAAGTGCCCATTGACTCTATTATGACTATGAGTGGTCAGACCCTCATTGGCAAGCATGTGTGGGATCAACTCCCAAGGTCAAATTTCAGAATAGCTGCATATTTATATTCCACAGACAAAGGAATCCACACAGAAAGTGGTGATGCTGTAAAGGCTGGAAGAGATTATCACAATTTTTGTTTGTTTTGATTTTGGTAGAATTTATTAAATGCAAAGCTGGTGAAAACAAAAACATTTCAGCAACTTCA
Source organism: Pelodiscus sinensis (assembly GCF_049634645.1). Classification (NCBI taxonomy): domain Eukaryota; kingdom Metazoa; phylum Chordata; order Testudines; family Trionychidae; genus Pelodiscus; species Pelodiscus sinensis. The sequence continues at coordinate 14,223,732 of NC_134719.1, forward strand.
TCAAAGGTGGTATCTTTAAAAACTTCATTGAAACCAGAAAGCCAACCTTAGTTATACAAGTGAGTCAGACAGTGAAAGCTTCAGCACCTGGGTGTGAAAAAAAGAGGCCTCATAAAATGTTTAAACAAGTTTTACAGGCTTTTTAGTAATACAAATGTAGGAATTATAAATTATGCTAAGTAGCTATGTTTGGAAGTACAAATAACTTTCTTGTCCCCTTAATATATAACTATATAATTGGAAAACTTTGGGCTAGAGTGCTCAACTTTTCTTTCCAAGTGTTTTTGATAACCAACTCTCAAATTAATTTACACTAGCTAATATCACTTTATAATAAGATCATTTAGGATTTTAGAAAATCGTTGTTTTAAAACTAGAAATAAAAAATACCCCAAACTCCCCACAGAAACATTGAATAATTTTGCCATTTTCATTCTGCTTCCTTCTCATCAAAGTCTTACTTTCTGCCTTCAGATTAAGGAAGCTATGAGTTCTGCCCTCGTCTCATTTCACCCATCTCCTTGATCTCGACCTTCTCATACTTTCCGGTCCTCCTCCTTCTGGTAATAACCAGTACAGTAATCCCCGTAATAATAGTCAATATCACTACTGCCAACACAGCAATAACGCCAGCAGTCAGACGTTTCATAGAAAATTCAGGTGGCTTTTCATCCACATAGTAAATTAAAATTCCTTCCACATCCAGAGGCTGTCCGCTAACAGAGAGGTTGAATGCATTACTAGGATCAAATATGGAGTCACCTTTAACATCTTTTTCAAAGTAATAAGCCACATCAGCTATATCGACATCTCCCCTGGATTTCTGGGAAGCATTTTGTTTCAGGTCAATATGGATGAATGGGTATTCATACTCAATGGCAGTGATGTACTTTGGATGCAGCTTGTATCTGTTCTGAATTATCTGCCTCAGTCCACTGGCAACTTCAGCAGCCTGGAAAGGTTCCGACCTCTCCTTGTGTTTCAGTTCAAGGAAGATCCAGTTAGTTCTGACTAGTTCACTGCACCTCAGGTTTTTGTCACCCTTATCAGTTCTTCTCACACCAGCAGTGTTCACGCACCAGCAAGTGTCAGTCTGATTGCACTGCCTGGCTTTGAAGATACCACTGTCCTCACAGTCCGGATTGTAAATTCCATCATTGTCTAGAAAGCCCAGCTCAGGTTTGGAGAAGCGCCTGGCCTTCGAGGGGCTCATTTCTGCCTTCATCAGGAGGCATTTTGAAGTCAACACTGAACAATCCACTCTTTGATTTGAACCCACCGACCTGCAGAGGCAGTTCCCAGATATGTCTTCACTGCATTGGGTCCGTCTGTTGGTTGCACAGGTACAGGCCTTCTGGGCAGATGATGATGCAGCTGCCAAGATTAAAACCAGCACAACTCCAAATCTAGATTCCATGTTCAAGGGGGAAAGAGAGGAAGAAGCCTGTGGGAAGAAAAGACAAAGGGCTCTCTGAAAACTAAGCCCACTCGCCGTCAGTCTTCTGGTTTTTGTGTGTTGGTGAGCCGCTCCCTATTACTCAACCCAAATCAGACCTGCCAGACAGGTTCTGTTCACAAACAACTGGTCTCTGACAACACAGAAAACCCACAAAGAAGTCAGCAAGCTGTACCTTCCTCAATTATACCTTCAGGGAGGGGCCACAACGCCGCACTAGTTTCTGCTGAATGAGGAAACAACAGGCAAGCAATGCACACACCGAGATCAAATGTGGCTTCTCCAAACACAGGAGTGGAACTGGAGCAAGGTAACATACAAAAGAGAGGGCAGCAGCCCACAAGGGGCTTGTGGAAGCCTTTCAGCCCTGATGTGATGGGGTAGGACTGGGAGTGCCATAACTAGAGGCGGAATGAAGGGTATCACAGTCCAAGGCAATGGCACATGTATTTCCCTCCTGTGGTCCAGCAAAGGCACCCACTCTCAGATTTCTGGATCCCCAGCCATTGCCTCTCTTGGGCTGACAGGCATCTCTCGCATTCCTGACTGAGGTATTTTCAGGCTATATAGCTTGCGGCCTATACTGTAGATTCCCCAGAAAAGTCAGAAAGCCAAAGCAGGCCTGCTGGACTTTTCTCCTCAGATACAGCAAACAATATAAGTTACCATCCACAATGAAGTTACCATCCCGCTCTTCCTAAACAAGCATATTTATTCTTCAGAAAAAAAGCATTATAGAGAAAATGTATTAAAAACAATAGAAGCACCTACATGCACGCTAAGCTTACCAGACATCACCCCTTCACTCCAAAGGATCAAGCAGGTCCTTCAAACCAAACCAAACCAAACCAAACGTGTTTTGTTTTTTGTGGCTATAAGTTCCTAACCCCTTCAGCTCATAACAAGAACCGAGAACAGGCAAGTCTTTCCAGCACTTCTCAAGAAGAATTGGGTCCCCTCTGCCCTTAGGCAGAATGTCCTGTCCATTTGCTGAAACAGAAAGAAGCCGAGACTCAGCTATTTACCCCAAAATCCCTTTCTTTGTTGGTCCTGTGAGAGTCCAAAGTGAGCTAGTATATTCAAGCCTCTCTCCAGGAGGTGGTAGCTCTCTGGATGGGATACAACCTGAATGAATTTGCCTAATCACCCCCACTCCTCTTAGCTTTTGGAGGGCTGTGATCTCCCTCTCACATGGAATTACGTACAATCCTTGGCCCACAATGATGCATACACTTTGTTCAGCATGGTTTGTTCAGGATATTGCAGGAAATTGCCTTAGCTGTCACATCTCCCCCTAAAGAACAGGTGTAAGTAGGATGCTGTCCAGCAGCTCCAGGGAGCCTTCTGGCTTATTTCTTGGGCAGGCTAACCCATAAATAGCATTGTTACCATTATCTTTTATAATTTCCTATAATAACTATTTTCCAAGCAAACCAGCATACATCCTTCAAAAATACATAGTGGCATTGGCAAACCAGCTAATATAATTTCTCTTTATAGCCTCTAGGGCTAAGCTGTCACATAGCTGTTCTTATCTCTAAACCTGTGGGTGTAATTTTGAGATGAGGCTCTCCTAGTCCCACCTAGTTTCTAGGGAGTGGGTGCAGTGTTTGTTTCCCAAGGGATTTGCTGCCCCAACTCTGGGTTGAGGTTCCCCATCCTGAGACACAAGAAAGAGCCCAACAGAGGCAGCAAGACTGAGTACGTTCCATTCAAACTGAGTTCACCACAGCAACAGGAGTTGTGGGCAGCTCAACAGCTAGAGCAGAAGCTGCAGCTGGAAAAGACACATAGCAGCTGGAAGAATGGGATCAAGAGAGTGCAGACTGGGAGCACCAGTGCTTGTATAGAAGAGAAGAGAAAGAAAGCCACTTTGTGCTAGTTTAAGATGAGGGAGGCTGCTACTTCAAGGTAAGCAAAGGGCCAGAGGACGCTACCTGTCTGACAAAACACATCTGGTCCCTCAAGAACACCCACAGGAAGGGTGAGCTAGTGAGACTTTGCATGTAGGACGTGTTATAATTTTGTATGAAAGATACTCTCCTGTGCTTTATCTGTTAAGTAATGAGCATAAAGTTGAGGGATTGAACAATGTGTGTTTACTGTGCACCCCTGAGGGAGCTAAACTGTAAACCAGAAGCTTCGGACCTTTTGGGTGGACGTCTGAGAGAAGAGAGAACTGCAGAGTCTGGAGGGTTAGCGCTGGACCCGGAAGGGCTATGCAATTGGGACGGTGAGATCCAACACTCAGGGGGTGCCAGATAGAGTGACTACATCTGAGGAAGTGGGTCTGGCCCACGAAAGCTCATCATCTAATAAACCATCTTAGAATCATAGAATCATAGAATAATAGGACTGGAAGGGACCTCGAGAGGTCATCGAGTCCAGCCCCCCGCCCTCAAGGCAGGATCAAGCTCCGTCTACACCATCCCTGACAGATGTCTATCTAACCTGTTCTTAAATATCCCCAGAGAGGGAGATTCCACCACCTCCCTTGGCAATTTATTCCAATATTTGACCACCCTGACAGTTAGGAATTTTTTCCTAATGTCCAATCTAAACCTCCCCTGCTGCACTTTAAGCCCATTACTCCTTGTCCTGTCCTCAGAAACCAAGAGGAACAAATTTTCTCCTTCCTCCTTGTGACACCCTTTTAGATATTTGAAAACCGCTATCATGTCCCCCCTTAATCTTCTTTTTTCCAAACTAAACAAGCCCAGTTCATGAAGCCTGGCTTCATAGGTCATGTTCTCTAAACCTTTAATCATTCTTGTCGCTCTTCTCTGTACCCTTTCCAATTTCTCCACATCTTTCTTGAAATGTGGCGCCCAGAACTGGACACAGTACTCCAGCTGAGGCCTAACTAGTGCAGAGTAGAGCGGCAGAATGACTTCACGAGTTTTGTTTACAACACACCTGTTGTTAGTCTTTAAAGTGCTACATTGTCCTGCATTTTGCTACATCCTGAGAGTGTGGCCTGGGAGAGGTGCCTCTCCCTCAGTAGCCACAACCCCAGAGCTGCCGTGGCCAGGGGACAGGACTAGGGTGATTCCTCTCTCTCTGCCACAGCCCTGGAGCAGCTTGTATCCCATACCTTATCCCCAGCTCCACTCCAGAACCCACCCCCCCAGCCTTTTGCTCCAACCCTGAGCCCTCTCCTGTACTCTGAGCCCCTTATCCCTGAACCCACCGTACAGCCTACATGCCCAGCCAAAGCCTTCACCTGTCTGTCCTCCCACCCTCTGCCCCAGCCGAGTCCCTTCTCATACTCCAAATCCCTCAGCCCCATGCCCACCACACATCACCTCCAGATTGGTGCACATAAAAATGCATTACACACATGCATGGGAAAACTTAAAGGGAACGTTGCTAGCGAGCCCCGATTGGGGCAGCAGGTGGATTCCATCGAGTTTGTAGGAACTTAACACATCCCAGGATATTCAGAGCACAGAGACTTGGATTCCCCTCAGAGCAGTTCTAATAGGTAGCCAAAAGGGGGTGCTCATTAGGATGTGAGGGGAGGATACCACAGCAGGTAGAAGCAGGTGGATGGAACTGCCCTCATTCTCCTTGGCATGGTAAATACCATTTAAATAATACTGCTCATTAGGAACATTTAACTACTATGCTAACCCCCTCTTTGATGAGAAGGTACTAGCCCCAGGCATTGACAGTGGAGTTAGAAACAGTATGGCTCCTAAAGAAGCTATACTGCCAAGGACAGGGGTAGGCAGGCAGAACCAGAGAGAGGGAGCTTTGGCTAATAATTCCTTTTCTCTTGGCTCCCAGGACTCCATTGCCTCCTCCATGACCATACAATCTGCTCCTCCTCTGAAGAAAGCCCAGATCAGTAATGCTGTCAAAGTTTCCCAGTCCTGTCCTGTAGCTGCCATATCATCTGGTTTCTTATTGCGTGGGGGACTGTAGTTTGATTTTGCATATTAAAAGTTCCTTTTACTCTACTCCAATAAAAGCCCAGAGCAGGTGCAATGTCCATGACAGGGGTCACAGTTTCTCCAGTTGCAGATTATATTTCTATTTATAAAACACTTAGGGCTTTCCTTCTTTCAATTGTGGATGGATTCTGCACCTCCTACTTCCTTTTGATATGTTATTTAGCCCAAGCCAATAAAACATGCAAAAAACTTTCACAATTGTTCTGTTACCTTTATAGAGTAGCTGAAATTGTTGTGGCAGTTTCTGGAGATACTCCACCACCAGAAATTTGAGTGATTGTTCTATGGGCAACATTCCAAGTTTCCTAACAAGCTACACTATATGAGCCACAGTTTTCACATGTTCCCATTGCTGCCAGTGTGTGTCAAACATTCAAATTGCTCATTGCCTGCAGACCTGATATGCTGAGTAGCTTATACAAGATGCTGCGCAGCCACAGGCACTGGAACTTATAGGCATGAGCCCTGGAAAAACCTGATTCAAACCCTACTTCTACAGGGTTTGTCCCCTTTCCCCAGGACCTGCCCTTTCTTTAATTTAAGGCAAGTTTCACTGTAAATAGCGGAAGAATTACTACATAGCCACAGTGGTTGCCAATACGTATTTGCAACCAAATATGGGCCTAAATCAAACCAGAAGATTCAAATACTCTCAAACTTTAGGAAGCTCAGACCTGAAGCTGAAATGTGTAGCTTGGCCCCATCTTTATGTAGAACAGAATAAGAGAAATTGCTATGAAGTGTAGATTTACCGTAAATTAGTGCATATAACCTGCGCACGAGTATTACCTGCACCTGTGTATAATCTGCGGTTTTCCCTGATTGAGTAAAAACTGTCTTGTATACCCTGTGCACGTGTATCCTCCGCAGATGAACCACAGGTCCTGTTAATGCAAAGCACCTGTAATCAAGTGTTAATGAGCTGCAGCTGATAACACCAAACACTAAGTAGGCTACAACCCTTATCGCTGGTATATAACCCCTTTGAACCACACTCTTTTCCATTCATTTATTCCTTCAGTGGTTTTAACTTATATTTTAAACTTTTTAAACATACCTAAGCGCAAATCCTACACAGCTGATTTTAAATTGTGTGTAGTGGCAAATGTGAAATTCTTTCTGACATTGACTCTTCAAGCTCTGATTCCCAGTATGACAGCGATTCTGATTCTGCACCACAGACGACTGTCTCCGAAGCTGACCTAGCTTTGGCTATGGATTTTATGGATGTTTTTAAAGACAGTGACTATGACGAGAGTTTTGATGGCTTTGAGAACTCAGACGCTGGCACTGATTCTAGAGATCAGAGTGAATGAGAATGCGAAGACAGCTTTTTTTAACTGTTTTTATTCTTTTACTAGTTGCACAGTAAACTAATACATTGAATGTATTTTAATATAACTGCTTCTATTATTAAATTAAAATATGCCACTTTTCTCAAGTAAGATTCAGTCTTGTCTTCCTTTCAGTAAAAAACCCCCTGTATTACACACAGACAAGTATAGCCTGGGAGGGGAGGAAGGGGGTGGTATGTAAAACTTTACATAACTGGTGGGCTATATTCGCTAAAGTACGGTACTCCTGTACTGGCTCCTTTTGTGACCTTGAGCAAATCACTACAATATTCGGTGTCTGAGTTTTCCCTTATGTAAGATGAAAATAGTATTTACCCGCCTTTGGAAAGAATTTTGAGACCTACAAGACAAGTCCACCCAAATTGCTTAGTATTATTTCCAATATTCTTTGATGATAAGAGTGTGGTTTGATACACTTCTTCTCTCCTGGTATTCAGTCCCTTGCTAAGCAATGTTGCTTCTTCCTTTTTATTATCACCAATATCTTGAGTAGTTGCAGCTACTCAAAAAAGCCATTTCTCCCACCCCTTACTAAAGCTGTTGCTCACATTTTGGTCATATATGTCCTTGATTACTGTAATCTCCTTAGTAATAGAAATGTAGCCGTAATCTCCTTCACAGCCTTTCATCTTCATCTATTCACAATGCTGCTGATGCAGTCATCATCCTCTCAGTCACTCCCAAATTATCCCCCATCTTTTTAAATCCAGACATCAGCAAGTTCCTGTCTCTTATTACAGTCCATTCAGTCTCCCTGCCTACATTGCTTTTATTTCCTCATACTCCTCCACTTACTCTCTACACTCCTCCCTAACCTCTTGCCTTTGACTTTTTACACAGTCAGGTTGGAAGTCTCCCAGTCAAGCTGCCACCCTTAACACCCCAAACCAGTTCTTCTAGATACTTTTCTCCTCTTTAGCCTCACTGATCCTCTCTCCCTTTTCTTAGCCATGTTTTGTCTTGTTTTTTCTACATTATAAACTCTGGATTTTTGTTCTCATTCTGGAAAAGTTTTTCGCTCAGAGACCCTCAACTAGTGTAAACTGTCATAGCTTCATGCTGACTTCAAAGGAGCTATGATATTGTGTGTGAACTTAAAAGCTGCCCATGAGTTTGTAAAATGTCATATGAATGTAGTGGTCTGCCATTTTTTAAATACGCTGCTCATACATATCATCCAATGATCTTAAAGGGTAGGTCTACACAACAAACTCACAGCTGCTCCTTGCCCATCAACTCAGGCACAGGGACTTGGGCTGAGGGGCTATTTCACCATTGTGTAGACTTCAGGGCTCTGGCTGGAACTCAAGCCCCAGAGCCCTCCCACCCTGCAGGCTCCTAGGGCCAGAGCTCCATCCTGAGCCCAGAAGTCTACACAACAATGAAACAGCTCCACACTCCAAGGCTGAGTCAGCCAGCTGGTGTACGGACCGATCCAAAGTGCTTTACAAACATGAATGGACTTACTCTTACATTAGGTTGTATTAGTAGGTATTATCCCCATTTTCCAGGCAAGGAAACTAAAACAGAAAGAAGTTAAATAGTTTGCTCAAGGTCACATACAAAAGACAGCCACAGGTAACTGGAAAAAATGCCTGCTACTGGAAGAGTAAAGCAGTGCCAGTCCTGAACGAGAGAATTTGCCGGACCATGGGAGGTGTCCCCTGCCACTAACCGCCAGGCAGTTGGCCCTCTGCCTTTGATCCTCTCTACCCCCTCCCCAACTGGGTTATCCACTCTGTTGCTGCTAGCCTGCTGCCCCCCACAGCTGCCATGGCAGCTAGGGCTCTCTGGCCCCTGGGTGGCCAAGTTTCACCGGCTCCATGCTGCCATAGGTACTGCAGTGGGGGGGCCAAGGTTCCCCAGCCCCACTGCCCCCAGCCCTGGCTAGGCTTCTGGCCCTCCTGCCATTAGGTTCCTGGGATCTCTGATCCAGGAGCAAAATAATCAGACTACACAAAATTTTGCTGCATGTAACGGGATGGAAATAGGGATAGAAAAATTGTTTGGTTAAGATTTCTCTTAATAACAAAATCAGTATCTGATAAGCCTTCTCTCGGTCAAAAACATCCAAGTTTCCTCTTTTGGACCCATGCCAGAATAAGCTCAGGTACTAAAGGAAACAATTTAGCGTTGTAAGCTCAGATTCCTGTAGAAAATGTGCACAGCATTCGTTCTGGTGTTTTCTGCTTCCATGGAAACATTTTCCCTGCATACTTCTAAATCTTAAACATAGAGCACTAGGGCCTATATTAAACAGCAAGACACTTCCAATACAAATGACCACAAAATTTTCATCTAGATCACTGAATACTTTGTTCAGTGTCAAACAGAATTTTCAGTTTCACAATCTACTGTCATAGTGATGAATCCATGGAACTATATGAAAACACCCAACAAGCATATCTCCTTTCTTGGCTTTTGTTTTTGTTTTGGGCAATCAGCAGCAACTGCACAATATGTTTCCCTTTCCCTTTTTCAGACATATTGCTGAATCATTGCCTCAACATTCCTTCTTGTGCCACATTTTTCCCCTCTCCCAGTGCAGTTTTCCTTCTATCTTTGTCTCTTTCCATTCCACAACACAATTTTCCTGTAGCTCAATATCTTTTTCCCTGATCCAGTTCCCAGTTAGTTCAGCAAGGAGCAAATTAACCTGGTTTCTGCTGTTAATGGAAATATATTTGGAGCCATATTTGAGAAGGAATTGGTGTGTGAATTTGTATTTAAGTTCATATCTAATTAAAGATTAAAACCATCTGAATGGCAAAAGATTATTTGATTGCTACTTTCAGACTTCATTGGAATAGATAGCAAAGTTCATGCATGAGGAATAAGCTCCTGTCTTTTTAATTTCAGCAGTGGTATTGAAACATAAAAAAAGCTGCCAGGATTACTCCTTGGTGAAAAAAGATGATCATGGAAAAATGTATCTATCATCTATCCCCCCCAATCATGCCTGCTCTAAAGGATTACCAGGTAACTTTTCAAAGAAGACTAAGTCAAGAATGAAATGACTGAAAGAAGCAAAACTATCCCAATCTACAGCCTATACAAACTAATAACTAGTTAATTTGTCTTATACATGCTAAATAGAATGATTTCTTCATGACTTCTCACTATGCTCAGGACCACACTTTTATTTCAGATTAGATCAGTTTCATTTAATGAATGAAGGACCAGGAGTCTTGAGAATAGGGTTCATTTCTTGCCTCTATTACAGGCTTTAAGAAGGAAGGTCTGGTGGCCTGGGCATTAGCATAAGACTTGGGAGGCTGGAATTCAGTCACTTGCTTTACCACAGACTTCTTAAGTGACCATGAGCAAGTCACTCAGCCACTCTGTTCCTCAGTTTCCATCTATTAAATGAAAAAAATAACACCTTCTTACCTCACAGGAGTGTTGTGAGCATAAATCCATTAAAGAGACTGTGCGGTGTTCAGATACTATAGTGATATCTCTGTCTCATGTATAAAATGAGAACACTTCCATTGCTATTGGAATTATTTTTATTGCAGCAACACCCATATTAAAACCCAATCAGAATCAGGGTTCCAGCCCTGACAGCCCATGCCCCAATTACCTTATATTCTAAAAAGACAAAAATAAATAAATTGAAGGTGGGGAAAATGGATACACTAAAGAAACAAAGCAATGTTAGAACCATGTTTATTTCTGATTTTCCTTCTCTCAGTCTCAGACATGATTTTTAATGTAATACAAAAATACCTTAAAAGTATTTTTGTAAAGGGATTGGTGGAAACAAGGAACAATCAGATCTAACTAACCCTCCAAAACTCTAATCCTCAGATGGGAGATGCTATATTAAGGTATATTATTTGTGACTTTTTAGTTCAATATTAGTGTACAAGAGCTCCATCTACTGGTGTTTATTAAACTTATTTGAACCACATTCTTTTTAGTGCTAATATGTGTTTAAAATCCAACTGAACACTTACAAACACATAATATAGCTTTAGAGTTACTGGATACACTATCTTTCAGGGAAAGAACCTTCTAAAAATAGCTATCAAGAATACTGGCCACATTTGAGCAAACATGTGAACATATATAACTTATCATGGGCAATGATAGCACTGTGTAGGAGTTCCTGCAGCTTAGACAGTTTTCCTAGGAAATTAACTTTATTTTGAGGTTTTTAAGATACTGATGTACAAGTGAAGCACATGGCATAATTAATTCCCTATGAATAAGTACTGCATACAATTGGGACTTTAAAACTTAGAAGAACAGGCAACTAATATTCCTTTGCATTCCTGGGAAATACAACATATATGATGGATGAAGAGAGCATGTCATTTTCATTTCCCAAAGAGAGGTGTTTTGTAATATTGCAATGAGCTCTGCTGATCACACCATACAGACAGATTCAATTTAAAGTATCTCAGGTCAACTTGGTTTTACTTGAGTGTTTCAATTTAAATTGGGTCTTCAAAGATGCTGCTTACTATCTTCTTCTCTCTTCAGAAGACTTTTTTCAGCAAAATATGTCTGGGTAAGTATTGTAATTTCTTAGTAAAAAGAAATGAGTCCCTATATATGTTTAGAAGTCATATATGCTACTGCAGTGAGAAAGGTATGTTTTTACTATTTTTTAAGTTATACTGTTGTAACACTGCATAGCCGATACTCTACTAAGGAAGAGTAAGCTGAATTCCTTTCTGGCTTTCATTCTGAGAATAGAGCTGTTAACTATTACCACAAATGCCACATTTATTGCTCGTTTACACTCTTGTTGTAGCCTGTGGTCCCAAAATATGACCGAGAGAAGATGGGTGAAGTATTATCTTTTACTGCACCCATATCTGCTGGTGAAACAAAATACATTAGTGGATATGATGCACAAAGGAGAAAGAACACAGCCTGGATTTTAGATCCAGGATTAAGTTTGCAGAAACAGCAGTTAAAACATTTTTTCTACAACTATTCTGAGCACATCTGGACGCTAATTCTACTTGTAAATTGAGTGAACAGACCTTTTGTACAGGAAGAGTCCACTCATGAGAATGGGATTGCAGGATCAGAGTGTTGATGTGCAAGTCAGAACCCAGATTTCACAATTTAAAACATTTTGTACCCAAAACTTCCTAGTTAATAAATCAAGTGTACATTTTTAATGATTTTACTCACTTTAATTATTAAAAAGGGGGCAAAGCAAGGAGCAATTTTTAGTTTTCATTATTTTAGCAATACTGCCTCATTCAGTATTTTTTAAATGACCAGAATGCCCAGAACATAATGCCCAGAACAGAGACAATACATCTATGATATACTGCAGTTATACAAGAAGTTCAAGTATTTTGACAAATGATTTTGATTCTACAATAACTATTTAAACATATTTTAGTACAGATATTTACAATGTGACTTTTCTATAGAGTAACAGATAAAACCACTGAAAACTGCAACACAATACTTGATAAAGGAATACTCTGAAATTTAAACTGAGGGAGATGGGAAATCTGTTTTACGATCAAGACATGTAGTCTGCAGCCAGAAATACTGAGAGACATGCAATACTTTCATTTAGGAGAGAGATGGCATTTCAAATTACATGCAAACTAGGGGAGATAAAAGGTCCACAGGTTAGATCAATGTGTGCACTTATATATAGGATAAGGATTGCACTTATTTTAAACTGATGGACTATACATATCACACTCGAATCTAAAGCCTCTTATCTGCAGAGTTACACAGTGCAGAAGTTTCTCTAATATTATTAAGACAATAGATCTTGAATACAGCCCGGAAAGAGTCTCTAGTTACATATGTCCATGATGTTTTTTCCTTTCTAAAATTAGGTTCCGCATCTTCCACTTTGAAATGAAAAGGGACTAAACTCCATTTTACAAAGCACAACCCTAACCCTAATTGTTTCCAAGAAGATATCTATTTAGGATTTGATCCCATACTATTAAAGTTTTGCAATCCTTACTTTTAATTATTAACATAGCTTTTTCTCTTAGTGCACAGAGTAAGATGAAGTTAAGATGTAAATCTGAAATATTTTAAATTGTATTTTGGTTACACAGGGTCAGATATAAAATTAAAATGTACATTTTATGGCGTGAGAAAATCCCATGAACACAGGGATAGCCTAATTCTTGGTTATTCCATGTTTTAAAACACTTCAGACATGTTGGCCAACATGCTCTCCATGAACAGTAGTAAGTGTATACTCTTCAACAGTTTGCTCATGATTCAAGAAGAAAGTCACCACTGCATATTCATTTACAAAAAATTACACACTGTGATATAGCTGATAAAAATATTTGGAACTTATGATTTCTTATAATAGTATTTCTCTTGGGGTTCAATTACAAATCCATCTGATTACATGACACTAATTTATCTGAATATCTAATTGTATGAATGCATAATTGTATCAGAAGCTGATACGAACAGTATAGTTACTTGTTAAATTGCTATTGTAAGGAGAAGGGAAGTGAATATGACATGTGCACTTCATTTTCTTTTTTGCTATGCAGTTGAGCCAAACATTTTTCTGGCTTCATCAATATACCATTAGATTTTGCCATATGGCATTATCCTATGATAATTGAAACAATGGCAACTAAATATAACACATGATGATCTGATAGAACAATATAGCATTTTAACTTTAATATGGAAGACAGGAAAGAGTGCAGCCTGCAATAACCAGAAGTTATTGTTTCCACTGGAAATGGTAGCAACAAGAAGTGACAAAATTTTGACCTGCTAGCCTTATTTCCATGTATTATGGAAGATGAGAAAGAGTATGCCAGAAAAATCTTGTTTGTAGTGGCTCAGAAAGGAATAACAGAATGGATTAAATTGAGCAGAGTAATGTTTAGGGTAGATATCAGAAAAATTAGTATTAGCTAGACTCTAATCTTTGCAGTGATAGAGTGTTATCAAGCTCACCTCTGGAGTTACACAAATTTAGAGGACACAAAGCACTATGTAACAAAATGTCTCCTCTGATGGGGACAGAAAGAAGGTCAAAATTCCGGTCTGAAAAAAGACCCTCTTCTTTAGGCACAGAATCAGTGTTCTGTATTTCAGCTTGTCCTTCCCAATGATAGGTTACAGGTCAAATGATAACCAGTTTGTCATACTATCCAATAATTTTCCAAAAGTAAGTATTAAAAATGTCACGTAATCAGAACACCTTTGTTAGAAGTTTTCTAAATGTCTTTTAGAACAATCATACTATTTGAAATACTGGATTATGTCCCTATTGACAACTGAGACAATTACTTTGAAAGAGGAACTATGAACAGTAGTCCATTCAACTGAAATTCATCACTGAAAAAGCTATCACGTTGGCACCTCATTTGGATGCACGTCCTTATTTTCTTCAGGTGTATTATTTTGCTTCTCACTTTTGTAGCTAGAAAGGAATAAGTTTTCTATCTGAGTCAAGAATTCTTCCGCAATGAAGCAGTTTGTTACCTTGCCCAGAGTCTTCCTCATACACTCCAAAAGCTGGTTTAAAAGAAAATTATTATTAAATTCAGAAACAGATAATAATTGCTCAACTTAAAGTTTCAATCGTTAAAAACTAAAGAAACTGTTTGTCTTTCTAGCTGATAAATGCTGCCAGGGTAAATCTTGATTTATTTGGCAGGTCTGCAGAAACCATTCACCATAAAGTACATACTGGGATTACCATAAAGAAACAGATCAACGATCCCAGGGAACACTTATTTCTGACTTCAGCCAATGATCAGTTTGTGTTCAATAACTGGCTATGAAACACAGGCTTGAAATAATAAACTTTGCAACACAGAATTTACATTATTCTATAGACAATATAGGCACAGGATTCTTTACCAGAAATCACACAATAGCTAAATTCAAAAGATCTTTCAGACAATTTCAGATTTGTGTTATTTTTGCATATAATTATTTTGTTTATATAACTTTTAGTTGTTTACACAGTTAATGGCAGAGAATCAATCATTTAGAATTTCATAAAAATGTCTACACTAATTGGAAAACTAAAATTCTCACTTATGTACAACATATATGGTGCAACAACAATTTCAGAATAAAATAAAAGGACATAAGAAACTAATTATCTCAATATGGCCACAACTCCTGTTGACATTAACAACAGTCAAATATGCAGAGAAAAGGTAACAATTTGCTTTCCCCCTTTTAACTAAAAGTTAAAACTTCAAATATTGAATCATTGTCCTCAATTCAAAAAATGAAGTCAGCAGCAAGTTCATAAGCATAGTCTAATACTATTTTCATATTTATTGTAAATAAAATTATGATCTACAATATAAAAGATATTTATTGCAAATGGCCTAAAATTGTGATCATCATGGCTGAAATTATAGGGGTTTCAGACTACTCAAAAAAAGTGACATTTAAAAAATTTAAATATTTACTTTTTGCAAACAGGTCAGGTCAGAATCTCTGTGAAAGATTTTATCCATGGGAACACTGCTATTAGAAGAAATATAAAAAGTCTTGATTAGATAAATGAACAAATCTGTTCTCTATTTAAATTCTAATACATACATACAAATTATAAATTGGCTTATCTTAAAAACAAGAGTATTACAAGCAAATACACATACCTATGAGAGAGTCTGTATTTTTCAATGATCCATCTTGTTTTTTCAAACACTAATTCCCACTTAGGTTCTTCCAACATCTGATGAACTTCAAACTTGTAAGGCAGGCCTATAAGTCATTAAAACATGATTACTCACTGGTTCCCTTATATCTGTCACTCCTCTTCAAAACTGGATGCACTCTTCCTCCTTCCTTGCAACTGTTCCTAGTTATTTACGATTGTTGCAGCAACAATAACTTGTAAACCTATAACTTACCAAAATTAAGCAGATTAAAGTGACAGTGTCAGCTAGTTTATGTTGCAAATTTAAATTTGACAGAAACAAAGTTTTTTTTATTAAATTGTATCATGTTTTTGTTTGGGGTTAAACTTTCAAAATAAAATAGTTGTGCAAAAAAAAAGTAAAACAGCAAAACTAAATGTTTTATAATTTATCGCCACTCATTTATTTTTAAGGTCATATTTCTCATCTCTCAGGCTAATGTTCTAGTGTTCCCTGTGGATTGAACAACATGGATAATATGTATTCTTTATTCATGAGCAAGGTGTTATGGATGATTCTGACTGATAGTTGTCCTAAATTTGAGGGGAGGGCAAGAGTACACCTGGGCTACATATGAAAAACAGAACAATGTAGTTGTTCCAGCTCTTTGCAAACCCTTAAGGAATCAGTGAAGCATCATAAAGACACTTAAAAATATTGTATCTAATTTTGTAATTTATCAGCACAAATAATTGTATAATTGTTTTAAGACCTGTGTATGAATTATGTTTCTATCTGCACTGACTGTGAAGGCAGGGTTACTCTATGTGACTCCATCAGTATGGTAATCCAGGAGTACCACAAAAAAATAATCTATGCTTTGCCCACAGCATTAAGTAAGCACAATTCAAGGTGTTGGCCTCTCCTCACTAATAGACCTTATAAATATAATGAGGGATGTATCAGATCAGATCAGATCAGATTAGCTATAATTCCCAACACTGAAAGATTAAATTCCCTAATGTTTGAAGGCAAAGGCTGAGTTGGGGACAGCATTTATGAACTATGAAACAGGAAAAAATAATCCTACTAAATGGACTGTTATTCTATGGCTTTGCCTCAGATCAGTAAGGGAGTAAAAAAAGGAAACAAATGAATTCTTATAGTTATTGTAATTTTTATACAAACTGTCTAGTATTTTTTAAGGAGTAACAAAAATACACCATATAACACATGAGATGAAAATAACTGAAAGTTTTAACAAAGGAATCTACACGGAACAGCATTCAGATTCTTCTGACAGGAGTCAGCGGGTGTTTCCATCAAGATCTTGCCCCTAAATGTTATTAGTTATCAAAATATCCAAGTTAAGAACGGATACATTTAAGAGATACTCACTAGCCAAAGGAATAAACCTACTAGCCAGAATCGATATGTGAGACTGGGTAGAATAGAACAAATCCGGAAGGTAAATGGGCAGTCCTTATAAGCAGCCCTTTTTGTACTGCTCAAAAGAGGACGAGTGCTGGGATTCCTGACACGATATCAGTCCTAGAATCTGTTTGCAGTTACATCTTTCCATATTAGCATAGGTATAGTAAGTGTGAACCCTCTCTGCACACCAAATTCCCAACTACTGAAAAGGAGTCTCCTGTTATTCTACTGCTTCATCAATCTCTCCTTTGCGTCACCTCTCTATTTCCAGGCCTCTGTGATAAGATCTGCCTCCCCTTCTATGCCTATGTCCACTCAGTTTTCTGATGCAGCAGAGTGGAACTGACAGAATTCTTAAGGGTTTCACTCCTGTTGAGTTCTGTGTCTCAACAATGAAACTGATCAGTCTTGATAACTTCATTTGGCTGTGATTTGGGAAAACCATGAGCAGCAACAGAGACAATGCACAGCTGTATGCAGTCATGAAGACAACATTCGATCTCTGTATATTTGGAATATTTCTTTACACTTTATGAAATACTAATAGTTTTTTAAAGTGAAAGTTATATTAAGCAGAAAGTAACTGTTTAAGAGCCTCCACTTGCCAGTGAAAGCTGACCAATTTCTGAGATGAGAGAATTCTTCAAGCCTTTGTTCAAGTGTTGCGAAAATAAATTTTCAACCAAAACCCTGAAGGACAGAGGAGTGGAGTAAAAGTAATTAGTTCAGATACTTACGGTAGGAGCCATCAGAACTAATCTCATCACTAATAACCAGACAAGTAATCTGGGAATATGGAAGAGGATTATTTCGGTTATAAGGACTTATGATCATTCCAATGAACATTGCCCCTCCTCTGGAGAAATAACTCTAAATGAAGAAAAAAAAATGTTAATACATTTTATAAATTCAGTACAAACTGATCTCCCAGCTAGCTATCTCTAAGTCTATAAAATTAGAAATCAGAGACATTTGTAAATCCTTAAAAACTTGGAAAACAGATTACCCTACTCCAGAATAAATATTCAATATAATATTTATTGTTCTTTCTTTCCTCAATTTTAATTAAACAAGCTCTAAATTAATCATTGTAAGGTTCTTTAAATCCGAAAGTGAATTTACAACCAAAATGATTTTCAATTATGCAAACCAGAACCATTACTATATTAAGCATATTAAATTATAAATATTAGAAATGAAAGATTTTGTTTAACATACACACAAAGAATACCTGGTATTTAGCCTGTGTGTCAATATCTCGTATAGAAGGATTGGGGTCAAAAGCAGGATGAGAGTGGTACCACCCGATAACACTGTACCCTCTAACTGCCAACGTTTCTGAGGCCTGAGTTTGAGACACAGGATCCATCTCACATTGTAGTCCTGTACTGAGACTATTGCATGGTTCGGCTGCACAAACCTATAAAGAACATCTCAATATGGATAAAACGGAAAAACTAAGTGAAAACATTTAAACCAATCATAAATCAATGTTAAATACTAGAGTCTCTTATGCAAGAGTAAGAGAGACAATGACAAGCCAGATATTTTTACGAAATCTTAGATTTTGTAATTTCAAGATTATAATGATTAATTTGCCAAATGTCATCTTAAGACAAACAAACAACTAATTCAATAATTTTTAGGACACTATCACTTGCACAGATGTTTTTCAATAGAAGACATAAATTAATAATTTTAGTAAAATGCAGAATGAACACTGAACAGCCTCCCCGCAAAAAAACTTACTTCAACAATTCTATCAGCTTCAGAGTATCTTCCGCCTAATAGGCCTATTACTTCTGCCATGGAAACATGAGCATGCTAAAGATATATAATATAAACACATTACTTAAAATATTTCTTTAAAATACCAATTTTCATAACTGCTTTTAATCTTGGATTTACATTATAAAACACTATCTTCACAGGATGCAATCCAGTTCTCTCAGTAAGATTTAGAAGGAAAACTGAGAAAATAAAGACTCAAATACTGCGTGTTTCAATTTTAAGCAAATGAATAAAGATGATCTTTGCCACCTATATGAGTATGAAATATGTAGAGATACTGTTAGTTGGAGAAGCTGCCACCATTTAACATCAAGAATCCTGTTTCTTAACTGAGAAGATTTTGGCCTGGTCTGCTTTGTTATTATAAAGAGACTACACAAGAACTAAATCACCTCCTGGACTGCGAGGCACAGACAGTAATGATGCCGATGGATTCCAAAGTGGCAACATGCACAATGAAGAGATGTTTCTTTTGGAGCAACTGCTATCACAGAAGATGGATATCCTGAGAGAAACAGAACTAAGTACAGATCTGATAGTGCTCCAATTTAAGTCAGTGACAATTGTCTAGTGACTTCATTTTTAACAGCCATTCACATTGGTAGACAGCTTGCATAAACGATGGTTATTATTACAGTAAAATATCTAGACACAATCCTATAGGTATGCAGCAGTTTGGGTTTTCTCCCATTGTATACTCTGGCTTTTATGTCTAAAACGGGAAGAAAACTAATTGAGGAAAATACCAAAATATATATTTAGTCCATTATAAAACACTACTTAATCCTTACCAAGTCCATTATTAAAAGTGCTTCTGAAGCCACTTTCACCTGAAATGGTTCCTGGAATAACAAACAATAATGAGTACAAGGGACATCCTGTAAGTAAAAAACGAATGTTCTCAATTATCCATTAATATATACTTACTCGTTTTTCTTCAGTGAAGAAACAGCAAGGGATCAGCTGAAAGGGATCAAAGGAACTACAAAATAAAAGAATTTTCTTCTAAAAGATAAAGGACAATTTAACCAAAAAAAGGTCTTGAATAAATCACATTTTTCCCCCAACAGCCACTCCTTTGTTGAAGTTGCTAATTCTCCCCACTGTTTTCCAATTACTAGAATCTTGCAATTGACATCAATTTAAACTGTAAAGTTTTATATTGTAATTTACAATTGTGATGTCAGACTTTCACATTTAGACTGCAAAGCACATACTTTAAGACAGTAACAATTCACAACATTTTGGTTTGAATCTATGCAAACTAGTTAGTATCCTTATTTCCAAAAGAAGTATTGTAGAGAAGACAGCACACAAAAAGAAAACCTTTTTGTCTGTCTTGATCCTTTAGAAGATTTTGCAGGTTTAAGTTTCTCCTCCTCTCGTCTTCTTGCTAGTTCCTCAGCAGAGAGATGCTAAAAAACAGATTTCATCATTAGTGATTGCCAGGCTCCTTTAACATACTTAGATTCTAGGTACAAATTTGCAGTCAGACATACTAGCAGCTTTTGTCACTAGATCACTCACTATGCACTGGAACAGCCAGAATATATATTCCATGTAATGTGAAAACAGTGACAAAGCCATTAGCACATAGATCTGCTTTTGCAAGAAGATGGAAGAGACCCCTCCTATCATCCCCCCAATGCCTGATCTAACAAGAGTTCAAGTAATGGCAACAACATAAACCTTAACTATCAAATCTGTGCATAACTACAACTTCCATTATTGGTTACTTGACTATTCTATAGTCCCCAAGGGTGGACAGCTGGTTTAAAAACCAGTTCCCCTTGCGGACTGACTTCTTGTGTGAGCTCCCAGACCTGGTGCAAGTCAGAACTGAGCCAGGCTGCCTGCCTGCCCAGCTCCTAATACACTTTAAATGCAAAGCTGCAGCAGGGGAAGGTCCCAGACCTGGCAAAAGCTGGAACTGAGCCAAACTGCCTTACAACCTGCTAAAAATTTACTGGCAAGGCGGAATAAAAATACATGTAGTCTATAGCATTAACCAATAAGCTTTTGCTTATCGGTTAATCGACTGCACTATTACTTCCCTACTTTGGTGCTTACATTTTCCACTTTGACTTAACCAAAAGATCATTCTCTGCAGGAAATGGTAGAGACAGCAGACAAAACCATTCAGACATTCTAGATACTGGTTGCCATGCTTGCCTCAATTATGAAGCATGGTTGCCTTGTGACATTTTGTATAAATACAACTCAATGGCAGAAAAAGCACATTTTGTTTAAACTTCAAGTGTTCTCTAGATTTCCATGAGATCCAATAAACAAAACAGTTCAGAAATTTTATATTAATTACACATATTTTTCTCCACAGAGGAAAAGTGGGATTATCTGTTAAATTTCTCGGCTCATTGTAAGATTCAGAACACTGGAAGTATGCACGCACGGTAGACAATTTTCTGTTTAGTCTAAACTGATTTAATGTTGATGACACTGCAAAGTCCTTCAGTATCATCTATAGCTGCAAGGACTTCAAAACTCTGGAAAATCTTACAATGGTGATATCACATAATTTTAGATAGAAGGATACAAAAGGAGGAGGAGGCACATGGGACTGTTCACATGACCTAAATTCTATCCTTAGAGGAATAATTATAGGACTGGAAACCTAGAAGGCCTACATTTTATTATCACCTCAGCTAGCCTCAATAAGGTCACAATAAATGGTATAAGAATCAGGACTGAATTTGAACTCACATCTCCTGACTCCTAGGTCAAGGTCTAGTCCACTAAATTAGCTCTTCCCAGGTATAAGAAAAACAGTCCATTTTTCTCCATAATCATCACCCACTGCACTTATTATAAAGACCCCATTGTCTTACCGCTAAAAATCCAGCGTAAAGTCACACATTTATCACCTATCTTTCTTGTGCAACATAAAAACTCAGTATATTATGTAAGGATATTGTGTACTGTAGTACAAAGTATTCAGGTCGGTTGATTTTTGAAGTCACTATAATAAACCTACAAAGCTAGGCAAGCATTAAATCGGTTTTATTGTTATGAAAAACGTCTAAAATCAGCAAGCTGAAACTTAAAAAAAAAATAAACTCATACTTTTATTACTGATAATTTGTGATAGAAAGTCCAAACTTTAAGGTATAAGCAACAAAGGAGCACAGGTTCAGATCCCAGCCTTAACTCTGCTTTTCCAGATTTATGAATGCCTGATATTTCAAACAATGTTTCATTAAAGTTTTATTTTTGTTATACACAAAAGATTTATATGATTTGAAATGAAGAGATACTTTTCACTGAATAAAAATAAAATTGATGAAATCTCCAAATTAAAAAAACAAACTTTATGGCCATGTGTGATGGGGTGGACTAAGTCCTGACGCCCCCTACAGGAGGCCAGAGGCCTTGCCACACCCCTTCCCAGTGACAGGAGCAGAAGAGAGGTCTTCCAGGCAGGATAGAGAGGCTGTCTCTGCGGCAGCCAATCAGGGCCCAGCAGACAGGTATAAAAGAACCTGATGGTCTAGGACCTGGCAGTTCCTCACAGGAGCTTGACCTACGCAGTTCTATATACGGTCTGAAAGAACAGCGGCATTACGGACAGCTCCGAGTTCAAGCTGAACTTTAGACCTGGGTGAGGCCCAGGTCCAGTGGCCAAAGACTGGCCAAAAATGAATACAAGAACTGATAGCACTGCGGATAGGGCTAGTAAGATCCTAGCCTTAGAACCCTGAGTTGACCAGAGTGGCATCCAGAGGAAGTGACCCAGGGAGCAAGGAAGTACCAGACGGCCAAGCAAGAGCTTACCCAACACCCCTCAGCAATAGAGGGGCACTCACAAGCAGGAGGACCCGGTTTCACCATGCCATACACAGTGTATGCTTTAAAGCAGCGGTTCCCAACTGCCGGTCCACAACCCACTGGCTGCTGGGCTGCAGTGGATGCCAAAGCTCAAGACAGCTGTTCACGGCAGCTCGGCTCCGGCAGCTGTGGTGACTGAGGCACGGCAGGAGGTAGCGGAGCAGTAGGCATCTCCCTCCCTTCTTTGTGATTGGGAAAAGAGGGGGTGCAAAGGAGGAGGGAGTGCGTGCACTGCCAGTGGCCACTCTCCCTACCTGCATGGCCGCTTTCGACGGTGGCAACAATAGGGTTTAGGTTGCGGCAGGAGGAGGAGATGTCTCCCTCCCTTCTTGGTGATGGCTGCCAGCTGGAGCTCCATGCTCTCCCCACGCAGCTGCTTTGGCCAGAGGCCCCACTGAGGCAGCAGCAGGAGGAAGCAGAAAAGGTGGCATCTCCCTTCCTGCTCCCCCCCTCAGTATTGGCCGCCAGCCAGGGCTCCATGCTCTGCCCCCTCGGCCGCTTTTGGGGTGCCTCCCTCCCTGGTAATGGCAGCCTGGCTGGAGCACCGTGCTAGCTCTCCCACCCACAGGTCTGCAAGAAGTGCTTGGGGAGGGCAGGGGTGCGAAGGATGAGTGCATGTGCGCGCTGCCAACAGCCATTCCCCCTTTCCGCAGGGCAGTAACAGCCACGCTCCCTAGAGGGGCAGCCTCACTCTGAAGAGGGGTGGGGGGAACAAAGAGGTGTTGTGCTCGGTGTAGTGGAGTCACGGGGCAAGAGGGTGTTGGTATGGGCAATAGGGGTCAGAGGTTAAAGGCTATGTGGCATAGGGTTGGGGGTCAAAGGGTATTAGCCACTGGGGAGCAAGAGGATGGGTTGGGGCTATATCGTCATTGTACACTTGTATTTGCATATTCATTATTTGAATAATGAATATGTAAATATGCAAATAAAATGTTATCAGTCCACCAAAGGTTTGTGAATGGGTTTGTTGGTCCTCAGCATAAAAATGTCTGGGAGCCACAGCTTTATAGTATGACTGTACTGGACATGAATACCTTGCATACTCAACATTCATTCACCACAATATTAGCACAACTGCCTAACAGTTGCTCCAACATTACTGTAAAATAATAGCTTCCAAAAGAACAAATGTAATTTTTGTGCAGATTATGTAATCTTTTTTCTACTGTATTTGATGACACACCATCTGATAAATGGTTAGCAAGAATCAGAGCTCCCAGAACAATTCCCAGAACAATGTAAAAATAGAAGTTACCTCAAATGTCTGTCCTTCCAAATCCTTGGCATCACACCAGTTTCCCCAGGGGTCTCGCACACGCCTGCGTCTTGTACGCTGGAGCAGGCAGATAAAACACTAGTCAAACATTATCAATCCATGCACAAAAAAACACTGACCTTTCCTGAATTTAATCAGCCATAAAGTGACATCCAAACGGTCAGTGGCTCATAAGCATTACGATTCCCAGAATAGGCCCAACAACACAGAACTCTTTACTTTAGTTTACACAGTTGGCAGTGTGCCTAGAAATAAATGAGTAAAGGTTTCTCTAAACAGTATAATAAATACCTAAGTGAAGATCCACGAAACCAATTAGTATAGATAGCATGGTTTAGTGTATATGCGCTTGGTAGATTTTGTTTTCAATTTCAAAAATTAATAATGATTTTTATTTTTAAATTGTAAACAGTTTTTATTTTTACAGTAGGGGAAAATTGGGTGTTGGAGTAGAGTCGGAGTTAGGCCAGTGCTGACACGCTACAGCTGCACAGGGCTCCCTGTGTGGCCAAGAGGCCCAAGACACAAGAGGTGCCATGGAAGAGTGGAAAAACAAAGACCATTAGCCAAACCTCCAAGGATGACAACAAGCCTATGGCTGCAGTGAAGGTCACACTGCTGCTGCACAATTCCTGCCTGGGACAGGCCCTGCACTCCTGGCTGGTGAGTAAATGAGTAAGGCCATGATAACAGAGATGCAAAGGCCTCCCTGTGCTTCCGCATTGCTGGTCTCACTCGATTCCTGCAGACACATGGTGTGAGGAAGGATGTGGGCAGGGCAGGGCAGGGCAGAGCAGAGATTCCCAGTCACGATTCTGAGGGGAGGTAGAAGAGGAGCTGCCAACTGCAGGGAAACCATCTTATTGCCAAATGGCTCTGTCCCCAAGCAGGACATCAGCCTTACCTACACCTTGCACCTGCAGAAATCCAGCATCATCAGCCCTACAGTCCTGCAAGGATCTCTCTGCAGCTTTGTTGGTAAAACTCATCCATTCACTCCCATAACAGCAAGACTGCAGAATGCTCTCTGTGCTGCCGTAGGGCCACTACCACCCAATCCCCACAGGCACAAGGTGCAGGAAAGGGAGGCTGCATTTACACCAACTGTTACAAATAGATTTTTTTTTAACCAATTTCAGTGTGTCAGGTGAAATCAACATTTACAAATACCAATTTAAATCAAACGCTGGCAAGTCTAAATATACCGCAAAGTGTGATGCAAATAATATTGGTATGCTCATGCTTTCTGCATAACATTTTTTTTCCTGTGATGGGATGGATTAGGTCCTGTTGCCTTGTAGACCTGCAACACCCTGTTTCAGAAAAAACTCGAGAGAGAGAGATTATCTGAATAGGCTACAGTGGTGTATGGGAAAAAGCCAATCAGGGCCCAGAAAAGCCATACAAAAAGAGCTGCAGAACAGAGCAGCAGTTAGCTGCTGTGGCAGCTCAAGGATGAAGACTGGGTGACTGGTCGGCTGGAAGAATAGCTGGGACAGATATGTCTAAAAGTTAACAATGGTGGTAAAGCACACATTTGAATCAATAAATAAGATAGAGCCCTGCGGTAATGGCAAAGATAGCACAGAGCCATGGGGAAATGGCCCAGGGGATTAGAGCAGCAGTGCAATGAGCACAGCAGACAGCTGCTATCTACAGGGTCCCTGGGCTGGGACTTGGAGTAGAGGGTGGGACCAGGACCCCCCATTCTCCCTTAGCCACTGGGAGAAGTAGCCTGGACCTTCAGGGGAGGGGGGGAATTGGACTGTAGTAATGCAGCCAAAGAACTGGAACCAGAAGGGCCTTGACAGGACAAAGTTGCTGTCTCCAAGAAGGAAGCCCTGTGGGCACAGTTTTATTCCAGAGTGGGAACAAACTGAGACATGAAAGAAGGTACTGAAAGAGGCCTTGTTGGACTTGTACCCCAGAAGGGGTTTGTTTTACTTTGCACACAGACTGTGTGTGACTCAGCCAGAGGACTTAGTCATGGAAGAGACTCCATAAAACACAGAGAAAGTGCAAGCGAACACACTCAGCTGAGAGCACTCACAGAAGGTGAGCGCAGCCCCTTTATAATTTCGTATGTGGATTTGTCACTCCCTTTGTGCAGCTGATCTAGTTTTCTTGCACCAATGGATTGAAATACATTGATATCTTTACAGAAAAATGATAATTTGATATTACAAGGGGGCTGTGCTCCATGCTGGCTAGCCACCCTCTGTCCACCACAGCCAGACCATGGCAACAGCAGGAGGGAGGGCCGCCACGAGCCCTTTCTGCAGCAAGGTGGGGGCTAGACTGCGGAGCCAGCCTGAGACAGGACGCTCTAACCAAATGGGAACTGGGCCCTAATTGGGACCTTGTTGGCCAGGCTTCATTTTAAATAAAGTAAAATATTACATCCAACACAAAAAGGTTTCAACATTGTCTTTATTAATGGTAAGGGTGGGTAACCTTTTTTGGTGTCAGGGGCCG
Source organism: Pelodiscus sinensis (assembly GCF_049634645.1). NCBI lineage: Eukaryota > Metazoa > Chordata > Testudines > Trionychidae > Pelodiscus > Pelodiscus sinensis. Next base: position 14,249,897 of record NC_134719.1, read on the forward strand.
CTAAGCCACAGAAAAGTCAGTTGAGGACCACACAAGTGAGGAGAAAAAAGCCCCTCAAAAAACTCCCCAACACTCACAGATATGACCCCCAACTAAAACACCTCACTCCCCCAGTGCTCCAGCCCCATGGGGGAGGACTGAGGTTCAATACCATAGGCCAGATTCACTCTTCTGGGGTTCCAGGGTTTGTGGATTTTATGGGCCCCCTAGGCTCTTGTTGGGGCCAAAAAGTGTGTGGGACAGAGCTGCCAGTGAGAGGGATGGGGGTGCAAGGTCTGAGTGAGAGGCAGGGTGCAGGAGCAGGGTGTCTGGGTGGGGAGACGGGAGCAGGCTGGGACCAAGGGACAGGAGTGTGTGTGTGTGGGGGGGGGTGTCAGCAGGGAAGTGTGTGAAGGGGCTTAGGGGGTGGAGTTTCTGCAGGGCAGTGAGCGAGGGGGCTGGGGATGCAGGGCAGGAACAAGGTGGGGGAAGGTGCCTGGCCAGGAGGGAGGAGGCAGGGTATCTGGCCAGGTGAGAGGGGGACAAGAAAAGGCTGGGAGGGCGGGGTCTCAGCAAGGAGGTGAGTGAGGAGGTTGGGGGGCAGGGTCTGGGCATGAGGGGGAGGGCACTTACTTGTCTTCAGGCCCTGCGCTGGTACCAGGCTTGGTCTCCACTGCTCCAATTAGCCGGATTCTGGCCAATGGGAGCGTAGGGCAAGGCTCCAGACAGTGCACTGCTGTTCCCCTAGTCTGGGCGGGGGAGCGCTTTTCCCCCATGCAGTGAAGCTTGGGTATTACTTCCCGCCCACCTCCCATTCCCACCCCTCATCACTCCCTCCTCAGCGGGATGAACCTGGCCACTCTGGGCAATGGCTCCTGCCCCGAATCCCCCGTCTCAGGTGGCGGCTCTGGTGGGAGCAAGTGGGGGGTAGCAGGCCCTGTGCCACCTCGAGCTCAGTACTGTAGTGAGACAAGGCAGAGAGGGTCTTGAGCATTTGGCTCATTAAGCCACTGAGCAAGTGGGCTCATTCCAATCCCGATCCACCCAGCCCGGCCTTAGAACAGCTGCTTCCAGAAGGAGTACTTCTCTTTGGTGCTACCAGGGCCAGCCAGCCTGGGGCTGCTCACCCTGGACAGGGGGGAGGATCCACCCATTTCTCCAGTATCTCCCTTTCCCTCTCCAGCCTCCAGGGAGGAGTGAAGGGGAGAAGCCGTGCAGCTGAGGGTGGAGGGGCAGCAGGACGAAAACTTTTCCTGTGGGACGCAGAGTGACGTTCTGACGTCACTCTGTCATCCTGCAGGAAAAGGTTTTTTTTAATATGTAGAGAGACATTATTTTAATGAAGCAATTCATTATTTATAAAGTCTTATATACGCTTGCACTCTAAGTCACTCCAGAAATTTGGTAAAATTTACACATTACAATGTAGACAGCCTCACTACATGTGGCCAGCATACTCCAATGCTGTCTCATAACTGCAAATTATGCTGCGTTTTCTAGTTCCAATAGAAAAGACTGAGCAAGCTGGAGTGGAAACCAACTGTGCAATCAAATAGTAATTGGGACAGATATGTCTAAGAGTTAACACTGGTGGTAAAAGCACAGACTTGAAACAAAGTACTCTCAGGAAAGTGATCGAGGTTGAATGGGTTAAGAAGAAGTTAACAGAGACGTGTTGGAAAGCAAAAGTTGAAGAGGCCCTATCCACAACACATGCAGTTTTTTATTTTCTACTTACCATAGACTGCAAACGTTGAGCCAGCTGATATGCTTCTATGGTGTCTTTGCCTTCTTTGGATCGTGTTTTATCAGCTGGTTGTGGTCTGTTATACACAGCCTGTTCTATAGGAAGGCAGAGCACACACATTATTCTTCACTAACAATGGTAAATAAAAATTTCATATTTAATACAAATCTCAATTAGGAGGTATTACTCTATGATCAGACAGTAGTATAGTCAACCTGGGCCTCACTTAGTAGCATGCAACTGTAAGGGTATGTCTACACTACCACCCTAGTTCGAACTAGGGTGGTAATGTAGTCAGCCGGAGTTGCAAATGAAGCCCGGGATTTGAATTTCCCGGGCTTCATTTGCATATTGCCGGGCGCCGCCATTTTTAAATGTTCGCTAGTTCGGACTCCGTGCCCCACGGCTACACGCGGCACGAACTAGGTAGTTCGGACTAGGCTTCCTATTCTGAACTACCGTTACTCCTCGTGGAACGTTCCACAAGGAGTAACAGTAGTTCGGAATAGGAAGCCTAGTCCGAACTACCTAGTTCGTGCCGCGTGTAGCCGCGGGGCACAGAGTCCGAACTAGCGGACATTTAAAAATGGCGGCACCCGGCAATATGCAAATGAAGCCCGGGAAATTCAAATCCCGGGCTTCATTTGCAACTCCGGCTGACTACATTACCACCCTAGTTCGAACTAGGGTGGTAGTGTAGACATACCCAGAGAAAGGGTAACTTCCTTCCTATCTGTGAAATTTCTTTCTATGACCCTGCAGGTCCTGTAGTCAGTACAGTGGGGCATTCTCCAGCCTTCTACGGTTAGAAACAGAACAAAGACTGACACAGCCAGAAGATAGGACAACCACCTGTAGAGAACAGCAGAACAATGGCTTTCAGTGCTAAAAATTAGCCATGGGAACAATATAATCAATCAAGAGAACGGTGACCCATTCCATTAGGATCTTTTTTCTCATCCTTGGGACACTGCAGGACATGAGGAGAGGCTGTGATAATTATGTATGATCACTTACAAGACAGCTGTGGTTCACTCAAAGTATATACCAAATTAATCAATGCTTTCTTTGGCTCTGTATTCACGGACAAGGTCGGCTCCGGACTAATGCGCTAAGCGACCCAAGATGGGATGAAGATGGACAGCCCTTAGTGGGTAAAGAACAGGTTAGGAACTATTTAGAAAAGCTAAACATACACAAATCCATGGGTCCGGCCTTAATGCATCTGGGGATACTGAGGGAGTTGGCAAATGTCATTGAGGAGCCTTTGGCCATTATCTCTGAAAAGTCGTGGAGCTCTGGAGAGATTCTGGATGATTGGAAAAAGGCAAATGTAGTGCCCATCTTCAAAAAAGGCAAGGAGGACAATCCAGGGAACTATAGGCCGGTCAGTCTTACCTCCGTTCCTGGAAAAATCATGGAAGGGATCCTTAAGGAATCCATTTTGAGGCACTTGGAAGAGAGGAAAGTGATTAGGAATAGTCAGTATGGATTCACAAAGGGCAAGTGGTGCCTGACCAATCTGATTAGCTTCTGTGATGAGGCAACTGGCTCTGTGGACATGGGAAAGTCAGTGGATGTGATATACCTTAACTTTAGCAAGGCTTTTGATGCAGTCTCCCACAATATTCTTGCCAGCAAATTAAGGGAATGTGGATTGGACAAATGACAGTAAGATGGATAGAAATCTGGCTAGAAGGTCGGACCCAGTCGATAGTGATCAACGGCCCCATGGGTCAGGATGGCGGTCGGTTTCTAGCAGAGTGCCCCAAAGTACGGTTCTGTGACCGGTTTTGTTCAATATCTTTATTAATGACTTGGATGAGGGGATGGATTGCACCCTCAGCAAGTTTGCAGATGACACTAAGCTCAGGGGAGAGGTAGATATGCTTGAGGGCAGAGATAGGGTCCAGAATGACAAACAAATTGGAGAGTTGGGCCACAAGAAATCTGAGGAGGTTCAACAAGGACAAGTGCAGAGTCCTGCACTTGGGACGGAAGAATACCAAGCGTTACAGGCTGGGGACCAACCAGCTAAGTAGTAGTTCTGCAGAAAAGGACCTGTGGGTTACAGTGGATGAGAAGTTGGATGTGTCTCAACAGTGTGCCCTTGTAGCCAAGAAGGCTAATGGCATATTAGGGTACATTAGAAGGAGCATTACCAGCAGATCCAGAGAAGTGATTATTCCCCTTTATTCGGCTCTGGTGAGGCCATAACTGGAGTAGTGTGTCCAGTTCTGGGCCCCCCCACTACAAAAAGGATGTGGATGCATTGGAGAGAGTCCAGTGGAGGGCAACCAAAATGATTAGGGGTCTGGAACATATGACCTATGAGGAGAGGCTGAGGGTGTTAGGTCTGTTTAGTCTGCAGAAGTGAAGAGTGAGGGGGGATTTGATAGCAGCCTTCAACTTCCTGAACGGAAGTTCCAAAGAGGATGGAGAAAGGCTGTTCTCAGTAGTGACAGATGGCAGAACAAGGAGCAATGGTCTCAAGTTGTGGTGGGAGAGGTCCAGGTTGGATATTAGGAAAAACTATTTCACTAGGAGGGTGGTGAAGCACTGGAATGGGTTACCTAGGGAAGTAGTGGAGTCTCCATCCCTAGAGGTGTTTAAGTCTCAGCTTGACAAAGCCCTGGCTGGGTTGATTTAGTTGGGATTGGTCCTGCCTAGAGCAGGGGGCTGGACTTGATGATCTTCTGAGGTCTCTTCCAGCTCTATGGTTCTATGATTAGCTGAAGAAACAGGTTAACTGCTACTTTTCAGTAAGTTATGTTTTCCCATTTTATGAGAAACTTCTATTAATAAATCCATACTAGAAGACTCCAAATATTTTGGAAATTTAAAAGCAAGACAAAAGCACAATTTATATTTTTTGAAGTCTATAACCTTACAGGCAGATTCTGGAACCTTTATCTCTGCTAATACTACTTGTACTAGGGATGTTAGATATCGGGCAATTGAATAATTGTGCAACCGCATTAAATCTTAGCCATTACATGACTATTCAATAGTCCCCATTGGTGGGACCAGCAGCTAGTGTGCTCTGACCTCACTCCTGGGGAGCCGCCTGCCAGCCAACGCTGCTTTCTCTGTATCAGAGGCAGTAATGTGAGGTGCCAAGCAGGAGCTGATCCACCAGGGGAGAAAATTTAAAACCCAGCTCCCTGCCACCTTGCGCTGCTGCCTCTGCATCAGAGGCAGCAGCCCCTGTCCACAGGGGTCCAGCTCCCAGCAGACAGAGGCTGCTGCGGTGAGGGCGGTGGGGGGGTTAGGGTTAGGGCACCATGGAGACAGTGCTGGGGGAAACCAGCTTTTAAGATGGCTCCCCCACAGCATCTGTTCCTGCTCCTCCACCAGTGTTCCGTCTACAGTGCACAAGAGCACAGCTTCACAGGTGATTAATAAGCTACACATTGACATCCCTAACTCATATGAGTAGTCCATTAAGATTTACATGATGACAAGGGTTGGAGGTCAAACAGGTTGAAATGCCATTATGCAAAGTACCTGCCCCAAAGAGCTTACATGAAATAAAGGTGAGTTGTGACCAATGTTCCCTCTAATTTTGTCCATTCACGTGCAGATTTTTTCCATCCACGTACAGAATAGAGATGTATAATCCTATTTAATCAGTTAACCAGTTAAATGTTTAACCGATTAACTGATTAAGCGAGATCCCAGGTGTGGGACCACCCCAACGTGACTGGAGCAGCTCCCAGCCATGCCCAGGACAGCTGCCAGCTCACAGACCCACTGGGGTAGCTGCTGAGCACCGGTAAACCACTACCCAGTTAGCATCACCCAGCAAGAGTGATGCTTACCAGGTAACTGGTTAGTCGTACACATCCCTAGAGCAGAATAATTTCTTTTATGTGCACCGAGGAATGTGCGAATGTGCCGCACCAGTAGAAATAAAAAACCTTGTGGGTGCTCCGCTAATCAGCCAAGGGTCATTAGAAGCTCTCCTGAGTGGGCCACACAAGCACAGTTCATAGAGAACACCAACTGAGATATAAGAGAAAAAGGGAGATGGAATGAAGATTATCCACATAGATAGCTGTGACTGGATTGACTGAAAAAAGTACTCAAGAAGGAATTTAACACAAAAGATCCTTTTAAAAATGCAAATTTCCCTCTACCTTGATTTTTACACCACATGAAATATACTCAACTTATCAAAATGTTTTCTAACCAATAACAGATATTGTTAACATTGTGGTTATCATTTGAATGGATGGAGATTAAAATGATTTTTACCACAGCCAAAGTTAATTGCTCCTATTAACTCCAGGTATGTGTGTATCCGTCCAATACAGTTAACATCACCACAATTCTTAAGGCCTGGACGTACTGAAGTCTTATTCAGGTATTTAGGTTTACATCGTTCCCTGAAATAAATCACAGGACACTTTCAAACAAAAAGAAAGTGACGAATGGGAAAAAAGGAGAAAAGAGTTTAACTGTTTTGTGAAGCCATTTGGATTTCCTTGTAATATTCACATTTTTTCCATAGGAATTTGAGAGATTCTCATTATTCAATGTGTGTAGCACTCATACCTAAAATGCTAGTGGTAAACAAGCTTTTATTAATCAAAAAAGCTACTCATGAAGTAGGATTTCACCATTTGAGACTGTTTTCTGAAATATACTCTATGAAAAATGTATGGCGGAGTATTCATGCAGATATTTAAGCTTCACAGAAATGTGTAAAATTATAACAGCATTTCAGGCTATGCGGACATATTCAAATGCATGCATAGGGAAAAAGATATCCATACAAAACATAAAATATAGGCCCTGGAAATGAATGGTGCCAGGAAGCAACAAGTTATTGATCTTGTTAAAATAAAGTACAGTAGACTTCCGATAATCTGGCACCTTTGGAACCTAGGTGGTGCCGGATTATCAGATATGCTGGAGTATCGGGAGGTCCTGGTACAGCTACATGGCTTAACAGCTGGCCGGGACACAAACTCACTCCCTCTCCCCTCCCCTTTCCTCTTCACTTTTCCTCCCTGCTGTAAACTGATCCTCCTCCCCCACCCCACCTCCTTCTTTCCCCCTTGATGAAGCAAAACGCTCTTCTCCATACTGTAACAAGATCCCACTCTCCCCCTCCCCAACCTTATGCTCAGTCCGGGTACAGCGGGCACATGTACTGAGCGGCAGGCTTATTAATCAGCTAGTCAGGAGCGCCTGATATTTTGATGCCGGAGTATCAGAAGTGCCGAACAATTGAGTGCCGGACTATCGGAGTTTTATTGTACTTGTGCCCATTCCTAAAGACATTCTATTTATTAAATAATTATTCGACATCATTACTTAATCACTTGCAGGCTAACATGATAATCTTGTTTTTTATCCTTCATGCATATTTGATGCTTTTTAAAATTACTGATACTGAAGTCTGTAAAAATTTTCCCTAGAATTATGGGACCTTACCGCTTACATCAGAGATACTAGTAATTTCAGGAACCACCTAGAGAGAGAGACTATAGAACTGGTGTTCATATGCAAATCTGACACCTTTATCCAGGGACTCAACCAAGACATTAACTGGATGGGCCATTATATTTAATACCCAAATGACATCAAAAGCTAAGTATTGGACACTTACAACTCTCTCTACTAGCCTCATTTAGCATGTACACTAATTGACCATTTCTTTTTTTCCTACCCATCTACCCTCTTTTTCTGCTTTACATTTTGTGTTTTCTGTGCCTGTGCCTATTGTTTTACTCATTTGAAGTGGGTTGTGCCCACAAAAGCTCATGATACTGTGTGTGTGTGTACACGTGTACGTACACACACACACACACACACACACACACACACACACACACACACACACACTTTTTTCTTACTCTCTAATGTGCTACAGGACCACTTGTTTAAGTTTTTTGAAGTTATGGACTAACATGGCAAGTCCTGAGACCAGAACTAGTGAATATATTAACAATTTATAAGACAAGTGAACTGGAGGCGAGAGAATATACTAACATTTTAAAAGTGAGTGAATTCAGAAAACAAAGCTGTAGGAAGCCCAATTTCACAGTGAATTAGTTTGTCACAGTAAAAACATGCATCCTTTAAACATGCTCCACGAAGACAAACCATAAAATATTTACATCGCTGAATGCTGTTACCTGTTAAGAAGGACCCATTTTAAAAATGGTTTTATCAGTTTCTGCTCTAACATCTATAAGCCATTCTTAGTAGCTGACTTTCTATAAATTCAGTTTCTCGGTCTCCTGCTTGTCCCAGACTAAAGATGGACACACATTACAGACATTGCTAGAGAACAACTTGAGTGGGAATTTTTTGTAAGGTCTGAAGGATAGGGACCCAGAAAACATAAAAAGAAACCAGACTCATAGTATATTTTGATATGCACTTCATCTACATATCATTACCGTGTGGCAATAATTCTACAGTGGTACACTGACCATTATTATTTTATTTAATCTTCCCTGTTTGGTATAATAAACTAAACCAAATTGACAAAACTGGAGAAAGAATTTGTGAATAAACTGTAGCCATGTGTTCTGAAGATGGACATCCATTTTCATAATGCTCCAAAACATTTTCATTGTTGAAATGTAAAATATTTAAGAAAAAGCGATGTGGGAAGGATATTCTGCCCATAGCAAATGCTAGTATTTTTGCTATTTTGACAAGACTGGAAACTCTCAGAATTATTGGCAGCATTCTGAGCTAGGCAATTATGTTCCAACTGCATCAAAAGAGCTCATCAGCTGCCTTAATCACATAAAATGAAATAAATGTATCTCACCACTGATCCAAAATGTAATTTCTAATCTTCAGATAGCGCTCTGGTGTTTTGGCCTGACGTCCCTCAAAAAATTCTGGAATAGCTTGCTTTTCTTCTTCCATAATGATATTTCTATCAATTTCCACTTCTTGATCAGGTGGCTTAAGCTCCTCTGTTTCTTCTTGATTTTCTTCATCCAATTGGCAGGAAGCATGGAAAAGCATTTCATCATTAACCAAGTCTTTCTGCTCTTTGTTAAGTTCTTGGTCAACGAATTGCTTGGTGCCATCAAAAGTCCCTTTTTTGTCTTGCTCATTTTTCTCTGTAAATTCATTAAACTGCAGATAATCTGATTGCACAGATTCGTCACCATTCATGCTCTGTTTCTCAAAGCATGTGGCTGCAATATCTGGTAACTCCAATGCTTCTGCCTTGTCTTGTTCAGCCTTTTGAAAGTTGTCTTCTTCAAATTGGGGAATTCCAGAATTGTATCCAGCAGACCAAAAAGTGTGTTCTCTTCCTCTGATTTCTTTAATAGGACTCTTTGGAATATCAGTTATTTTAGATATGCCAACTTCCAATGGGGGTGCATGAGAAAGGAGCTCATCCATTTCATCTGTGATGTCTACTTCTTCATCGTCAGACAACTTTTCAATTTTCACTGCATTCAGGTTGGGGTCTGCACGGCCCCTCAGGTTTGCAGATGCCCATGCCACAACCTTCTCTCCTTCATCCTCAACAGGAAGGCTACTGCTGTTGTATTGGCTATGTTCCTCTTTTTCAGAGTCATCAATTTTTGCCTTAAAGAAAACATAAATGGATTAACAAGAAAAATTAAGCATTCCCCAGTAATAAAGTTTAGATTTAAAACAATATTAAAATCAATGGCATAATTAGTTTCATTCAGTTTAGAGGGACCATTAAGTTTTCTGTATTAATTTACAAAGCGTGTCTTTTTTAAACTGGGTCTAATGTTCAGCTTTCATTATGTCCTCCTTCAAAGGACAGTCCTGCATTTCATTATTTTACATTTTTACACACACACACACACACACACACACACACACACACACACACACACACACACACACACACACACACACACACACACACACACACACACACACACACACACACACACACGAAGGGATTAAGAAAGGACTACTAGCAAAGCTTCCTGAAGTGAGGACATCCAGCATTAGAGTTAGTATTTATCAGCTAATTTATAGTCGCTCAGCTCATTTTACTTATTACTTGTTTACCTTATTTACTTATACATTACGGAAAGTATCTCTACAGGTTGTACTTCCAAAATCTGGGACTCTATGGTCCAGCAACAACTGTGGTCCAGCAGAACCACGGATGCTCCTGGAGCAGAGAGCCTGGGAGCCTAAGGGCAGTAGGGCCAGCCAGACAGGACATCAGAGTTGGCAGCCTGGCTGTTGGCAGCGCGGGACTGGAGCTGGAGCCCTCCAGCAGCCCCCCAGGAACACGGGACTGGGGCCAGAGCCCCACGGCTTGCCCCGGCAGAGCAGGGATGGGATGGGGCTGCGCAGGGATGGGGACGGAGCCCCACAGCTTCCTACGGCTGTGCAGGGCCTGGCTGGGGCTATGTGAGGATGCGGATGGAGCTCTGTGGCTTTCACCAGCTGTGCAGGGCCAGGGCGGGGCTCCAGCCCCTGGTTGTTCCCAGCTGCTCAGGAACAGAGCCACACGGCAGGAGCTGGAGCTTGTGCCACCCAGGGAGCCAGCAGTAGCTGGGTAAGCAGCCCAGCCAGGTCAAGGAGGGAAAAGCAGAGTTGCCCGCTGGGGCAGCCTGCCAACAGTGGGTGATGGACTTGGGGACTGGTGGCAGGAGTCCTCCACAGGTCTGGCAAATTCTCGTTTGGGACGGCCAGGTCCCAAAGACACCAGGCCAGAGAGGTCCAACCTATAGGTTTTTCTTACTAATTTTTGTTTTAAAAACTAAAATAAAAAAGTGCAGACTTTAAGGAAGTTATGCTGCATTATAGAGTCCAAAGAATAACATAATAGAGGTATTTATTGGTAGCTAAAGTATGCACAGTTGTCTTTTAAAAAAAAGGTCCCTGAAGAGTTCAGCTGGTAGTCAGAACTGACATTACCCTGGACAGTTGCAACTTCTAAGTAGACAGAGGCCCATCTGTTTTCAGTCTAGTAACATATCCCAAATATGTGGATGTCCAAAAAAGCAACCCATATTGTTTATTGTTGCTTGTTACCGGGTTTGAAATTCCCAACATTAGAATAATTCCAAACAGGACAAATTTCAAATTTAAAATAAGTAGATAAGTACATTTATTAATTTCTTTTAAATTCAATCATATTTTTGAAGTATTTTCATTCTGTAATGTCCCATAAATGCATGTTTGCATTCCAAATATATGACAGGAGCATATTTGCCCTACTGACTTTTTTACTAACAGAAAATGACATTTCACGTTTACCTTGTTCTTAAAATATTGCCTTGCATAGCTCTTCACTTGTAGAACAGTGCGACTTCCAATCAACTTGGCGATTTTTGTCCACCTTCGGCCAAATTTAGCCTAGTGTGACAAAAGAAATTTAAATCAATCAAGCTCTTCTACATCTACTTATTTTTTATGCAGGAGAAAAAGTTTTACAAAAATAATTATTTGTTAGAAATAAAAAATACTACTTGACCCTTGCAAAAAATCCTACTATCTAGTCACTGGACCATCAGAAATTATGTTTAAAAAGTAAGTATTACTAATTCACTGCCCTTTTTTGAGGAGATTTATCAATGGCCTGATCCAGAAAGTGCTGAAAAACATACTGGCTGCTACCTGAGGAGTCCCATTGAAGTTAATTACGCATTTGCAGAAGGGATGGTAATGGGTATCCAGTTAAACGATTACCAGGTAAGTATCATCCTTAATGGGTGATGCTTACCAGGAAACAGTTAACTGATACCAGGGAGCAGTCACCCACCTGTGGCCTGACTTGGAGGGCTGGGAGCTGTGGTGGCAGCGGCAGCCCCTGCAGGGAGACCAGGAGCCACCGCAGCAGTAGCAGCCCCTATGGTGGAGGTGCCTGAGAGCCATGGCTGCAGGAGCAGCCCCCTACGGCAGGGATCACTCTAGACCAACCCCAGTAGGTGGGCCCCCCATCCATCTTTTAATCGGTTGAAAACAGTGTTCTGCAAAGCAAGGGCGCCCATCTGCCATGCACCCCACTACCCCTGAAGGAGGCAGCAATGAGTGGGAGGGAGGCAGACGGCTCCATGGAGCCAGCTCCTTGTATGTATTGGCTCCCACCTGCCAGGATCCCACACAGCAGCCGCCCCATCTCTACTTCCCCTCCGTCCGCCTTGGATAGGCATTGGCGGGAGCAGGCAGGAGCCAATGTTCGGGGGAGCAAGGGGGAGTAATGCGTGTAGTCTTGTAGCCGAGGCATATCAGTTAATCATGTAGTCGACTACACATTGACATCCCTAATGTGTACATCCACATCAAGTCCTCAACGTAAAAAGACCAAATTTAGACTCTGATCTCTCAAAGCTGTTTAATTTTATGCACTGTGAGTAGTCCTACCAAAGTCAGTGGAATTAAAGTGTTAAGCACATGTGTTAAATTTATCCAGGACTGGGATCTTGAATTGTGCAAAAAAGGTAATGCTAAGGCAACCTGAAGATTAAGGTGGGTTTTTTTTTTTACTTTAAAATATGGTTCTAAATTAAAGTGATTAAAAGTTGCATTGGAGGAAATCAAAATTTATTGTAACTCCATATCAAATATGCTTATTTTAAAGTGTAAATATTATGGCCAGTCCTACACATTTACCCTGGATTCTAAAAGTCAAACTCAGTTCTTTTCTTTTCGCACATTACCACCTATATTGAAGGCCAAATTCTTCTGTAATGTCTAAATGCAAACTGATACATATCAAGACTAAAGATATCATAGTATCAGATGAGTGAATCTCATCAGGAAGGCTGCAACGGTTCACCTTACATATGAATGCTTACTACAAAGCTAGATCCCCAATCATTTAAGAAGTTCTTCTCCCAGAGGACCCATGCACCTTTGCAGTTCTTGGGTCTTAAGTTATCATTGAGGCAGGCAAATATCCTTCTAAATACTATTTATACAGTATTATTTTCAATATTTTATAGCAATGTGATTTTCAAAGTCAAAATAGCCCCACTAAAAGCAATGTCCGCTACAACATTCAAAGATACTATTTGCAAAGGGTTATTTGCTTGACAAAATACAACTTTCTATACCCCACTAATTCAGCTGAAGAAATGTTTTAAAAAAGTTACAGCAAAAATGTTTTTAGATTGTCTTCATAATAAAAAACAGATGAATTATTTTTGCTCAAACTTTCAAGATACTATTAATCTTGAAGAAACAAGGGCTGAAAAACTTTCCCCAGCAAGGCTGACATTTGCTGAAGTTACCAAGTTTAAATAGTTTGTATTAGAACTGAAATGCTACAGCAGTCATTACTTGAACTGCTGTTAGGGCTTCTTCTATAATAGTACAGATATATAAAGTCTAAAAAATTATTAGATGTAATCATTATAACACCACCACAAGCTGAAAAATTAGAACACAATTTGCAAACATCCATTCAAGTAGTAATTAAGCCTAATTCTACTTTTCCTTCTGTTTTCAAGAAATGACCTAGCAAAGCCTTGCTAAAGTCAACAAGACTGTGAAGGTCTAGGGACTCACCCTCCTGGATTTCTTTGCACTGTCAGGAATCTATGTCTTTTATTGTTTTTTTCACAAAGCAATAGGTGAGAGAACAATATTTTAAGAAAGTCCAAAGTCAGAAAGATTAGCAGGGTGATTCAGGAATCACTATATGTATTACAGTGAAAGCTCTGCTATCCGACATTCATTTAGGATAGGGGTTGCCGGATAACTGAATGTGCCAGATAAAGTTTTTTTGGCAGATCCAGCTCCTGGCAGCTCAAAGCAGGCTAAGGGGGAAGGAGGTGCCTGCTGATAACATTGGCCAACAGTGCCAGCAGTCAGAAGCCCTGCAACGGCCAGCTAGACAGGTGGGAATCAGACACGTGCACCTGAAGATGCAACAGTATCATGGCTGGGGACAATGCCAGTTAACTAAGTTTTCCAGTTAACAGAGTGCCAGATAAAGCTTTCACTGTACGCATGTTACAGTAACATCTAGAGGCAACAGCCAGGCTAGGGTCCACTGTGCTGCCACCTGTACAACATACTAAAAATGCTCCAAAGAGTGTACATTAGTGTCTGGAAAAAGTTTTTGTTTACTAGATTCAAAGGCACCCCTCATGTTTGACACTTTCTTTGCAAACTAAGGCACTGCTACTCTAAGACAGCAATGGACAAATCAGTAGACCTTAAGACAATCTAAGGCTCCAATCTTGCAACTGGGTCTGGCCAGGCAAACTCTTGTGCACAAATCAAGCACTGCTGATTTTGATGGAGATTCGCAATCAGAGATATGATTGTGACACCAGGGTCTAAATGTGTCTGATTTATCATTCCATTGTTAACCATTGGAAATTATTTTTTAAAAAGTTAAGTTGATTTTTTTTCAGTTTTAAGTGCATTGCAATTATTTTTATTTTGCAATGAGAAAACTGAATGCTAAAAATACTAGGGGTCTGCGCCCGCTGCTTGCTTATGCTCGCTAACTCCTCTCTCTCCGGCCGTCTTCACAGCCGGAGAGTGTGAGGGCACAATGATGTCATTCTGTTACCTGGTAGGATTTTTTTTTATCCATATAGAAACACACAATATTTACCAGGCCTTGTTCAAAAAGCTCTTTTTCCTCTATTGTCCACTTTACTGAGCAGCTAGCTGATTTTGTAGGTGACCGAACTCTGAAAGAGTAAGAAAATGCAGGTTCCTTTTTAATGAATGCAGATTGCCAAAAGAAAACCATTTACAACAACTTCTGAAATGTGGATTATTATACTTCTTCAATGGAAACTTAGGGGAATTGTTTTAAACTTTCAAGAGAACAAATTCTGCCAGGTTTTTGTATTACAAAAGCAGCATAATTTAAGACAGCACTACACCCACTCTCAGCTAATTTTGAGGAGGGGAAGGGGCACATCCAACAAGGAAACTGTAGGCAAGGAAACACCAACTGTAATTATTGTTTTTGTGATATGGACATATGTCCTGAAAAATCAAGTTCATGTAATATAGGCCATTTAACAGTCAAATATCAATGTCTGTCAGGTTGACAATGTTCCTTTAATAATCCAACACAAACAAATAACACCAAGGCTTCGTCTACACTGGCAGCTTCTTGCACAAGAACTGTTTTGTGGAAGAGTTCTTGCGCAAAAAGTCTTCCACAAGAGCACATCTACACTGGCATGTGCTTTTGTGCAAGAGCGTCTATGGCAGTGTGGATGCTCTCTTGCGCAAGAAAGCTCTGGTGGCCATTTTAGCCATAGGGGTTTCCTGCACATGAAATTCATGTTGCCTGTCTACACTGTCCTCTTGTGCAAGAGCTCTTGTGCAAGAGGGCTTATTCCTCGTGGGGAGAGGAATAACTCTCACGCAAGACGCCCGGTTTTCTGACGCTAGACTGTAAATTTACCTGCGCAAGAACGCGCGTGCACTGTAGACACCTGGCAAATTTTTGCGGAAGAACAGCTGTTCTTGTGCAAGAAGCCGCCAGTGTAGACGTAGCCCAAATGTTAAAGGGGAATTGATAATGTTATATAACTTAAATGAAAAAGAACACTTAACAATACACCTCAGTTATTCAAAAAGTACATACGTGACTTTTCCTGTTTTCTTATATGGACTGTAAAACATAAAAAACAAAAAATTAATAATGGTGACTGCTGATCACCTAAGCAAATATACATTTTAAAGAAAGTTCTTATTTGTTCCCCAAATTTCTCATGTTTAATTATTTCTTTCTCCACTCCCCAACAGCAAATTTACCTTTTCATGGATTTTCTGTCACCTTCCTTTTGATCAAGCCATATTTTTTCTGGAAGCGATTTATTAGATAAGTAATACCTGCAATCTATATTAAGGAATATTTTGATACACAGACCAGAACTACATACAGGTTGTATCCCCCTAAAATGGGACTCTGGTCCAACAACCTCTGTGATCCATCATATACCATGGATGTTCCTAGACCACACAGTACAAGAACATGGAGGTCTGGTGGTGTGATAAGAGCACAGTAGAGGGGGACCGGCGACTCAGTCAGGAGCCCAGTGTTGGGGGCAGTGGGAAGAACAGTGCCATGGCAGGAAGTTCTGGCCCTATTCTGGCTACAGCGGCTAGGGAGCTTCAATGCAGCAGTAGCTAGGGAGCTCCAGTCATGGTGGCAGAAGGCGGCGGAGCTTCAGCTGTGGCACTCTGGCTCCAGCAGCAGCGGGGCCAGCGACAACTAGAAAGCCTGGAAGGGTTGGAGCAGCAGCTGGGGCCAGGCTGGAGTCCTAGCCCAGGGGCAGTGAGACAGCATGGGTCATGAGGGGAGGAACCTGTCCTGGTCTGGCAAATCTCCTCATTTGGGACCAATCAGGTTCTAAGGGTGCGGGACCAAGGAAGTCCAACCTGTGCATGTAAAAATTCTGACAAAATTGTCACTGATTGAAAATACTATTAAGTTAAACAAAAAAGGAAGAGATTGGCTTTGTAAATCACATTAGTTCTAATAAACTAGCAATTCTGCTTCCTCCCCAGCCTGTTTTCTCTTATTATTTGGACATAATATTAGAAGCACTTTTTCTCAGCAATGCCAAATTCCCCAACCTTTTCACAATTCAAGTCTGAATAATGTACAGGCAGTCCCCGGGTTATGTACAAGATAGGGACTGTAGGTTTGTTCTTAAGTTGAATTTGAATGTAAGTCGGAACTGGCGTCCAGATTCAGTCGCTGTTGAAACTGACCAGCGGCTGACTACAGGAAGCCCGAGGCAGAGCTGCTCTGCCCCAGGCTTCCTGGAATCAGCCGCTGATCAGTTTCAACAGCGGCTGAATCTGGACGCCTGGGACAGAGCAGCTGGGGCGCTGACACGTAGGTCCCCGCAGCGCCGCACCTCGGCGCTGCGGGGACCAACCCGGCAGCACCCCAGTTGCTCTACCCCAGGTGTTCCCAAGTCAGCCGCTGCTGAAACTGACCAGCGGCTGACTACAGGAAGCCCGAGGCAGAGCAGCTGGGGTGCTGCCGGGTTGGTCCAGTAGCGCCGAGGAGTGGTGCTGCGGGACCAACCCGGCAGCGCCCCAGCTGCTCTACCACAGGCGTCAGCGGGAAAAGCCTGGTCTGCTGGGGGGGGGGGGCAAACTAGCTGCGCCCCCCCCCCTCCCCCCCAGCAGACCACGGAGACGCGGAGCAAAGCCACGGAGGACGTGGGCAGCGGGACCGCGGCACGTCTCAGCGGTCCCACTGCCCGCGTCCTCCACGGCAAGAAAAGCCGCTCCGCGTCTCCCTGGTCTGCTGGGGTGGCCCCCCCAGCAGACCAGGGAGACGCGGAGCGGCTTTTCTCGCCGTGGAGGACACGGGCAGCGGGACCGCCCAGACGCACCACAGTCCCGCTGCCCACGTCCTCTGCGGCAAGAAAAACCTGGTCTGCTGGGAGGGGAGGTGGCCCCCCCCCCAGCAGACCAGGGAGACGCGGAGCGGCTTTTCTCACTGCAGAGGACGTGGGCGGCGGGACCGCTGAGACGTGCCGCGGTCCCGCCACCCGGGTCCTCCGTGGCTTTGTTCCGCATCTCCCTGGTCTGCTGGGGGACCGCCCCAGCAGACCAGGGAGACGCGGAGCAGCTTTTCTCGCCGCGGAGGACGTGGGCAGCGGGACCGTGGCACATCTGGGCGGTCCCGCCGCCCGTGTCCTCTGCGCCGAGAAAAGCCCCGTTCGTATGTAGGGATTAACGTAAGTCGGATCCACGTAACTCGAGGACTGCCTTTATTCCCTTGGTAAAAACATTCTGTACTGATACTTTGTTGTTCCCCTGTCAAGTATTTTGCTTCAAAGGAAAACAGAGGTAACTCACATTTGTTATTTTATGATCACCCAAACAGCTAACTTGGATTAAATATCTCAGCAATATTAGGAGCTCTCTTATTATTAAGAAACATGGAAGTTTTCTCAGAAGTGGCGTTAAAATAGTTCTCTACTGGATACTGTTTATAACCAGGAGCTCTCTTATTATTAAGAAACATGGAAGTTTTCTCAGAAGTGGCGTTAAAATAGTTCTCTACTGGATACTGTTTATAACCAAACACATGAGTGAATGTTAAGTGAAAAAAATCAGGAGACTCATGAATTTTGGGGCACCTGAGCTTTATGCATGTTACGATTCCAAGCAGTACAGTCCATGAAAATTCCGTTGAAGTAAAATACTTCTCAGTTCTATACTTTTTGTTATCAGAGAAATGAAAAGTACTTTATATGCTTTATAAGTACTCATTATACTCACAACACCCACATGAAATATTAGAAAATCAAGACACAAGTACTCAAGGAATACATTTTGAAATACTTGGAGAAAAGGAAGCTGATCAGGATTCACCAACGGTAAGTCATGACTGATCAACCTAATTGCTGTTTATGATGAGCTAACTAGCTCTGTGGATATGGGAAAAAAGGAGGATGTGATATACCTTATCTTTAGCAAAGCTTTTGTGATGGTCTCCCACAGTATCCTTGCCAGTAACTTAAAGAAGTATGACTTGGATGAATGCACTATAAGGTGGATAGAAGGCTGGCTAGATTTTCGGGCTCAACAGCTTAATGTCTAGTAAGCAGCTGATATCAAGCAGAGTGCCCCTAGGGTCAGTTCTGGGAATGGTTTTGTTCAACATCTGCATTTCAAAGAAGGGCATAAAAAGGCTAAGAGAATGCCTACACTGAAAAGGTAAACCTGTGGAACCAAGTCTAGGGGCCCAAGTCAATTGACTCAGACTCATGAAGCTTGGACTGAGGGGTTAAAGATTAGGGATGTTAACTAGAGTGTTTTTGTGTAAACGTGTAACTGCTTGAATTTTTAGACAGCTCCCAAGCACTGGCTCCTGCCTGCCTCCCACCCCACCTGCTATCTTTAATAAAGAGGCAGCAGCACAAGGGCAGGCAACTCCACGGGAGCCTATCAGAGGCAGCCTGGGATGGGAAGGGGAGTGTCTGTAATTGATAGGATTAACAGATAAGCCCAAGTTTATTAGTTAATCATTTAAATGACTATACGCTAATATCCCTAGCAAAGATAACAGTGTGCAGCCGCTCCCCGAGTTGCGAACGGTCGAGTTACAACCGTTCGCACTTACGACCAAAGCTCCCATGGAGCGGTCGTAAAGGCGGTCCCCGAGTTACAAACGCGACCTGCGCTTACGAACAGTGCGGTCACGGGTAACTCAATGGGGTCCGAGTTACCAACGGATCGAGTTACGGCCAAGTGTTTGGACCGTAACTCATTTGTAACTCGTAGAGAGGATGTAGAATGTTACCACCAGAGCTGGAGCTTGGGCTCTGAAACTCATGAAAGGGTGGGCCTCTGGACACAGGCTCCTTCTTGAATCAGAACATCCACATCGCTATTTTTATCCCCACAAGAGCCTGAGTCAATTGACATAGACTCTGAAACTTGGTATAGCACATATTTTACTGCAGTATAGACATACCCTATGAGACTAGCCAAAGCCTGAAGAAGCTGAAGGTTGTAGAGTGGCTAAGCAAAGGACTGAGCAAGTGTCCTCTCTCATACTTCCATGTTCTAATTGCTAGACCACAGTGCTTCATGGTCAAGTTCAGTAAACACCAATCTCTTTAAAAAGAAACCACTGTGTAGCTACTTTCTACTGAAACAGAATTTTATTTTGCCCTAGGAAAGAAACAGACATATAAGCAATTTGATAAAAGGATACTCTTCTTCTAGCAACATCTTCTCAATGACGGCCCTGTTCTCTTCACTAATGTTGCTATCCAGTGTCCATGGCTGGAAATGACAGATATTTTTCAATTATTTTCTTTGACACGCAAATATTTAATACTTCCTCTAAAACAAAACGAAGCACAGCTTGATTTTTTTAACAAAAGATAAATACATTAATGTAGGGGTTCTCAAACTTGTGATACCGCGACCCCCCTCAGTTGCTAGCGAGCCCCCTCTAAGGTGTTCGCAACCCCCCTCTAACTTGCTCGTGACCTCCCGGGGGGTCGGGACCCACAGTTTGAGAAACACTGCATTCATGCATTCAAGTGGCTAGGGAAGAAATATAAAGTTTTGAAAAGATGTACCATTAATTTAAAACAAATCAAAAATCCTTTATTTCCTATATATTACTTACAAGGCCATTATCTGTTCTCCAAGATGAATCAAGATAGTGATCTTGCAATAAGCCAGAAGCTATGTTTTCATAGTCTCTGTAATAAAAATTCCAATTATTTTTAAGAAGGGGAAAAAACACTTGCCTTCAATAATGCAAACACTTTGCAAGAAAATAGATAACCTAATCAGAATTAACATTAAAATCTGGACTCATATAATGCTAGTTTATGCGTATTCATTGACATAATGGCACAGAAGCAGATTCTATAATTAAAAAGGGTCACTTGTATTTTGCTAGCTTATCATTAGACAAAGTGTAAATGACTCCCTCACGGAAAAGGACCTAACTTTTATTTTTTTAATATATACATACATACATACATACATTCTCTCTCTCTAAATTGTGCTTAAACTATCAGCAAAATCAACTTCGTTTTACTGAAAAGTTAAAATTTTCTTCCAAAGGAGATTCAAAAGAAAGTGGGATCAAAGGTATGAAGTATAAATATATAACAGAAACACCAGTCTCTCATAGTAGTTAGAAGACAGACATTTCATTTTAAGCTGTCACTGCTTTCTGGCATGATCCTCATTTAACCTCTCTGTGCCTCAACTGACCCATCTGTAAAACAGGAATAATAATCCCTATGGTAAAGGCCCAAGATCTCTGAGGGAGATCTGCTATTACAGGAAATACCTAAGGAAAATCAAATATCAGTCTTTAATTAACCAAGCTGGTAACCAACACATGTATCACAGTATACAGTTGTGTACCTCATGTCATTAACACTAAACATTTCAGAAAAGTCCTATGGTTATAGAAGCTCTCATTTTAGCATGGTGTGTATGCTAAGTAAACTAATGGAAGCTGAAGGAACACTTTGGACTATTAAGCTGTCCCCTCTCCCATCTGCATTAATTAAGAAAGGAACTGTATCAGAGGAATATGCACAATTCTTAAGAGAACTGTTTGGAAAATATTACGTATTCTTAAAAGCTTTCAAATTCTGTTAGAAATTGATAAATATTCTGAAAGTATTCAGAGTTTATTCTTCATACAAAGAGCAGTATGTTAAACGTTAACATTTGATTCACTTAGGACCCATCACTTGAGGCTGATAATGAGGGTAAAGTACTATCACCTTCCCCTAAGCATAAAAATTGCCCTGAGATTACTCAGAGGTCATTGGGTTCTCACTGCATGTAAGCAAAATGCTAAAGATCCTGGACTTCCTGTGATATCTTAAAAGTAAGTATCAGTAAAGTTTTTTAAACTTCACAGAATCATTGAAATTAAGAGATGGAGGAAAAAGTATTAGCTCATTTACTGCAACATCTTGTCACTGCAGGATTATTTTATCTGTCATTACTTTGTCCAGTCTTCTCTCTCTCAGAGCAGGTCTATACATAAAAACAGCAGCAGAATAGCTGCACTGCTGTAGCACTTCATTGATAAGTGTACTATGCTTCTCTGGTCAGTGTATCCCACTTCTTTCAGATACAGTAGCTATGCTGACTACATTAGGGGTTAAGTCAGTATGATTGTGTCACTCAGAGGTGTGGATTTTTCACATCCTAAGCAGTATAGTTATACTGTTGTAAGATTGCTGTCTAGTCCTGGGTTCAGTGAGGAAATACCATAACCCTGGGGAAATTACCATACAGACTGATATTTTACTGCTGGAAAACATTCCCTGACATTTAGCATAAGATTTTCTTAGTTCTACTTAATTACTGGGAAATTCACTCCTCTTTGAAAAACAGTTATTAGCTACTCCTGAGGAGCCCCGTGCCATTCTGTGTTACTGCCTATGTATCAGAGGCAAGAATGTGGGGAGCCAGGCGAGAGCTGGTCCACAAGGGGAGTCAGTTTAAAAACCAGCTCCCCTCATCGACTGGCTATTGCCCTGTGCCGTGCCTCTGATAAAGAGGCAGCTACATAGGATGGCAGCAGCAGCCCCTGGCCTGGAGGGGGGGGGGAATGTTTCAGAACTACTGGACTTGGCACGAGCCAAGCTGCCTGCTTACGAGGCTCCTAATACACTTTAAATGCAGAGCCACAGCGGGGTTAGGTCCCAGACTCAGCATGAGCCAGGACTAAGTCAGGCTGCTGGCCAACCTGCTAAAAAAATGTACTGGAGGGAAATGTGTGTAGTCTATAGCATTCATCTATAAGCTTTTGCTTATCATTAATCAACTATTCTATTACATCCCTACATTGTGTCTTGGACTACACTGAGAAATTACATTGGTAAAGATAGGTCAGAGGTGTGAAAAAACACCTCTATTTCAACAAAAACCCAGTAGTTGCAACCATATTGACAAAGGAAGGCTTCTATTGATGTGGCTAACTTTGTTCAGGGAGATGGTGGTCTATCCTGACAGAAAAACCTCTGATGGCACAGACCGTATCTATACTTCAGGACTATGCTACATAGCTATTTGTAATCTGTAATGTAGCTATATTCTTCATCCCAAAATTGCTTTGGAGAGCTCAATATAGATACAGAAGAGGGGGCAGTGAGTTATACGGATCCATGAGGCCCAGGCACCAGGAATATTCCTGGTCCAAGAGTCCTGGTCCAGCAAAATTTGGGGCTTAGTCTCTTCCTTAGTCCCACCTGCCATCCCTGGGCAGTGTAGTGGG
The DNA here is from genome assembly GCF_049634645.1 of Pelodiscus sinensis. Taxonomy (NCBI): domain Eukaryota; kingdom Metazoa; phylum Chordata; order Testudines; family Trionychidae; genus Pelodiscus; species Pelodiscus sinensis. Next base: position 14,272,321 of record NC_134719.1, read on the forward strand.
GCTAGAGTGGCTTCCTGCCTGCTCACTCCTTTCTGCAGCCTGGGGGGAGAGGCAAGATGTCTTTACAGACTGCTCATCCCTGAGCACCCCTGTGGGCAATGGGAACTGGGGGAGCAGTGCCTGCAGGCAGCAGCACACAGAGACCCTCCCCCCCCACACATCCCTCCTGCCTAAGAACCACTGCCAGAGAGGAATACCGCAGGTAAGCCACAAATGGACAGGTCGTGTTCAGCTTTGCTAGCTCTTGCTGTATTTTTCATAAAGCCCCAGCTGCTGGTGTCTGAGCTCAGTATCTCTGCTATCCATAGAGGGGCTTACAAGTGCTTTGGAAGACAAGGTCATAATTCAAAATCATCTGGACAAACTGGAGAAATGGTCTGAGGTAAATAGGATGAAGTTTAATAAAGACAAATGTAAAGTACTCCACTTAGGAAGGAACAATCCGTGTCACATATACAGAACCAGAGAGTACTACAGAAAGATCTAGGGGGCATAGTGGACCACAAACTAAATATGAGCCAAAAGTTTCACACTGTTGCAAAAAAAAGCAAACATGATTGTGGGATACATTCACAGGAGTTTTGTGAGCAAGGCGTGAGGAGGAGGAGAGAATGTTCTCCTTGAGCTCTGATGATAGGACCAGAAACAATGGGCCTGAATTACAGCAAGGGAGATTTAAGTTGGACATTAGGATGATCTAGATCAGTGGTTCCCAACCTTTCTTTTGCCGGGGACTGGCAAAGCAATTCATAAACCTTTGGCGGACCGGTAACATTTTTGTATTTGCATATTCATTATGCAAATAATGAATATGCAAATACAATACTGCCTAACCGCCTAGCCCCAACCCAACCCCCTGCTCCCCTTTAACCTCCACCCCTGCACCCTATGTCCTTTGCCCTTTTAACTTCTGAGCCCGATAGCCCATGCCAACACCGTCTTGCCCCATGACCCCAGTGCACCCTCACCCAACACCTCTTAGACCTCAAGCCAATATTCCCCAGAGAAGGCTTGCCCCTCCTCCCCCAGGGAAGACTGGCTGCTACCACAGTGCATAAAGAAGGAGCGGCTGTTGGTGACCCACACTCTCCCTCCTCCTTCACGCCTCCTCCCCCCCAACATGCAGGTCTTTACACCCCCATGGGTAGAGGGGGCAAAGCGCAGAGCTCCAGCTGGCCACCATTACTGATGGAGAGGAAGGGAGGCGACTCCTCCTGCAGCTGCCTCAGCATCACCGCTAGCAAAAGCGGCCGCGCAGGCAGCGTGCGGAGCCCCGGCTGGCTGCCATTCCTGAGGGAAGAAGGCTCTGCCTCCTCCTCCACCGCCTCAGCCCTAGTACCACCAGCAGCAAACACACCGGGTGGGCACGGGGAGCAGTCGTTGGCGACATGTGCACTCCCTCCGCCTCCCCAAGCACGAGCAGGGAGGAAGGCACCTGCTGCTCCACCTCCTCCTGCTGTGCCTCAGCCCCCCTGGCTGCCAGAGAGACGAACAGCTGACGTAAGCTTCGGCAGCTGCCACAGCCCGGCAGCCAGGGGGCTGCGATCCAGCAGGGGTCCGCGGACCGGCGGTGGGGAACCACCGATCTAGACGGTGCGTGGCCCTGGCGAAAGGGGGAACTGGCCTCCCAAGGGCCCTCCCCGTTGTCGGTCTCTCCAGCAATGCGAAGGGAAGTTTCTGGTTTGAAAACGGGACCCGAGCGCCCGCCCGGGCTCAGACACCAGCCAGCAGGCCCCCGGGCTGCCCGCCCCGCACCCCAACTCGCTTCTTTCACGCCGGTGTCAGGACGCGGCGCCGTGCGGCCCCCTCAGGCGCACAGCGCTCTCCAGCGGGGTGACGGGCGCGCCGCGGCGCAGAGCCCGGGGGAGAGGCCGGCTCCCTCCGCCGCGCCGCTCCGAGCGAGGGGTGCCCGGGGCCTGCAGCGAGCCGGCTCGCCCCACAGAGTCTCCCCGCGCGCGCGGGCGGCGCCTCAGGGGGAGGAGAGCTGAGCGCTCCCGGGGGCGGAGTCTCCCCCGCTCGCTCACCCCCGCAGCGCCCCGCCGGCCGCGGCCGCATCCCCTTCGACGTCCACGTCCGCCTCCTCCGCCGCCGCCGCCATGGCTCCGCCGCCCTCGGGTCGCGCGAGAGAGGCGGGGCCGCGGCGCCCCGCCCCCTCCCCTGTCCCTCGGCGCCGCTGAGCAGGCGCAAAACGTGGAGCAGGCGCAGGACGACGGTTGAAGCCGCGGCCCGACTCTTCCTGCTTCGCTTCGCCCTCAGTCAGTATCTACGGCCACCGGGCGGCGCAGCGGGGGGGCGGGGCAACTAGCGGGGCTTGGGGGAGAGCCGTGAATGGAAGAAGGGATCAAAGGGGCAAATACCATGGAGAGAGGGGGGAGAAGGGCCAGTACCATGGGGGGACAGAGGGGAGAAGGGCCAGTACCATGGGGGGGGAGAGGGGAGAAGGGCAAATACCATGGGGGGGAGAGAGGGGGGAGAAGGGCAAATACCATGGGGGGGAGTGGGGGGAGAAGGGCAAATACCATGGGGGGAGAGGGGGGAGAAGGGCAAATACCATGGGGGGAGAGGGGGGAGAAGGGCAAATACCATGGGGGGAGAGAGGGGAGAAGGGCAAATACCATGGGGGGGAGTGGGGGGAGAAGGGCAAATACCATGGGGGGAGAGGGGGGAGAAGGGCAAATACCATGGGGGGAGAGAGGGGAGAAGGGGAAATACCATGGGGGGGAGAGGTGGGAGATGGGCAAATACCATGGGGGGAGAGGGGGGAGAAGGGCAAATACCATGGGGGGAGAGGGGGGAGAAGGGGAAATACCATGGGGGGGAGAGGCGGGAGAAGGGCAAATACCATGGGGGGGGAGAGGGGGGAGATGGGCAAATACCATGGGGGGGGAGAGGGGGGAGAAGGGCAAATACCATGGGGGGGGAGAGGGGGGAGAAGGGCAAATACCATGGGGGGGAGAGAGGGAAGAAGGGCAAATACCATGGGGGGGAGAGGGGGGAGAAGGGCAAATACCATGGGGGGAGAGGGGGGAGAAGGGCAAATACCATGGGGGGGAGAGGGGGGAGATGGGCAAATACCATGGGGGGGAGAGGGGGGAGATGGGCAAATACCATGGGGGGGGAGAGGGGGGAGAGGGGGGAGATGGGCAAATACCATGGGGGGGAGATGGGCAAATACCATGGGGGGGAGAGGGGGGAGAAGGGCAAATACCATGGGGGGGAGAGAGGGAAGAAGGGCAAATACCATGGGGGGAGAGGGGGGAGAAGGGCAAATACCATGGGGGGAGAGGGGGGAGAAGGGCAAATACCATGGGGGGAGAGGTGGGAGATGGGCAAATACCATGGGGGGGGAGAGGGGGGAGATGGGCAAATACCATGGGGGGGAGAGGGGGGAGAAGGGCAAATACCATGGGGGGAGAGAGGGAAGAAGGGCAAATACCATGGGGGGAGAGGGGGAGAAGGGCAAATACCATGGGGGGAGAGAGGGGAGAAGGGCAAATACCATGGGGGGGAGTGGGGGGAGAAGGGCAAATACCATGGGGGGAGAGGGGGGAGATGGGGAAATACCATGGGGGGGGAGAGGGGGGAGAAGGGCAAATACCATGGGGGGGAGAGGGGGGAGAAGGGCAAATACCATGGGGGGGAGAGGGGGGAGAAGGGCAAATACCATGGGGGGGGAGAGAGGGAAGAAGGGCAAATACCATGGGGGGGGGAGAGGGGGGAGATGGGCAAATACCATGGGGGGGAGAGGGGGAAGATGGGCAAATACCATGGGGGGGAGAGGGGAGAGATGGGCAAATACCATGGGGGGGAGAGGCGGGAGAAGGGCAAATACCATGGGGGGGAGAGGGGGGAGAAGGGCAAATACCATAGGGGGGAGAAGGGCAAATACCATGGGGGGGAGAGAGGGAAGAAGGGCAAATACCATGGGGGGGAGAGGCGGGAGAAGGGCAAATACCATGGGGGGGGAGAGGGGGGAGAAGGGCAAATACCATGGGGGGGAGAGAGGGAAGAAGGGCAAATACCATGGGGGGGAGAGGGGGGAGAAGGGCAAATACCATGGGGGGAGAAGGGCAAATACCATGGGGGGGAGAGGGGGGAGATGGGCAAATACCATGGGGGGGAGAGGGGGAAGATGGGCAAATACCATGGGGGGGAGAGGGGAGAGATGGGCAAATACCATGGGGGGGAGAGAGGGGAGAAGGGCAAATACCATGGGGGGGAGAGGCGGGAGAAGGGCAAATACCATGGGGGGGGGAGAGGGGGAAGATGGTCAAATACCATGGGGGGGGGAGGGGGGAGAAGGGCAAATACCATGGGGGGGAGAGAGGGAAGAAGGGCAAATACCATGGGGGGAGAGGGGGGAGAAGGGCAAATACCATGGGGGGGAGAGGGGGGAGAAGAGCAAATACCATGGGGGGGGGGAGAGAGGGGAGAAGGGGAAATACCCTGGGGAGAAGGGCAAATACTCAGGGGAGGAGGGAGAAAAGGGTAAATACCCAGGGCGGGGGAAAGAGAGGAGATCAGAGGGGCAAATACCAACAAGAGTCGGAAGAGAGGGGTAAATGCCATGGGGAGGGGGAAAGAGAGGGGCAGAACGAGGTGCAGCAGCACAGCTTTGTTGCTAACTGCCCCCCCATACCGTCGTCTTCAGCCCACCCTAAGATGTTCATCCCCAACTGAACATCCAACAATGGCCTCCTTTCAAAATAGGTCTCCTCCCAGTTCACCATCCCAGTCTTCTCCCTACCTCTGCCACATCTTGCTGACTGCAGGCACTGGGTAGAAGTGCTGCACAATAGAAACAGTGACTGCAGAGCACACAGTGCAGTTCACCAATGCTCCACTTGGAGCTGTTTGAATCCTAAATCAGAGTCATCACTGTGATGAAAGTGTCAAAGTCTTGGAAGTAAATTAGGCTTCTGGCAGGTTTAGGAACTGCTCTGGTCTATGTTATTTCCAGTGGATATAATTAGAGTAGTGCAAACTTCTGAGATAGGCATTTGTAAAGGAGCATGCACAGAGAAGTCCTGTTCCATGACCTGCTTCTAATACAATATAAAAATGAATAGTAGTGACAATGTAAAGCAGCCCCTCTATCAATAAAATGTATTCCTGCAGTTATCTAAAGTGTCTACGTCAATATTGTTTCAGTGGTGCAAATTGTTCCATCCTTTCCCAATCATTATCCAACCGTGCACATATGGGATTTGGAACTGCTTCTCAGTTGTGTGCCCAGAACTAAGGGACAGGTACGCAGAGAAACAGATTAAGACATGGCGGCTACGTCTAGACTGGCATGATTTTCCGTAAATGCTTTTAACTGAAAAGTTTTCCGTTAAAATCATTTGCGGAAAAGAGCGTCTAGATTGGAACGGACGCTTTTCCGCAAAAGCAGTTTTTGTGGAAAAGCGTCCTTGCCAATCTAGACACGCTTTTGCACAAGAAAGCCCCGATCACCATTTTCGCGATCAGGGCTTTTTTGCGCAAAACAAATCTGAGCTGTCTACACTGGCCCTTTTGCGCAAAAGCTTTTGCGCAAAAGGACTTTTGCCCGAACGGGAGCAGCATAGTATTTCCACAAGAAGCACTGATTTCTTACATGAGATTGTCAGTGTTCTTGCGGAAATTCAAGCGGCTAGTGTAGACAGCTGTCAAGTTTTTGGGGCTTTGGGACCCAGGGGGTGCCAGATTATCAGATATGCCGGACTATCGGAAGGGGGGGCTATGTGGGGTCTGGGATGGGAGGATGCCACCCTAGACCCCTCATAGCCCCCCCTTCCAATAGTCCGGCTCTGCCCCAGGCGTCCCTGATTCAGCCGCTGCTGGTCAGTTTCAACAGCGGCTGAATCTGGACGCCTGGGACAGAGCAGCTGGGGCGCTGCCAGGTTGGTCTCCGCAGCGCCGCACCTCGGCGCTGTGGGGACCAACCTGGCAGCACCCCAGCTGCTCTACCTCAAGTGTCCCCAAGTCAGCTGCTGCTGAAACTGATCAGCGGCTGATTCCAGGAAGCCTGGGGCAGAGCAGCTCTGCCTTGGGCTTCCTGTAGTCAGCCGCTGGTCAGTTTCAGCAGCGGCTGAATAGGGGACACCTGGGGTGCTGCCCAGTTGGTCCCGCAGCCCCGAGGGGCAGCGCTAGGGGACCTACCCGGCAGCGCCCCAGCTGCTCTGCCTCCGGCTTCCCCGATTTAGCCGCTGGTCAGTTTTAGCAGTGGCTGAATAGGAGAAGCTGGGGGCAGAGCAGCTCCAATGGTCTGGCTGCCCAGAGCACTTCCGGGTTCCTGATGGTGCCAGACCATCAGGAGTGCCGGACCATCGGAGTTTTACTGTATTAGGTTTGGATTTGTGCAGGCATCAGCTTGTAATACAAATTGGGAGTTCCTGACCAGTAAAAACATTTAGCATTGTCTTCTCTGAATTGAAAATGAAAAAACATTTCGGCTGTCTACCTTTATTGTAGGGATTGCCACTGAACCCAGCCAAGAGGGGAACATGGTGGGTTGGCTGAGCTAGAGTGAATTACTACATCCCAAGGAGAGTGATCTCGAAGGAGTCTTGTGATGTGGGAAGATCAAAGACTTCACTCACCCTGGGCTGAGATTATGAACCTTGGCTATGAAATGCCCCTGTTGTCTGGGAATAAAAATCTGGCACAAGGAGCCCTTTCACTTCCACTGGAAGTGAAGCTTTGAGAAGCCTTTTTGATTTAATTTAATTTAAGGAGTTCTGGCTGCATGAAGCCTCTTTCCTCTGGCTATTTGAATTTTGAACCCTGGATGATTTTTTTTCAGATGGCCTTGGTGTTCCAGTCCAGATCTGTTTTTCATCTTCATAAGAGACCCTTTACCCTTTCTGCTAATTAGATCAACAGTGATAATGATGGAGATGGCAAAATACAGTAAGGGTAAGGGTCTTTATTAGATGAAATATGACTTCAGATTTGATTCTGTTAAAAAGTTGTTACACAACTACCAACCAATACAAATATGTTAATTTTACAGAAAAATCTACTGGAAGAAATAACATTATTGAACACTTGACTGCATACAATACAATGTAAACATTGCAGTTTTGTGCTAGAACATGTTAGCCTGAAAGACATTTCAAACTGACAAGAGTGTTTTCATTGTCCATCTTGAGAAAAGCAAAAAAGTAAACAAATGGCAACTATGCATGTAAAATGAAAATTAATTTTATAATTTTTGTTGTTTATAACATAGGATATTTTAATTAAATATACTGGTTAATATTGAATTTAATTATTTAGCACTTTTTTACTAACCCCAACCATTACTGGCTAACAACAACCATTCAGAAATCTTGGGTCAGGCTCCAGAAAATCTTGATAGTTCATCTTAAATGTCATGAAATTAAAAAAAATAAATAAATGTGGGATTCTTATTTTCATTCTGATTTTTTGAAGCAGTAATGTTCACATGTTCAAGCTTTATTTTTAAACAGCAAAGGCTAGAACATTTATTTTTAAGATATTAATGAGGGTTTTTTTGTGCTTACTTGACTCTTCAAGCTGGGACTCTAAGAAAGACACCAAATATGATGAGATTCGTATTAAAATCGAGCACTGTCAACATGCAGTAAATCAACAATGGGATACGCACACACACCACCTCTGACTGTTAGCATCCATATCTGCATCTGCAAAAATGAGCCGTGGATTATGGATGTTAAATTTAGATTAATTGGCTAATTGAATGGTCGATGCAATTTGCATTGACTATTCAATTAGTCACTAAGGGTGCCTCTGCCTTTGAAGTGTAGCAACAGCCCCAGGGAAAGTGCTGCGGGAAGCACAGGGCCAGTGGGGGACTCAAGCAGTCCCACACTGGCCCCATGCTCCCCAAGGTGTTTCAAAACAGCAGTACCTCATGGAGCTCATGGTCTGCTGGGGACTCTGAGTTCCCAGCTGACCCTGGGCTCCATGCCTTTGAAACACCATGGAGAGCCCAGTGTCAGGCTCCATGCAGCGTTTCAAAGTGACAGCGTCACATGGAACCCAGGGCCAGCTGGGGACTCCCTAGCTGGCCCTGAGCTGCATGCCGTGTTTCAAAGTGGCAGACACTGGACTCCATGCGGTGCTGCCAATTTGACGCAGCCTCCTGTTCCGCCCTCCCCCTTGCTGCCTCTTTCTGCTAGAGGCAACAAGGTCAGGAGGAAGCAACTAGTCGACTACTGTGTTGACTGACTGATAAGCATTTGCTTATCGTGTAGTCGACTAGTTCACATATTTCGTGGATATATGCAGATTTGCATAGTTCTAGATAAATATTTGTATCCACATCCATATTCACAAAAATAAGCTGTGGATATCCATGAATGTGCAGGGTTCTAGTAATAGTCTATATATCCATATTGTGTGAAATTGTAATCCTGCACTTAAATATTTTAATTTATTTCTCCTCACAATTTAATTTTATTAACATTTTCTTTTTCAAAAGTGTTACAACCTGAGCTTGACTATCAGTTGCACTACATTCTGCTACTTGCAGTGGAGTCTTTTTGACACTATTAGTGGCGTGTAAATTTGCTTTTTCTCTGTGAGACCAGCTGACAAGTAAGTTTACAGAGTTAAAATGACCAGCCTTGCAAGCACAGTGCAATGGGGTATCCTTGTTGTTGTCTAAAGCATTAATGGCCGATCCATTGCTCAACAACAAATTAATCAAGTCACTGTGTCCATGTTCTGCTGCAAGATGCAGTGGAGTCTTTCTCCAAATATTTTTATCATCAATATTTTTATTCTTCCCTGCTGTCAAAAGGATCTGTACTATTTCTGCATTTCCTTTGATGATCGCATAGTGCATTGGTGTGCAGCCATCCATATCTTTAACTCCAAATCTGGCCTTCTGGGCTAAGAGAACTTTCACTATATTGAGATGACCTCCCATAGCTGCAGTGTGAAGTGGGGTCTTTTTCTCCTTGTCCATTGCATAAGGATCAGCCTTAAAACTAAGAAGCAGCTGCACCATTTCATGATCTCCCTGTTCGGCAGCAAGATGTAAGGGTGTCTTTGAGTGCTTATCTTTTACATTAACATTGGCTTGGTGGTGTAGCAGCTGTCGAGCCACATCAACATTACCTCTTTGGCTTGCAATATGCAAGGGAGTGACTAATTCCTTAGTGACAGCATTAATTTTGGCCCCAGCATTGATTAAAATGTCAACTATTGATTCCTTATTGTGAAGTGCAGCAACATGGATTGGGGTTTGCTTTCCCTGGCTTGTGATATTAGCATTCATTCCTTTGCGGAGAAGCAGATTTGTAATGGAGACTGCACCAGTTTGAACTGCCAAGTGTAAAACTGTGTTTGAGTTGGGCATCTTCTCCTCCAAACTAGCTCCCTTTACAATGAGAACTTCTGCAGTCTCTGTTTTACCCATTTCACATGCCATGAGTAAAGGTGTGTATTGCATTTCATTGTGGGCATTTATATCTGTGCCTTTGTCTAGTAAAGCTACGACAATGCCGTGCAGGTTCTTCTGTACAGCTTTAAACAGAGCTGACTCCATCGTGTCAGGGGACAGTCCTTTAGAATATTCCAACAGCATTTTTAATATGGATTGTTTGTTTTTGTTGCAGGCTACATCGATGATGTACCAGTCAATACTGGCTCCTGCTTCTAGCAATACCTTTACGGTTTCCTCAGATCCCTGGGAAATGGCATAACCCAAAGCAGTCTGTCCCTTCTCATCCTTTGCATCAACTGTGGCACCATTCTTTAAAAGCATTTGTGCCAGATTGCTCTCATCTTTGAGGGCTGCCATGTGTAAGAAGTTTTGCCGGTTCTTGTAGCATCTTACTTCTTCTTTCAGGATCCTCTTCAGTATGTGAATGTGGTCATTCTGAGCAGCCAAATGAAGTGGGGTCTTAGCTTCTTTATCCAAACTGTATATGTAGGTACCAGCTTGGAGAAGCACATCCACTGCATCATCCTGGCCTTTTTCAGCAGCCCTGTGCAGTGGTGTTCTTCCTTTTTTGTCCTTTACATCTAATTCAGCACCTTTGTTAATTAAATATTCAATTATTGTGGCATGGCCATTAGCAGCTGCAATATGCAGAAGTGTTTCATTTGAAGAGTTTACTGCATTAATATCATTCTTCTTCAATACATTCTTGAGATCAGGAAGATCACCTTTAGTAGCTGCATCAAAGATACTAACAGCCTTAGAATAGTCTTTCTTGAGTTTTCCTGCAAGTAAATTTGGTGTTTGTTTAACTTTCTCTTTAAGTGCTCTTTTGTGCTTTGATAAAATTTGTCTCGGAATATTTTTCTTCTCCTGGTGTTGTTCAGTGATTGTTTCAGTCCATTCCCTGTCATTTTCAAGTAGATAACCTACCAATTGTCTTCTAGTATCTCCAATACTTTCATTGACATCACTGACATATTTTTTTACACTGTTATATAGATTTGGCTCCAATTGTTTTAGACATGGATAAAAAAATAGCCTGCAAGCTCGCTCACCTTGAGAAATCAGGCTATCCAAAACCCGGGAGTTCTTTGCTATTCGTGTTCTGTAGTAGGACATAACCATTTTTTTCTCTGGGGTAAAAATACCATTGTTTATCAGCCAATTAAGAAGATGGTCTGGGTTGTTTATGCCTTCTACCAGTTCCTCCTTTTTTGTCTTTAGAACGTCTATGGCATATGGATTTGTAAACAAGCTATTTGAATACATAATCATATGAGTAACTTCTCAAAAAATGGCTTCAGTTATCATTTGAAGTTGAACCTGACTATGGAGCAGCAGAGCAGGATCACATTATTTCACAAATTCTTTCATAAAGAATCACTGTACCAACAACAGTACTTGAATTAGAAATCACTGAAGAATATTGGGAAAGAAATCCAAAACTCCTCACCTTTAATTTTGCATCTTTGTTAGAAGTTTTTTGATCCTCTTTGCTATTCTTTAGCGGCAAGTAGAGCTGAGTAATATAACAAAACACAAATCAGAATAATAAATGCATTCTGTCTAACATGGCTGTGAAATTAGAGAGGAAAAACTGCTTTTCTGCAGTTGGTAGTTAAGCTGCTATTCTTTGTTTACCAGGTTTGTCTTGGGATATAAACTTTTTTGTTTGCTTTTTGTTGGTGGCAATGTGATCTATTTGTTAAATGTGATAAAAGAAAATCAGCAACATAGTTACTGTTGCTATAATTACTTTAGCCTTCATGTAACATTAGATGCAATTGTACACACTGGTAGCTACGTAGGGGAAAACTCCAAAACGTGCAAGACTTAAAATAATAACAAAACACCAACCAAAAAAGTGAGCGTTTAGAAATAACAACCATTTCAAATTTGTTTTATAATTTCAAGATCATAAAAACATTAAAATATTTTAGTTATCACATACTAATGCCACATTTAATATAACCTGATGTTTAACTCATGACTAAATTTCAAGTCTTCCTAATTTATTTCTTAGGACTTTATTCATCAGTAAATTTGGGTCCATATGTCAAATTTGGGTCATCGGTTCCTTAGATTTCTGCACTGTGGCATTCTGAAAGGCCTGATTCTGATTCAGGACACTGATTTGGTTGTTGTCAGATTTTTCAGGGAGGGAGAAAACTAGATTGCCTTCTATTTCCCGTGCTGGTATAAACCTTTTAACTCTACCTTTTTTTAAACCAAAATTAATGACCTTGCAATGCTCAACAGATAATTTTCTAGCAATGTGTTTGACAAACAGCTGGATCAAGGTGTGATTCAGTGTGTTATGTCTAGAACAAAAGTAATAAGGCCCCAAACCTGAAAACACTTAAGGTGCTTAATTTAAGGAGTAGTCCCATTGACTTTAGCTCTTAATACTTTTTATCCATATATTTCAGGGTACTCTGCAGAGGGAGGCAGGGATCATGGTTCCAATTTTGTAGATTTGGAAACTGAGGCTGAGAGATGACATGACATGCCCAAGCCACACTCAAGGTCAGAAGCAGAATTGGAAACAAAATCTGAGAATAAAATCCTGACTCTCTTAAAGTCAGTAGAGGCCAGGGCAGATTCCGCCTCCCGAAAGGCTGCGGCCAGAGCTGAATGGGCAGGACCCTTGGGAGGCGGAATCTGCCCAAGCTGGGGCTGCCAGGAGGCTTTGCTGGTCCCCAAACAGTGTCCAGGGGTGGGAATGACTCTATCTAGGGCCTGGGTACCGCTCTGGATCAGCCTGCTGTAGGGAATGGGGCTGCAGCAGCACTGCCACCATTGCTCGGAGGGAAGACCCCCGGTAGAGGCTCTGGGGCAGCTGGACCTGGGGACTTTGAGGGCCTTCCCAGCAGCCAGAGGGCCTGAGGTACCACGTGGGAACAGGCCCACTGGAGATGCCATGTGGGGCCTGGTGTCTAAGGGGAGGCACTGGCTGCATGCTGGACGAGCCTGGGTACCCCCCTACTCGTGGGAAGCAACCACGGCACCATGTCCCCTTCTGGCGGCTGCCTGTGGTGTGCGACCAATGCGTGGGGCGGACTAAGCTTTGGCTCACTGCCAGCACACTCTCAGTGTGGGCTCTCAGCCCTCTAGCCCAGGGAGCTGCTTCAGCTGGAGCGAGGCTCGGGGCATGGCCCCTTTGTGCCAGGAACAGAGGCAGGCTCCGCATCCCTGGCCACCTGCCACCCCATCCTTCACCACACCATGAGTGGCAGTACCAGAGCCAAGCCCCCCTGGTGGAACCGCTGCTGCAGTCTAGCAGCCCCTGAGGCATCACAGAGGGGAAGCCCAGAAGCATTCGGAGTGGCTGCCAACATGGGCTGAGTGGGGGCAGGCTAGCTGGAGGGGGGAGTGAGACGCTTGCCTCTGCATGTTGGTTCCCAGAGACCCCCCCCCCCCCCCCCCACTGCATGGCTCCCTGGCCCTCTTTCCATCCTCCATGTGTGTCCTCGGCCCCTCTCCTGCCCCTTCACAGACTCCCATCCCCCTTTTTCAACCTGGCATTCCAAAGGAACCCCCTACTCTCTGCCCCTCCCTCCAGCCTCTTTCTTTGCCTCCTTTCCATTTCCTCTGCCCACAGACATCCCCCTTTCCCACTTCATAGCACCCCAGCCTTGTCACCTTTTCTGCCTCTTCTCTCCAGGCAACTGCCCTGATCCTGCTGTCACAGCACCCAGAGCATCCCCCCCAGAGAAATTCCTGCATACACATTTCTTTGGTGGTTAGGTTGCCTGTTCGTGGGAGGAGGCAGAGTGTGTGTAGGGAGGAAGGAAAGGGGATAACAGTGTATGTGGGGATGAGTGATGTGGTGAGGGAGAATGGTGCGGGTGAGGGGGATATAGCAATGGAGGCAGGGGGAGGGGCACTGTGGGGGTACGGAGGAAGAGGGGTTAGGGAAGGATGGGGGTGTAGGAATATGGAGGAAGGAGGTAGGAGTAGGGATAGACAGTGTAGGGTGGGTAGGGGAGGGGTTAGGGAGAGCAGGTTGGTGTAGGAATGGAGGTGGGATAGGGATGGAAAGAGCGGGGTGAGCTGTGGGTCATGGACTATATTATTGGTGGTTGGGGCAGGAGCGGGAAGGGTGCAGGCAGGGGGAACTGGCTGGCAATTTAAGTGCACGAGCGGGTGGGATGGGACGAGAGCTTCAGATATAGGGGCCTGTCCAGGAGTGTGGTAGACAGGAGTGGAGAAAGGTGAGGGTATGTCTACACTACAGTACTAATTCAAACTAACTTAATTCAAATTAGTTAATTCGAAATAAGATAATCCGAATTAGTGCATCTAGACCTAAAAACTAATTAGAATTAGAGTTTTGCTAATTCGAAATAGCATGTCCACATTGAGTGGACCGTGAACCGAAGTTAAGGCTGGCCGGAACCAGTGCCGGCAGGGCATCAGGTTAGGATTTAGAGCGTGGAGCTGCTGCCTCAGGCTAGCCGAGCGTTGTGCTTACAGGGACCCGACCCCCACCCCGGACAGACAGTTCTCAGGGTTCCCTGCTTGCTTGTCTAACTCGATGAGGGACAGCAAAGCAATCCTATCTTAGAGTGCCCTGAGTGCCCACACTCGGCACATCACAGCCCTCGGCCATCAGCCCGGCTGCACTTGCCGCAGGCTGCCTTCCGGGACGGGGTCAATCGGGGGGCTGTCAGGATCCAGGAGGCCCTGCAGGAGAGCTTCAACCCTGAGGACCCCACAGAGCCACCCCAGTCCTCCCCAACAGGGGCTCGTGTCCCATTCCTCCCTCACTTCCTTCCACTTACTCCTCCCTAGCCCCCCTTCCTGATGTAAAAAATAAAGGACACGTGTGTTCAAAAATAGAAACTCTCTTTATTTAACAAAACTGGGGGGGGGGAGATTAACCTCTGGGCAGACTAGGAAAAGGAGGTGGGAGAGGGGAAGAGAGAACGTGGAAGAGGGGAGGGGGAAACCTGGGAGGAGGGAGCTGGAAGGGGGAAGCCAGGGGAAGAAGGAGGAGGGAAAGTATAAAACTATGGCATGTCATATCTTCAGTACTGTGTACGGATGTGGTCTCCTCACCTCAAAAAAGATATTTTGGCCTTGGAAAAGGTTCAGAAAAGGGCAACTACAATGATTAGGGGTTTGGAACAGGTCCCATATGAAGAGAGGCTAAAGAGACTGGGACTTTTCAGCTTAGAAAAGAGGAGACTGAGGGGGGATATGATAGAGGTCTATAAAATCATGAGTAGTGTGGAAAGGGTGAATAAAGAAAAGTTATTTATTAGTTCCCATAATAGAAGGACTAGAGGACACCAAATGAAATTAATGGGTAGCAGGCTTAAAACTAATAAAAGAAAGTTCTTCTTCACACAGCACATAGTCAACCTGTGGAACTCCTTGCCACAGGAGGCTGTGAAGGCTAGAACTATAACAGAGATTAAAGAGAAGTTAGATAAATTAATGGAGGTTGGGTCCATGGAGTGCTATTAGCCAGGGGGTAGGAATGGTGTCCCTGGCCTCAGTTTGTGGAAGGTTGGAGATGGATGGCACGAGACAAATCGCTTGGTCATTGTCTTCGGTCCATCCCCTCTGGGGTACTTGGTGCTGGCTGCTGTCGGCAGACAGGCTACTGGGCTAGATGGACCTTTGGTCTGACCCACTACGGCCATTCTTAGGTTCTTATGTTCTAAGCTCAGGGTCGGGGGTCTCACTGGACCAACTTGATTTTCATGCAAACTTGCTCCTGGGTTTGCATGTGGCCTTTGGTGGCCAGGCTAGCAGCTATCCTGCCCTAAACAGCTGCTTTCCTGTGCCTAGTGCGGAGATTGTGGACGTTGGAGGCCTCCCCCCAAACCTCGATGAGGTCTATGATCTCCGCACTAGACCAGGTGGGCGCCCATCTCTTGCGGCCCTGGGCAGGCTCCTGTGAGCCGCCAGCCTGGTCCTGGGAAGAGGCGGACGGCTGGGTGGCAGCGGGTGGCTGGCTCATGCCGTGCCAGGCGCAGGGCGCTGGCAGGCTTGCAACTGGCACAAGTAATGTAGCCAAAAATTCAAACTAGCGGTTTGTGTAGCCGCTATTAAAGTTAATTTGAATTAACTTTGTAGTGTAGACATACCCTGAGTGACTTGGGGCCATGGATCATACAGCTAGATTCAGAGCAAGATTAACAGACTCTCTGGGCGCAAAAGCAACCAAAGAAAGGGGGGTTGGCAAGCGTAGCAAGCGGGGGACACATCCTTTAGTATTCTTAATGTTTTTAAGTGAAAGCAAATAAATCTATACCTTGCAGCATGTTAAATCAACATTATGGTAAATGCTGTTTCACTTGGAAGTGACCAGCAGAGGACACTGTGTCTCTATCAACCATGTTTTAGTAGGCAGAACCTGGCATGGTGCTCTATAATTAATCATCCAAGGTCCAGAGCCCCCAGCTGTGGTTACTGTCTTCTGTTAAAATTAAATGTAATGTAACCAAATGACTTTCAAAACCTTCTTACATTCTCTAGGGCATTTTCCTGATAAAACTGATGGAAAAGCCAAACATAAAAATATCAACAGTGAGTGAAATTGTGTTATTAATGTTTCCCAATGTGTGTTTTAATTTCAGTTAAGTGAAACAAATGCCAAGTGTTTATTAAAAACATATCTTTTGTAGAATAGACAGCATATAATAGATACAGCACCCATGCCATTTATCTCAACATCACTAATACATTTGGATAATCAAGGGAATTAATTAATAAACATAAATTGGAGACATAACATTGTTTTAAATAACTAGGGGTTTAACCAAGGATTCGCTGGTTAAGGTTTTTATTTGTCTAGCTATAGAAAATGCACAGCCTCAGTGTTAGAAGTGTTAATTAGGAGTGGTGATCTTAAGTCAAATAAACTCTTGTGATTTTGAGTAAGGAATGTACACTTTGTCAATGAAATTTTACATAAGGAAATATTTTATAAGAGCTCTCTGTTTTAACATTGTAAGACCATGTTCCTTCTGGGATTTCTTAAATTCTTAAGGCTGACCTTTCTATAAATGTTCATTCCTAAAAGAGACGCAAAATTAAGCTAAACAACTTGCATAAAAAGCTTTTGGTCACATTCTGATCTGTAAATCCAGAGCAATTCCAGCAAAATAAATGGAGCTGTTCTAGGTTTACTCCAGTTAGCAAGCAGAATTTGAGCCTTTGTGATTATAAAATGCCCATAGCAATTTTTCCTAAACCAATTTAACGTAACTTTAAAAGGAAATAATGTTTTGTCACACTGTAAGACAGTTTTAATTACTATTATTTATTAAGTTATTACAGTTAAATATCAAATATTGGATGCAGTGCAGGCATTTACCTAAACAAAGCCCTGCCAACACAATAGAACTATGTCCATTTCTCTCCCCTACCACTCTGTTTTTGCCTCTCTCTGGAGGAAATCCATTTACAGTAAATTGTACACAAGCTTTATTTATTCTGTCAGAAGAATCTGAAAGCATTTTTATTAGTTCCACAGCTGGATTTTCTTTTCAGAAGCTGAAGAAATACAGTTGCAAGACTTTCTGAACTAAATGTAGACAACCACAACATCATTATTCATTCTGGTAAGAAATATGGTTTCATAATTAGCCTAAAAAAGTCACTAACTCTTCAGCTACAGTATAATGGCAGCATGTCTTAGATTCCAGTAATACCACCAAGGCAGAAAGATGCTTCACTTACATAAGTGGATAAATAGACTTTAAAGACAGAATCAACTGTTTCTCACTAGATCATCATATTAGTGGGTTGAAATAAGTGACTTCTGTAATTGTTCTCCTCTGGTGACTATACACCCTTAGGACTCATAAAAAGGCAATTCATTTTTTCTTGTTGTTGCTGTCAATCCCTCTCTTTTTCAGGCCCCTAGTTTTATGGATAATTTCTAATATTCTAGCTTTATATCATGTCTCTATTAGTTTACCTTTATACAGTCCAAAGTTCTTTTCCTCCCTCTGAGCTGTTATTGATTGCTAGTACACATTGTAGATTCTTAATTTGTTACTCGTTACCTTAATTTGACAGATGCTTTTCAGAGAGTAGTTATAATTAAAAAATAGAACTTTTTGCAAGAATATGTTTAGTCCTCTAATCAGGATAACTTTTGCCTGCACAATGGAGTAGTTTGCTCTTGCACTCTTAATAATGTCCCTTTGGAAATCTGCCAACTGTTTTCAATTGTTTTTCTTTTTCAACATGTCTACCAACTCCCTGAGTTTGCTAAAGTCTGTCTTCTTGAAACCCATTATCTTTATTTTGCTGTTCTCCCTCTTACCATTCCTTAGAATCATGAACTCTATCATTTCATAATCACTTTCACCCAAGCTGCCTTTCAAATTCTCAACCAGTTCCTCCCTCTTTGTTAAAATCAAATCTGCATTCCAATATTTTCTTTATATTCAAATCTTCATCAACATAAAATATCCAAACCAATTTTTGTAAGTCATCCTATCTGTAACACATTCTGGTTGCATACATAATTTAGATTCCCCTGGGAACTAATTCAATACTTTGTTACAGTAATTCTGTGTCTTAATAAACTCATAATATTTTTCTTCCTTCTTTTAGAGAAAACCAATTTTAAATTGTTTCATTTCGCTGGTTCTCCCATCTGTTTAAGCTAGTTTTCTCTCTTCCCTCATTTATGTCCATTTTTGGTCTAATGATTATCACTTTTTACCTTTCAATTGCATTCAGTTTATGGTTGTTACAGTGGAAACATTCAGTTTTACTGTAACAATATTAGGAAATTCATCTCTGCAAAATGGTTGGTCTGATTTGTATTTAGTCCATTAACACTATATATAAATTGAATATACAGTGAGTAGATTTCATTCCATTTCAAAAAATTGCTTAAACACCAGAGCACTTGCCCATGCCATAGAGAATTGGTTCTTTCACTTGTTGGTCTCTCTCTCTTACTCCAGGATCTCTCTAAGCTGCTTCCTCTATTCTTTCTTGCTAATTCCTCTAACTTTAGCTAACTTTATTATTTTTCTATGAGTCTCCCTAGATGTGCATGCATCTCCCCTTCAGAAAGGCACCAGTTCAGCAAACCACCTACAAATATGTTTAACTTTAAGAAGATCCTTTAATTCAATGAAAGTCAATGCACACATTTTATTTCCAGTGACTTTGATGAGACTTTAGCATATGCTTAACTTTAAACATGTACTTTTTTGCTGGTGAACTTGAGCATGTGCTGTAAGCAGTGGCAACTGCTGGGGAGGAACACAAGGGGGGCACCAGCCAGATGACCACTCCCCCATGCCAGCCCTAGCCCAGGGAAGGCCCTGCTACACTCCCACTCCACTCCCAAACCCTGTCTCTTCCCATCCTGCCCCACTCCACCTCCACCCTAGGGGATTAGCAGAGGGCCTCATGCCAGCAGCAAAGATTGGGTCTCCTTGCACTCGCTGGCAGTGGGAAGCAGAGAAATGTGGCTGGGAGCTGGTGGAGCAGAATAGGCTGGAGCTGGATCACTCCGCTTCCC
This sequence comes from Pelodiscus sinensis, assembly GCF_049634645.1. Taxonomy (NCBI): domain Eukaryota; kingdom Metazoa; phylum Chordata; order Testudines; family Trionychidae; genus Pelodiscus; species Pelodiscus sinensis. The sequence goes on from NC_134719.1 coordinate 14,291,247, forward strand.
TCTGCCTCCACCAGTCAGTGAAGGGAGGGTGTCCCCTACTGCTCATGCCAGGCCCTCTGCTAGTCCTCTGTTTCCCCAAAATACAGAACCCAGGGCAGCTCTTCCTGTCGGCTGCTGTCTCCTTGCTTCTCCCCCAATGATGTTTGGGGGGCATGAGACCCTTCAAGACTTCTTCCGCTTTTTGTCCCTGGCTATGAGATAATTATGTGATTGAGAGTTCATGGCCTCAGCCATTCCTCCTAGCTGCTAGTTTGACTCAGTGAAAAATACCTTTGTGGATTGGATGGCTTCCCTGAAGCACTAAATCCTGACAGGTCCTCCAGAAACATGGTGTTTGCTTTCTTTGGCACATCCCAAAACATTCTTTTCTGTTCCTCCGCACCTGTGACACACCAGCAGTGCTGTTTGTTCCGGAGCCATTCTGCCTTCCTATTCCAGTTTCCATTCAAACCATGATTCATACAGCCAAGGAAAGGCAAGCCCCAGGTGTCTGTTCTGTTTCTATCTTTTTGTAATTCACTTGCACACTCATTTAAGGAACTAGCTTTCATTTCAGACTCCTCCATTCCACCCCCACCCTTCTCAGAGCCCACTCGTACAGGCATCTAACCAACTTTTCAGTGGAGCTGACTGAAGATCAAAGGGCTGTGAGAGAATGTACTTGCAAGATTGTAGAAAAGACAGTTATACATTTTGGGGATTGATAAGAAGGGGAAGTAATCTGGGGAGAAATGTGTCTGTAACTCTTCTAAGGAGAGAGGGATGCATTGTGCAGCTGGGAACATAAGAATGATACTCCTGGAAATTTTGTAATCAGAAGCACACGGCTGCTGTCAGTGCAGAACACATTTGGGGAGTGTGATATCTGCAGGCCCCCTTCGCTCCATCCTGTACCCATGTAGTTTGCTAATTCCCATTTCATGTTGCTATATGTTAGGTCTGGGTTTTCACCTCAGTGTGTGTAAAAATCCTTTATTCATACTACACATTTGAGATGCAACATATGTTATATCAATAAACCTTCAGCTATTTGTATACGCTATGCCTTGCTTTAAATCTTGTGAGCATTGTATTTCAAAACAAAAGAGCTTTTATGAGCAAAACTGGGGGTGCCCATTTTAGTCATAAGTGAAACTTAAGACATTTCACTTTCAAATGATCTACTTCTGTGGTTTTAATAAATTCATTTCCCAACCAATAAATAATTATGTGAAATGAGTTGGAGGGCCACATTATAAAAATGTACCATACACCTTTGTTATCAGTCCTAAAGGCTGAGGCCCGTGGTCCTGATTTTGCAAAGTACTTAAGCACATGTATAACTTAGCATGTAGCAGTCCTGTGCAAGTCAGAGAAACTACGTATATGCCTACAGTTACATGTGTAACTAAGTGCTTAGTTGGACTGGAACCTAAATTGGCATGAAATCTGAACTAATTTCCACTCCTGTAGATGTGGCTCTTCCCAAAGCAAACATTTATATACTGCTGTCTGTGCTGTACTTGCTTTGTGGACAAAGGAAGAATTTAGGCTCCAGATTGTTAATCTGGCACATTTCACTAGCAATAAATTCTCTTTACATTTAAAAAAATAAGAAATGTTTTGCTCTGAATCTTTTGGCCCTGATCCCCAAGTTGGCCTAAATTGTCATGTCTCCATGAAGTTCCACAAAGATATGCTCATTTACCCCAGCAGGGGATTCAACCCTTTGTTTGTTTGTGTACCTATGTCCTTTTCACTCTGTCACTGAATTGTGTTTCTCTTCCTCAGGTAGCCATTCCAGCCTTTAACACATACAAGACACACACGCTTTCAAATTCTCTTCTTTGTTATCTTGGGGGCTTCAGGCAGATGATTATTGGCAGGCACCTTTTGCAATCTCTTGTTAGTCTTTAAAGTGCTACCCAGTCCTGTTTTTTGTTCCATTTACTTAGATTTCCTGCCGCTGGGGTCCCTGTGCTCTGGATGAATAATGCCCTTTGTCTCCAAGTATGGGGCATGTCCATATACTCTATGCTAATATCCCCATCGGTGACTTTTAGGAATTCCAAATTAAGTACAAAGGAGTTAAATTGTAATATGTTAGTCTGATAGTGGGATTTCACTGCCAGAATAAAAAAATTATTCTGGAGCAAGAAAGCGAGTTCCTTCTTGAACTACTAGAGCTTCAACTTTGATAAGTCCTGTCTCTTCTTCTCTGTGTTTCTTCAGTTAAATATCACTGTTACTTTCACCTTCCTAGATGTAATATAACTTTAAATAATGGGAGGTGATATCATTGTAGCTGTATTATTCATTTTCATGATTAACTCAATAAGACCTCAATACAGTAACTCCTCTCTTAATGTTATATTATGTTCTTGAAAAATGCTACTTTAAGCAAAATGATGTTAAGTGAATCCAATTTTCCAATAAGAATTAATGTAAAGGGGGGAGGTTCTGGAGATTTTTTGGCCAGATAAAAGGCGTAAAATGTATGTTTTAAAAATGTTATTAAATAAATTTATTAAATCTCTCTATATTAAAGAAATCTTTTCCTGCGGGAGGGTGGAAGTGATGTCATGCATCACTCTGCATCCTCTCCCTCCACCCTCAGCCCTTCCCTCCATCTTCCTCCGTGGAGCCGCAAGACATGCAGCCTCTCCCGGGCACAGTTGAGAAGCGGGGCTGAGGTGGAGAATTGTCTGTCCCATAGCACCTTGGGCTGCTTTGGAGCGGGCAACAGTGGGGCTGGGTTGGGGAGCAGGTGGCTGGGAAGCAGGGCAGCCTGACTTTGTGTGTGGCAGCCGCTTCACAGCCTCCTTCTGCCTGCTCGGTCCTGAGCACCTCCGTTCGCAGCCAGGAGCTGCTTGAGAAGAACAGAGGGAGCTGAGGCTTCCACTTCTCTCTCAGCGAGCCAGGGTGGCACCACAGGATCGGGCCCTGAGCAGAGATGCACCACAGCCTAGAGTAGCTCAGAACTCGCAGAGGTTCCTGTGTCCCCCCACATACCCTTGGCAGCGGGTTGCTAGTGGGTGAAGGGGTGAAGGTTGGCCCTCTGCCTCCTCCGTTGAACTGGACTCCTAGTCCAGTCCCACAAAGCATGGAGCATGCTGGGCATTGCATGGGCTGTGAGTTAATCCCGCACCCGGACCGTACTCCTCTGCACAGCACAAGTCGAGGAGATAGCCCACTCCTTCCACCACACCGCCCCCGTCAGGCCTTTGTCCCTCCCATCCCCCATGGACTCCACGCTACATGGGCCAGTAGTTAATGCCCTCCCCCACATGCTGCTCCACCCCCCAATGGACTCCACATGGCTCTAGTCAAAGGACTAATTCATCCCCAACCATCGTCCCCTGAAGTGTCAAAAAGGGATAGCCCAGCAGTGTTTGGAGCAGCTGCCAACCCCCTGGTGCTGTTTCCTTGCTGGTTAGGTTGCCTGTTTGTGGAAGGGGGCAGGGTGTGTGTAGGGAGGGAGGAAGGGGGATCGGGTGTATGTGAGGATGGGTGGTGTGGTAACGGGGAATGTTGGGGGGGATGAGCGGGATATAGGAATGGAGGCAGGGAGAGGCGTTAGGGAATGGAGATAGAAGGGAATGGAGATAGAAGGAGGAGGGCTGTGCGCCATGGAGGTCTGCGCCCCAGCTCTTCCCCTCCCCTCTTCTCCCCTCCTCACAGCAGCGCATGTGCTTCCCCACAAGCCAAATCCAGTGCGGAGCCTCAGGGTTTCCTCCTCTTCCCCCTCCCCCACAGGAACCTGGTGCTGGCGCGTAATCTTGTGGGAGAGGGGGTTTCAAGGCTGGCGCACCAGGCAGATGGCAGCCTGAGCATGGGCCAGGCAAAGGTGGTGGTTCCCTGCTGGGTCCCGAAGACTTGGGGCCCTGGAGTACAGTGAAGAGCTGCTGCTGCCCGCCCTCCCCCCACACTGCATCCTAGCTCAACCTTGACCCTCCTCCAGCAGCCAGAGGGGAGCCAAAAAAACAGGGCTGCAACCAAGGAGGGGGGCTGATGGGACTGGGGGTGACAGGCTGGGCGGGGATGACTTTAAGTGAGGAGTTACTGTATTTTCATTTGAAGCTGCCAAACATTGCAAGATATTGCAATACAAGAAACCCCCAAGATGCGACAGCCCCAGTTGCGACCCCCTGCACTTACAACCATTTTTGTGAGTGCAGAAGGGGCCGAAAACCCCCGACTTATGTCCTCAGCCCGCATTTATGACGGCGCATGACGCCTATCATAAATAAGGGTTCAAGTTACAATGTCCCCAACTTGCGATGCTTCCCCAAGAACCGATCGCATCGCAAGCCAGGGGCTGCCTGTACAAGTTAGATTAAACTCTCAACAGGGTTCGTAAATCCTTACCTGTGTCGGAGATGGCTTACAGAAATAGTATTATAGAATCCTAGAATCCTAGAACTGGAAGGGACCTCAAGAGGGCATCAGGTCCAGTCCCCTGCCCTCATGGCAGGATCAAGTACCATCTGATCATCCTTAATGGATGTCCAACCTTCTCTTAAATATCTCCACTGATGAAGATTTCACAACCTCCACAGGCAATTTATTCCAGTGTTTAACGCCCAGACAGTTAGGAGGTTTTTCCTGATGTCCAACTTAAATCTTCCTTGCTGTAATTTAGGCCCATTGCTTCTTGTCCTACCATCAGAGGTCAAGGAGAAAAATTTTTCTCCCTCCTTGTAACACCCTTTTAGATACTTGAAAACTGCCATCATTGGCAGATTAGATCTTAATGATTTGCATTTATCAGTGAGCTTTATATTGAGCTTTTACTTGTTTTTTTTTAATCTTTCTAATCCTAAATTAATTATAGAATGTTCTTCATCAGGTGAATCATCTTCAATCTGCATTCTGTTATGTTCTGTTTTGCTAACTACAAGTAGAGCCTCTCTAGACCGGGACTCTCTGGCCTGGCTTAGCAGTGCCATGCATGTTGCTGGACCAAAAAACCCCTGGACCAGAGAGCCCCAGGAAGCCAGTGGCAGGGAGCAGCTGGCCACGTAGCCTCAGCGGGACCCCTGGGCTAGCCATGGAGCCTGGTGGCCCTGGGGCAGGGGAGCATGGTGATCTGCTGACAGAGCCCGGAGTCTGTCAGTAGAGGGGCCGATGTTGCCTGGCCAGGCAAATTCCCTCCTTTGGGACTGCTCAGGTCCCCAGGGTGCTGAAGTCCAACCTGTATTAACTGACACCTGCCTTTTTGCTTTCTGGGGGCCCCCATCAGCCTGTGCTGCTGGGCCAGATCCTCTGGTCTCCCCCAGACTAAGCACAGAGTTGGGTTACCATCCCTTGCAGCTCAATGCGGACACTGAACCACTTCTTCTCTGTGAGGACAAAGTTTTAGGGTACAGCACCGAGGAAACCAACCCCCAAAGGGGATCAAACCCCCAAATAAATGAATCACTCTGTGTAAAACATTTACATAGTGAAATCTCATTAGGCAAACTCTCTTTATCAATGAAAGAGAGAGATGCACAGAAGTTGCTCTCCCCAGGTAACACTTATTTACACTGGGCCTGATAGTAAACAGAAGTGTTTTTATTATGTACAAACAGTAGGATTTAAGTGATTGCAAGTAAAAACAGACAGATTAAAGTAAGTTACTAAATTAAAATGAAAAGAAATGTATAGTTATTTCTTTCTAATTCACTAAAAAACTTGTTGCATGCAGATTCATACCCTAAAGAGCTGTTCTTATTTCAGGCATAATCTTCAAATCAGAGACAAACTCTTTTACTCTGGCTTGGGTCTCTAGCTCTCTTTAAAGTTCTTTTTTTCCCCTCTAAGGCTATGTCTTCATGGCGAGATCTTCCGGCAAAAAATATGCTAATATGGGACTCCCAGGAGAGGCATAAAACAGGGTTTTTTGCGCAAAAAAGCCCCATCCACACTGCTTCTTTTTGCGCAAAAACCCCTTGCACAAAAAGAAATGGCAGCAAATATGCTAATGAGATTGTGACTCATGCAAATGAGTCTCTCATTAGCATATTTTTTGTGGGAAGATTTTGCCATGTAGATGAAACCTCAGAGTGTGTCAGGCAATTTCAGAAGCCACCTGAAGTCAAAGAGCTGATAACTTCCCATTGCTTAAACAGACTCTCTCCCAGGATGGGAATCATTTGTTTGATATCCCCCGCCCCCCCCTTCCCATGGAAAAACACTGGATTCAAAATGGATTTCAGGTCGTATGTCTTTCTAGCACTAACCATGGCTTGGGCTCACATGCCAAAAAAGGTTGTTTACAAGTTGTTGAGGTGATTATCAAGTCATTAGGCTTTGGAAGCACCAGTAGTGGCTCTCATTAGCACATTTAAAATTATAAACAGTTCTACACTTCCTAATTTAAACTTTGCATACAAGAATGATACATGCACAAAAATAGGATATACAGATTTAGCAGATTATAACATTAAAATCGATAGGTTATATGAGGTTTTTTTCTACAGCACCTTTGAGATATGCATATGTAAATTTCATATGCCAATTTTCATAAAGTATGGGGGTGGAACTGTCACATATATGATTGTCAGTTATGCAAATATCCCAGTGCCAGTAGCAGAATGTTGTTCCTTCCTCTTCTCCTCCTCCCCTTCCCCATGCTGGCATAATTTCCATCTAACAGAACTTTCAAAATTAAGAAAGGAAAAGGCTTTCCTGTACAAGCTTCCTGTGAATCCCATCCAAATATGGAAGAGTTGTGTAAAAAATCTGGCAGTTATTACCAATGTACACCACTTAAAGTTCATCTGTTACTTGCTTTAAGCTGTCATATCATGGATAGCAAATAAATTTGTAAATCAGAATGGTTTGTACTCATTTTCAAATAAGAAATGTTAAATGGTAAGTTCCTATCTATCAATAACACACACAGTTTAAATTAAAAGTTTTGAATACTACTGCCATTAGTCATAGGAAATCCTGCATGAATGGCAAATGCTTAAGTTTAGACTTTCCCTGTGATTATGCCAGGC